>NC_136167.1:973818-1081318 GCF_965212315.1 Lampetra planeri
GGGGAACGGGGGGGGGGGTCCTCGGGGTGATGCGGTGAGCATCAAGCGCGGCCGCCTTTGTCTCCCCGAGTGAGTAGAGACTTAGTCTCTCACCACATCGCTCGCTCACCCGACTCACCCACACCGACTCACCCCGACTCACCCACACGGACTCACTCGGTCAGTCGCCAACAGCAGAACTCAGGACACGTGCGGCCTTTCTTCCTGACGAGATGACGTCACGAGCCGCGGGAGTGACGTCATGTCCACGCGCACAAGGGTATTCCGACGTCACCGGTCCGCGCGAGTGTCGTGACGTCACGCGCTGATGTCAACGACGTTACGTCATGACGCGGCTGCTGACGTGTTTGCGTCATGAGGTTACAACGCTTCACATGAGCGTCATGCCTTCCCTTTAAATGTCATACTATTCATTCGTGAGATCGTGTCACACGAGTAATGAATTGCGTCGTTACATATACTGTACGTAAATGTGATTGTCCTCTATACGTCATACCATAAATGACGTCAGACTGTTGTCAGGTCTCACGCGAAACTATTAATGACGTCATTACGCCGAACGGGTCAATTGTCGTCGTGACGTCTTCACACTCGCGTGCCGTGACGTCATCGCACCGTCGGCGACCGCCTTGCACGACGTCATTTTTAACCCGTGGGTTTGTTCCATTCGTGGTGACGTCATAAAGGGGAATCACAACTCCCCTGATTCGCCAGATTCCTCGTGGACATTCTGGTGGCGGTGGCTGCCTGCCACTCAAGACGAGCGTGTGATGTGTGTGTGTCTGTCTGTGTGTGTCTGTGTCTCTGTGTGTGTGTGTCTGTGTGTGTGTGTGTGTCTGTGTGTGTCTCATCTCAGTCAGTCGACCCGTGGCACTTGGGTCTGCTCCGTGACCTCCTGCCAGCGGGCGTTCGACACTTCACATGGCCTCAAGGTGCACATGGCCTGGCACAAGCGTCGTGGTGACGTCCCCACGGCAACTGTTGGGAGCGGTGGCGCAGTGGTTAGCGCGCCCTAAGCCTGTTAACGAGGCTACACGGGGGATCTTTGTCTTTGCCACCTCGGCGTGTGCCTCGTGCCACCAGCGCTGTGCACAGACGAAGTCGGGGCCTGCATCTCCCCCACTCGCTCGTCAGCGAGGTCATCCAGGGGGCTGTGTGGACACCACGGTGACTAGGAGATGTTAACTACCTCGCCTGGTGTGCAGGAGGTCGTGGGTTCGATCCCGACCCTGACGCCTGCTGCTGCTGTATATTTGGAGTTTGCATGTCTCTCTCTCCCCGTGGTCTCCTGCGCGTGAAGAGCCACTTCGTCTAGCTGTCGCCTGTGGCCATGTCGCTTCTGACAAAGAGCTGCGGCGTAACTCGGTGAGCCTCACACGGTTGGCTTCTAGTTCATCTCTCCTCCTCGTGGCCACCTCCAGCTCCAGACGTTGTATGAACGTTATCCGGCTGTGTGCCGTGCGCAACGCGGGGTCGTGATGACACGTCTTCATCTTCTTCTTTCGTTTGGCCGAAGTCGATGTGGAGCAGGACTCGAACCCGGACCCCCCCCCCCATCGTTGCGGTGCGAGCCAGAGGTCGCAAACGGGTTTTGATTCCTTACCCGTACCCGGCCGCACCAGGGTCGCAAACGGCGACCCGTACGGGTACCCGTTCCCTACCCGTACCCTACCCGAAATGAGTGACAAACGGCTACTCACCAGTGACTCACGGCCTACCCGTACCGGGCCGGGTATGGGTAGCCGGGTATCGGGTAGGGTACGGGTATCGGGTACCCGGTTGCGACCTCTCCACCCGGGAGGTCTCGGCAGAGCGATGCCACGCGTCGTCGTCGTTGTAGAATGGCCCGTGGACACGGACATCACAGAGCTAGATCCGAGATTCCTTCGCCGAGCGTGCAATTGAGACCCGGTGAAGAGCAGCAGCCTTCATCATCATCGTGCTTTATTAAATATCTCCTGTTGGTGACGATGACTCAACGGGGATAGCCACGGCAGGTACCACGCGCAGTGACAGTTTAAACAGTTTCACACGGAGTCGGCTTTCGCGGCCAAAACCATCCATAAGAGATTTTTGGGGTTAGATCGCGTAAATATAAGTGTGTCGTTAAACCCGCCACAGCAAATTAGTAAGGTTTGTCACGTAAACAGAACGTGCCAACACGTTACTATACTCTCTGGTTCTTTTGGTAATGTCACGTAGATAGAAAAAATAATAAAGGACGTTTCGGGCGCAACACAAGCGGTTGCTTGTGTTGCGGCGGAAACGTCGTGTTTTATTTCTTTATTTTTTTCTACCCACATAACTTTACCGAAATAACCAGAGTATGGATTCCTGCAGTCAAGAAAGCTTCAAATCAAGACGTTACGAGTACAGCACACCGGTGTGTTGGAGAGCAAATCCACAACAAGTACGACGTTCCTCCAATAATTACAACTAGCATCATCAGGCGGCAGCCACATTTATATTTGCGCGATCTAACCCAAAAAAACTTGTATCAGAGCTTAAGCAGTAAAATCGAATACTTTATATATACACTAACACAAAGATCCCCCGTGTAGCCTTTAACAAACTGTTGCGGCCAATGTTAGCAGGCACCTGTGAAGGCCGGCACGGCACACGAGGGGGTGGGTGGCCAGCACCTTTGTTCACAGACCGTACCAGGTACTCGTAAGGCCGAGTCAACGTCAGGGAGGCCCAGGACCGGTCCGGACGTTCGTCACCGGTTCGTGGCACGGTGCGCTAACCACGGCGCCACCGCTCTCCCAATACAGACACTCCCACACGTGCTGGTCCGCCGCTGCACACATCAACTCGCAGGGGCAAGCAGCTCGGCTCGCCGTGTGTGCTGACGTGTGCACACTGGGAGAACAAAAACGTGTCGCTTGAATTAAAGTGCTGAAGAAGCCCCCAGCACGCGGGAGTGCAACGCTGGACATGTTGCATTGAACTCCTTTCGACGTATGTAGCCAACCGTGCTCAATGGAGGTGCGGGGGAAGGACGTGCTGAATAGCATACCGCGGCACAACCCAAACACAGCGGAGCTACGCAGCAGTAGCAGCAGCAGCAGCACAACCGCGATCGGCCACGCATTGGAACAGAGTCAATTTTCGTTGCGCAGCCGATTCCCGAGAGCTGGAATTGAGACATTTGGTGCACAGCTGGCGTGGTCACCGACGTCACGCGGCGAACGGAGACGCTCGCAGGCGACGCCAGGGATCAAACTCGGGTCGCCGGCTTCGTAGCGCAGCGCGCTCACCGCTGCGCCACCGCTCCCCAGACACACACAAGACACACACAGACACCGGCGATTCTCCCTCGCTCACTCGAGGTGAGGCCGCGTCACGCGCCATTAGCCCCAGCCCCTGGCGGCCCCGCTTGGCCCCAAGCCAGCTTCAGCCGGCTTCTTGCGAAGGCCAGCGGCGGAAATCGCGGTTCGGTTCCGTCTCCGCAAAGTAAAACAAAGCGCCCATACCGGAGTGGACACGGGCACTGTCTCGGCTCGGATAGGGGGGGTACGTCTCTCCAGTCAGGTGGTTCTCGTGTTCTCTCTCTCTCTCCGCGTGGGCGTCTCCGCCAACTGTCGCCGGTGCCCGTCACGAGACCCTGCAGGCGCGCACCAGCAGCAGCTGCAGCAGGAAGAAGAGCGGCGACATGATGAGGCCGAAGGAGAGGTCGGTGACCGGCTGCACCAGCTTCTGGCAGAGCAGCATCTCGAAGACGAACTTGAGGCTGAGCACGGTGGCCACCCAGAGGGTGCGCATGCAGGCCACGCGCACCTCGCCGTCCTGGTACAGCCGGATGAAGACGATGACGGTGAAGTACGCCGTGAGGCCGTCGGCCACGAACACCGGCACGAACACCTTCCACCAGTCGAGCGGCAGCAAGCGCTCCGCCTTGAAGGCGAGCAGCACGGAGAACACGAGCGCGCCCAGCAGCTGCAGCGCCATCTCGAACGTCGCGAAGCCCAGCCACTGCACCAGCTCCTGCACCGTGAACAGCATGGCGGCGGCGGTGCTGGTGCTGGCGATAGCGGGTGGCGAAATCGGTGGTGGTGACGGTGGTGGTGTACCAATGACTTTGGTGGCGGTGGTGCTGGCGGCGGTGTTGGTGGCGGTGCTGGTGCTGGTGGCGGCGGTGCTGGCGATAGCGGGTGGCGAAATCGGTGGTGGTGCACCAATGACTTTGGTAGCGGTGGTGGTGCACCAATGACTTTGGTGGTGGTGGTGCTGATGCTGGTGGAGGGTGCAGTGGTGGATTTTGCAGTGGAGGCGGTGGTGGTGGTGCGAGGGGTGATGGGGTCGAGCCAATGCTTCGTGTCCTGGGGGTAACACTTCCCTGCAAATAAATTTGGGTTGGAGAAACAGAGGCAGATGTTGTCGGCATCACACATGTCACGGTCGCGTCCAGGGGCAATGAATGAATGAGTTGACTCGACGCGTGGCTGTCGGAGAGACCACCAACAACAGGAGGACGAGCACGCATCGTAGAGGTGCTTGTTGGGGTTGATCGCGTCCATTTATAAATGTTGTGTCGTTAAACCCGCCACCACCCGACACAGCCAGTAAGGTTGTGTGTCACGTGAACAGAACGTTGCCAATTCATTACGAGTACAGCACCGCCGGGTGTGTGTAGGAGAGCCACGCCACGACATTCACAATACGAGTGTACGACGTTTCGGCAGTGACTACAAGCACCTTCACCAGGCGGACGCGGCGTGGCGCTCGCGGCCGCCACCACGACCAGTGGCGATTATCCTGAACCGGTCCTGGGCCTCCTCCCCCCTAGGTCGACTCAGCCTCGAACGACTGCCCGCTGCTGATGTGTGACGACGGCGACATCGTCACTGGGGAGACAAAGGCGGCCCGGCGCTTGGCGACCCAACCCCCTGGGTGGTGCCTCGCCGCCCCCTTCCACACGCGGGGCGCGCTCGCCGCACAGGCCACAGCAGCAGCCTGCCGAGGCTGCACGGGCGGCATCTTTGTGTTACATGGTCACGACTCTGTTGTTGTGTTGTTGTTGTTGTGTTGTTGTTGTGTTGTTGTTGTGTTCATGGCGCGCGCCGTTACCTTGATGACGAACAAGAGGCGCTTCTGCCTCGCGACTCCACAGCCGGTACAGTGCGCGATGACGTCACCACGCACGGAGTGATGTCACCACGCACGGTCAATTGTCATCGCGCACGTGGTGACGTCACCACGCACGGAGTGACGTTACTACGCACAGAGTGATGTCACCACGCACGGGCAATCGTCATCGCGCACGTGGTGACGTCACCACGCACGAAGTGACGTCACCTCGCACGGAGTGTACCACAAGCTGCGGCCTTCGTAGGCGCTGACAGCACTTGCCCCTGCTGTCTGTTAGAGGCTACACGGGGGAGCTTTGACTTTGAGATTTGTTTTTTTTGTCGCCGACGAGAGAGGAACGGTGCGTGGTATACATTGAAAAGTGGGAATCGATCGATTATCAGTAAATACTGAGGAGCATTTTAATTGGAACTGAAATATAAAACTTTAGTAAAGTGAAGGCGGAACGAGGCACACAAAACTCTTCCCAACTCGACATTAACGCCGATTTAACAAAGTAACATTCTTAAACCTCTCCCAAATCGAATCGTTAATTATAAAGACGGATATCGATAAGCGCTATGACGTCACTACAACGAAATACGCGAGTGACCTCATCCAAACGGGCGGTGTGACGTCATCCGCAAGCCGCTCTCCCGCGTGACGTCACGCAGCTGGAAGTGCCGGCGCGCGCGCGGTGCCGGAACACGTGGGAAGAGGTGGGAGATGATGATGTTGATGATGATGTTGATGATGATGATGTTGATGATGATGTTTATGATGATGTTGTTGATGATGTTAATGATGATGTTGATGATGTTAATGATGATGTTGTTGATGATGTTGATGATGATGATGTTAATGATGATGTTAATGATGATGTTGATAATGATGATGTTGATGATGATGTTGATGATGTTGTTGATGATGATGTTATTGATGTTGATGATAATGATGTTGATAATGATGATGTTGATCATGTTGTTGATTATGTTGCTGTTTGATGATGATGTTGTTGACGATGTTGTTGATGATGTTGATGATGATGTTGTTGACGATGTCAGCGCTTGTGGCATCCGTGTTGTGTCAGCGCGCCGCCGGCTGCACCGCGGGCCTCTCGTTCAACGTCGCGGCCTTCACAGCTGCAGCACTTGCCCCAGCAGCAGCAGCAGCAGCATCCTCTCCCGTGGCTGGGGGACCTTTGTCTTTGTACCGTGTAGCGTCACTGACCCCGGGCACCGGGGGAGCGGTGGTGCAGCAGTTAGCGCGCCGCGCTCCGAACCAGGGCGGCCACCATTCATCAGAACCGGTCCTGGGGGCTCCCCCTGGGTCGACTCGGCCTCAAATGAGTACCTGGTGCGGCGTGGAGTAATCATCGCCACTGGGGAGACAAAGGCGGTCGGGCGTGATGCTGGCCACCCACCCCCTCGTGTGCCTTACCAGCCTTTGTAGGTGCTGCTCACTTGCCCCAGCAGTCTGTCCGGGCTATCGGGGGGATCTTTGTCTTTGTTTGAACTCGGGGTCACGCCGCGCGTGTCCCACCAACTCGATATGTTGAACTTCTAAAGAAATGAGTTTTCCGTTTTTGGATATAAAAGTTGAGTAGCTCCAGTGGCTTCCGCTTAGATTCTTTGGAAGAGTGGATTTGTCTCGGGGGCCTCCACGGGTTTTTTCTCGGCACAATTCGACTCAACGGCGCGCGTTCAGAGTGTGTGACCACGATACATTCCCACGTGATGACCACGATGAGCCACTAAGTTGAGCTCTCGTCATTTGCGATGGCCAGGTCACTTGTGAAGAAGAGCTGCGTAGATTAATGGGGCACTACAGCTGGTCAAATTAAAACAATGTTTAGTAGTCTTCTTGGTTCTTTCGGTAAAGTCACGTAGAAGGAAAATAATAAAATAATAAAAATACAACATAATAAGATAAATCTCACGACGTTTCGGCCACAACGCAAGCAGCCATCCTCAGGTGGAGAACAGAATTATCTTATGATGTTTTATTTTTATTATTTTTTTTATTTCCCTTCTACGTGACTTTACCGAAAGAACCAAGAAGATGAATCCCTGCAGTCACGAAAGCCTTAAATCGAAATTTAATGTTTAGTAGTAATAATGGTGATAGAGCCTTTGACACTTCACATGCCGGCCTCAAAGTGCACCTAGCCTGGCACAGGCGCTGTGGTGGTGACGGCGGCTGCCGCATGCCTCCGTTACGTTCCCTTGCTCCCAAGAGCGACTGACATCATGGGCAAGAACAACAACAAACAAAACACGACCGTGGCGTGGCTGGTGCTCGAACTGTGTGACCGCCGCGTGTTAAAGCATTCGCTAGAGACATTTGCAAGAGTGACCCAGAGGTCACCAAGGTCACAGGACAGCAATGAAGCAAAGATAAGTAATATTTTAGAAAACTTTTTTTAAAACCACGCTTTAATGAAATGTACTGGTAATGGCAGAACTCCACGACTCCAGGAAGTGGCCCCGAGGCTTGCCATAACGTAAAGGGACCGTGGTGATTTACAGCCAACGTCAGTTGAGCGTGGACAATTAGACCCAAGCCGAAACATAACATGTAAAAAAGAATGTTTAAAAATAATATTTATTATAGAATATAGTGTTGTCATCGGTATGACATAAGTATACCAAGTTTGCAGTCGATACCACATTGGGAAGTGGGTTAAAATTGAGCTACAAGATTTGAGGATACAACAACAACAGACACGGTGAGTTAGTAGAAAGCGTGCAATAAATCGTAACCAAAGCAACTGCATTCACAAGTGAAATCGAAAACATAACACTCGTGTGTCCCGCGGTGCCTTGCGATTTTTGCCGCGTTGTGCTGATCGTTCCGTCTTGCCGCACGGTAGGGCAATGGCGGACCACGACGACAACCACCACGACAACAACCACCACCACCGCCAGCGCCACCACCGCCGGCTGGCGGTGCTGTACGGCAGCCAGGGCGGAACGGCGCAGGACGTGGCGGAGCAGCTGTGGGGCGACGCGCGGCGCCGCCGCTTCGACTGCCGCCTCGCGGCGCTGGACGACTACGCCGTGGTGAGCGGCGGGCCGAGCTCGTGCCAGGCGGCCAGGAGCGCTTCAGCGGCCGTCTGGAACGCTCTTCCGATGTTAGGAAGCCACTGTGGAGCTATGCACTTGTACATCATCTCGAGGTTGACAAACTCGTTTGTTTAGAACTGTTATTGGTGTTTAGTTTGTTGTCCTTCCCCCCGCACCTCCGATTAGCACGGTAGGCTATGTACTTACAAACTGCTATACAATACACACTACACTGCTGTAGACTACACTATACACGACACTGCTTTAAACTACACTAATACACTCCACCACTTTACTACATTGAGAGATAATGTCCATAGAACCGCTTTTTCTGTTGCATTTGTTGTCCTTCCCCCGCCGGCTGGCTACATACGGCGGTGCGAAAGAAGTTCAACATACATACACAGACAAAGAACCCCCGTATAGCCTTACCATACTGTTGGGGCAAGTGCTGTTAGCGAGCACACACACACACACGTACATACATGTGAACCGTACGGCCCTCAGCGGAGCCAGCCGTACCGCCGTTCTTGACCGGTTGGTGCTGCCGCCGTGTGCAGGCCGGCCTCGTCTACGAGCCGCTGGTGGTCTTCGTGTGCTCCACCACCGGGGACGGAGACCCCCCCGACAACATGAAGGTTCGTTGCCGTGTCTCTGTGCCGACGACGCCGCCACGCTCGCTGATGACGACGACGACGACGATGATGACGATGACGACGACAACGATGATGATGACGACTACGATGCTGACGATGTTTATGACGATGACGACAACGATGATGACGACGATGATGACGACAATGACGACGATGACGATGATGACGACGATGACGATGATGATGACGACGATCACGATGATGATGACGACAATGATGACGACGACGACGTTTATGACGATGACGACGACGATGATGGCGACGATAATGATGACGACGATGATGGCGACGACGATGATGACGACGATGACGACGATGACGACGATGATGACGATGACGATGTTTGCCGCTCTCGTGACAGACGTTCTGGAGGTTCATTTTCCGCAAGGCCCTGCCTGCGAACTCGCTGGCTCACACCTGGTTCGCTGTGCTGGGCCTCGGGGACTCCTCCTACGCCAAGTGAGTGGGGGGCCCACGGCGCGGGGGAGCGTGGGGGTCCGTGGGGGTCACAGTACCCCCACGGGTCACGGGGAGCGGTGGGGCATCGGTTAGCGCTGCGCTGCGCTACGAACGTCGTGACCCGAGTTCGATTCCCACCCACGGCCACCAACACCGGTGACGATTATCCGAACCGGTCCTGGGCCTCCCTTAGGTCGACTCGGCCCCAAACAAGCACCCGGTGCGTTGTGTTAACATCGCCACTGGGGAGACAAAGGCGGCCACCCACCCCGTAATGTGCCGTTCCGGCCTTCGTAGGCTGCTCGCGAACAGCGCTTGCCCCGGCGGTCTGTGCAGGCTGCACGGGGGTCTTTGCCTCCGTGCGTCTGCCTGCCCGTCGCTGCGTGCCGGACACCCGCGGTGCCAATAGACGTCGCGACGTCCGGCGCACCACGTGACGTCGCGACCAACGCTCTCGAGCCTCCCCGGCGTGCCGGCCGGCACGGCAACTCCCCGTACGGCCGCGTTCTCAGCCTTCTCCGCCGTTGCAGGTTCAACTTCGTCGCCAAGAAGCTGCACAAGCGTCTGCTGCAGCTGGGCGGCCGCCCCCTCGCGTCGCCTGGCCTCGCCGACGACCAGCACGAGCTCGGGTACGCGTGCTGGACGCGCGCTGTGCGCACGTTGCGCGTGTAGTGTATAGTGTAGTTTAAAGTAGTGTAGTGTTTAGTGTAGTGTATGGTAGTGCAGTGTGTAGTAGTGTAGTCGTGAAGTGTAAAGTGTACTGTATGATAGTGTATAGTAGTGTAGTGTATTGTAGTGTGTAGTAGGGTAGTGTATAGTGTAGTGTAGTGTATAGTGTAGTGTATAGTGTAGTGTATAGTGTCGTGTGTAGTAATGCAGTGTATAGTGTAGTGTATAGTGTAGTGTGTAGTAGTGTAGTGTATAGTAGTGTATAATAGTGTAGTGTATAGTGTAGTGTAAAGTAGTGTATAGTGTAGTGTATAGTGTAGTAGTATAGTGTATAGTGTCGTGTGTAGTAGTGTAGTGTATAGTGTAGTGTATAGTAGTGTATAATAGTATAGTGTAGTGTATAGTAGTGTATAATAGTGTAGTGTATAGTGTAGTGTAAAGTAGTGTATAGTAGTGTAGTGTATTGTAGTGTAGGTTCTTTTGCACCGTGCATGGTTAGCGCGCTGCGCTACGAGTCCACTCGCAGCCACCAACGCCGGTGACGACTTAAACCTGTCCGGAGCCTCCCCTAGGTCGACTCAGCCTCAAATGAGTAGCTGTGTGCCGCGGTGACGGCCTCCACAGGCGCCGCTGCTCGCTTGACGGCACTCGCCCCCCCCCCCCCCCCCGGACTGCCGAAGTCTTACCTGGGCTCCTCTGGCTGCGCAGAGCGGACGCGGTGGTGGACCCGTGGGTGGCCGCCCTCTGGAGCGACGTCCTGCGGGAGTTTCCGCTACTGGATGGAGAGGAAGCCATCGCTGACGACGCACGGTGAGGGGGACCACCGGGGTGACACGGGCTGGGGGGGGATGGTGGCCGAGGCCGAGGAGGTTTGTGACTTCTCTCCCCCTCTTCTGGACGGTGGGACTAAATACAACGGCAAAGGTCCCCCGCGTAGCCTTGGCGGGCTTATGGGGCAAGTGCTGTTAGCGAGCAGCGGCACCTACGGAGGCCGTCGCGCTGTGGCACACCAGGGGAGTGGGCACCACGCACGGCCGCCTTTGTCTCCCGGTGGCGATGTTTACGCACCGCACCGGGTACTCGTTTGAGGCCGAGTCGACCTAGGGAAGGCCCAGGACCGGTTCGGATAATCGTCACCGGTGTTGTGCCGTGAGCGGGAATCGAACCCGTGTCGCCGGGTTCATAGAGCAGCTCGCAAATCACTTCACTACCGCTCATACACACACACCCACACTCATACACACATTCACACACTCACACTCACACACACTCACACACTCACTCACACTCACACATTCACACACTCACACACACATTCACACACTCACACTCACACACCCACACACACCCACACTCATACACACATTCACACACTCACACTCACACACACTCACACACTCACTCACACTCACACATTCACACACTCACACACACATTCACACACTCACACACTCACACACTCACACACACACCCATAATGCAACTGCTAGCGTCAAAACCACAACCCAACACAATCGAGAAAAATAAAATCACACCGCAAATCACTCGATTGGGATTGCGTACGGCATCATCGTCATCATCGTCACAATCATCATCATCGTAATAATCATCGTCATTGTCATCATCGTCATAATCCTCATCATTGTCACAATCATCATCACCGTCATAATTGTCATAATCGTCATCATCGTCATAATCGTCATCATCGTCATCATCGTCATCATCGTCACAATCATCATTATCGTCATAATCGTCGTCATCATCGCCGTCATCATTGTCGCCAAACCTCTCCGTATGAATCCGTGGCCGGAGCCCCAGACCCCGCGTGCCGCTGTGCCTTGTCAGGTTACCGCCCCGCTACCGCGTCGACTTCGTGGAGCCCAGCGGCGAGGCCCGAGCTGACGGAGACACCCCGGCTGACGGAGACACCCGCACGGGCGGCTCGCCGCCAGACGGTGTCGCCGGCGCGGCGCCGTCGCCCCTCCGCCCGTTCCCGGCGCGCGTCATCGCCAACGAGCGCGTGACGAGCGCGGGGCACTTCCAGGACGTGCGGCTCATCCGATTGGACGTCGCTGGCTCGGGGTTGCGGTAACGCCCCCTCCCTCCCTACCCCGCGCCACCCACATCTCTGTGAGTTTGTCACCTTTTGAGCCGTGCGAGTCTCTCTGTGTGAGTCTCTCTGTGTGAGTCTCTCTGTGAGTCTCTGAGTCTCTCTGTGTGAGTCTCTCTCTGTGAGTCTCTCTGTGTGAGTCTCTCTCTGTGAGTCTCTCTGTGTGAGTCTCTCCGTGCGTGTCTCTCTGTGTGAGTCTCTCCGTGTGTGTCTCAGGTTCCGTGCGAGTCTCTCTGTGCGTGTCTCTCCGTGCGTGTCTCTCTGTGTGAGTCTCTCCGTGCGTGTCTCAGGTTCCGTGCGAGTCTCTCTGTGCGTGTCTCTCCGTGCGTGTCTCAGGTTCCGTGCGGGCGATGTGGCTATGATCCAGCCGCCGTCTCCGGGCGAGGCGGTGGCAGCCGTCTGCTGCCTGCTGCGCCTCGACCCCGAGCGCCACTTCTACGTCACGGCTAACCACCCGGGTACGCAGGAGCGGGGGGGGGGAGCGGGGGGGGGGGGGTGGCGTGGGGGGGGGAGTGGTGGCGTGGGTGGGGGAGCGGTGGCGTGGCGATCGGCGTGCCCGGCGACCCGAGTTCTATTCCCGCTCGAGGCCAAGCACCGGCGACGGTTGTCCGAACCGATCCCGGGGCTCCCGCAGGTCGACTCGGCGGCCTCAAACGAGCGCCTGGCTCGGCGCGTAAACGTCAGCCGCCGGGGGAGACAAAGGCGGCCGGGCGTGGCGCCGGCCACCCCACCGCCCTCGCGCGTCGTGCCGGCCTTGGTGCTCTGTGACGGCGCTCGCCCCGACGGCTTCACGGGGGGGGATCTTTGCCCGCGTGCCTGCGTGCCCCCAGGCCTCCCCGCGCCGCCCTTGCCGTCGCCGTGCTCCGTGCGCTGGCTGCTGGAGCGCCGCCTGTGCGTGACGGCCGTGCCACGCCGCTCGGCGTTCCGCGCGCTGGCGCGCCTCGCCGCCCCCGGCAGCGCGGAGCGCGAGCGCCTGGCCGAGCTGAGCGCCGCCGCCGGCCTCGACGACCTCTACGCCTACTGCCAGCGGCCACGCCGCACCACCCTGGAGGTGTGCACCGCCAACGCCACCGCCACAACCACAGCTACAGCCACAACCACAACCACAGCCACAGCCATCACCACAACCACAGCCACAGCCACCGCCACAACCACAACCACATCCACAGCCACATCCACAACCACCGCCACCGGCGCAGCCACAGCACAGCCACCACAGCCATCACCATGGCCGCCCACAGGCACCGCAGCCACAGCCACCGCCACCACCGCACGTCGATTCTAAATGTGACGGGAAAAACCGGAGGACCCGGAGAGACACGCAAACTCCAAATAGACAGCAGCAGGCGTCAGGGTCGGGATCGAACCCACGACCTCCTGCACACCTCATCATGGGACCTCCTTTGCCAGTACCAAAACATGGGAATAGGTTTTCCCATTTTTTCTGGCAACAAAACAGCTGTTTTAATATGTTAAAATGCCAAACTGAAACCTTTTACAAGGAGTCATGTCTGCATTAACCACAATACTTGTGGTCAGAATGCAAACAAACAACATACTCTGATGGCATTGTCCATGAAACTGATTGGTCCACACCAGAGACAGCTTTCTTTTGAGCCTCGTCTCAAAACGGTGTTAGACCAGAGGACGCCAAAAGGCGCCAAAAGGCGTCCTCTGGTCCTGTACAGCAGGCGAGGGAGTTGACATCTCCGCGCCACCGGGATGTAGAAGTGGGCAGGAGAGGAGCGCTGACGATGCCCCCTCGATGCTCGTCGGAGCAGCAGGAAGTCACCGCCACCGTCTTTGATGTTGCCACTGCCGCCGCTGCTGTTGTTGTTTACGTTGTTGATGTTGTTGATGTTGCCGTTGTTTACGGTGTTGTTGCTGCTACTGTTGTCGTTGTTGCTGCTGCTGTTGTTTCTGTTGTTGTTTACGTTGTTGCCGTTATTGTTGCTGTTGTTGATGTTGCCTTTGTTTCTGTTGTTGCTGTTGTCGTCATTGTTGTTATGACTGCTGCTGCTGTTTTTGTTGTTGTTGCTGCTGCAGTTTTTTCTGTTGTTGCTGCTGCTGTTGTTTCTGTTGTTGCTGCTGCTGCTGTTTTTGTTGTTATTGCTGCTGCTGTTGTTTTTGTTGTTGCTGCTGCTGTTGTTTCTGTTGTTGCTGCTGCTGTTCTCGTCATTGTTGTTATGACTGCTGCCGCTGCCGCTGCCCCAGGTGCTGCAGGATTTCCCGGAGACGGCGGCGCGCCTGTCGCTGGACGACCTCCTGGACCTCGTGCCGCCCATCCAGCCCCGGGCCTTCTCCATCGCAAACTCCCCGCAGGTAGCGGGACGGGGGGGGGTGTGGGGGGGCGGACACGGCCCTACCACGGCCACGGTGACGACAACGACGTCGACGACGATGACGACGTCGTCTTTCTGTGCGCGTGCGTAGGCTCACCCGGACGAGGTGCATGTCCTCGTGGCGGTGGTGACGTACCGCACGCGAATGTTCGCTCCGCGCCGGGGCCTCTGCTCCACGTGGCTCGCCAGCCTGGACCCCGCCAAAGGTCGGCCACCCCGGTGAAGGTCGCGACGCGGCCGGCGGCCATCGGGAACCGCAGTTTCCGGTTCCCGTGCGGTGCCGTCGCCCCCCCCCCCCCACCCACCACCCCCCAAAGACCAAGTACCCCGTGTAGCCTTGACGGATTGTTGGGGCAAGTGCCGTTAAGCGAGCAGCGCCTTGCGAGGGCCGGCACGGCGCACGAGGTGGGGTGGTTGGCCAGCACCGCGCCCGGCCGCCTTCGTCTGCCCGGTTGCGATGTTTACCGCGCGCCGCGCCGGGTACTCGTTTGGGGCCGAGTCGACCTAGGGGAGGCCCAGGATCGGTTCAGATAATCCTCACCGGCTTGTTGGTGGCAGAGAGCGGGAATTGAACTCGGTCCGCCGGGTCCGTAGCGCGGCGCGCTGACCGCTGCACCCCGTGACCCCCGTGACCCCTGTGACCCCAGGAGAGGAGCCGCCCCGCGTGCCGCTGTGGGTGAAGCGCGGCACGCTGGCGCCGCCATCGCCCGCGGCGCCGCTCGTGGCGGTGGCGCCCGGCACCGGCGTGGCGCCGTTCCGCGCCATGCTGCAGGAGCGCTTCGCGGGCGGCCACGCGGGTGAGCCGGGTCACACGGGGGGTTCACGCTGGGGGTCACGCGGGGGTCACACGGGGGTCACGCGGGGGTCAAGCGAGGGGGGGTCACGCGGAGGTCCACGCGGGGGTCACGTGGGGGGGGTAATGAATAACGAGGGTGAAAAACCACGTCCTTGGAAGTTTTGTTTAATAAGCGCAAAATAACGTGACGCACGCGGATCTCCTGTGCAGGTAACATGCACGCGGGTAAACATGTAGACGCACACACGTAGACGCACACACGTAGACGCACACACGTAGACGCACACACGTAGACGCACACACGTAGACGCACACACGTAGACGCACACACGTAGACGCACACACATAGACGCACAGCAACCGCTGTTCGCTGCTGAGCGGTGGTGACGTCTCCACGCCGCTCGTGGCAGGCGTTACAAAGACAAAGGTCCCCCACGTAGCCTTTAAAGGCCGGCAGGGCACGTGAGGGGGGCGGGTTGGCCAGCACCGCCACCGCCACCACCACGGCCACCACCAGCACCACCACCGCCACCGCCACCACTGCCACCACCGCCACCACCAGCACCACCACCACCACCACCACCGCCGCCACCACCACCGCCACGCTCTCCGCACCCCGCTGAGGCCCGCGTCCCCCCGCCCCCAGGCAACGTGCTGTTCTTCGGGTGCCGGAACCGCGGCGGAGATTTTTATTTCCGGGAGGAGTGGGAGGAGGCGGAGTCACGAGGAGACCTCCAACTCATCACTGCCTTCTCACGTGACCAGGTCACCCTCCCCCCTCCTCCCACTCACCCCCCCCTACCCCCTCCTCCGCCCCCCCACCCCCTCCTCCTCCCCCCCCCTACCCCCTCTTCCTCCCCCCATTGCCTTCTCACGTGACCAGGTCACCCTACCCCGTGTGCGTGTGCCCACCGTGTATGTGTCCACTGTGTGTGTGTGGCCCCCCCTCCCGTGTGCCGTGTGTGCGCCCCCCTGTGTGTGCGCGCCGTGTGTGCAGGAGGAGAAGGTGTTTGTGCAGCACAGGATGCGCGAGGAGGGCGCCCTCGTGTGGCACCTGCTGCACAACGAGGGCGGCTGTCTCTACATAGCCGGGTAACGTGGCGGGGTAACGTGGCCGGGTAACGTGGCGGGGTAACGTGGCGGGGTAACGTGTGGCCGGGTAACGTGGCCGGGTAACGTGGCCGGGCGACGTGGCATGTAACCCGTGTAAGGGTCACGTTTCGTCATGCATTGAAAAGGAAGTAAAACCATGCATATGTGTGTGCGTGCGTGACCGTGCGTCCGTGCGTGGCGCAGGAACTCCAAGAGCATGCCGTCGGGAGCGCTGGACGCGCTCAAGTGGATCGCCGCGACGCACGGCGGCCTGGACGACGCGGAGGCCCAGGCCTTCGTGTCGGAGCTGGAGAAGACTCGGAGGCTGCAGTGGGAGACGTGGTCGTAGCGACGAGGTGGGGGGAGAGCGACGAGGTGGGGGGAGCGGCGAGGTGGGGGGCGACGTTGGTCGTTGTCGTTATTCGTCTCCGCCGCTCCGGGCGACGGCTCCCGGAGGTGCCGGGAGGCCCACGGCGTCGTGCTCGGTGGCCTCGGGGCTCTGGCCGCTCATCTGGAACGAGGCCGTGACGCTGCCGTGACGCAGCGGGTACACGGCGAGCACACGCGCACACGCACACACGCACACACGCACACACACACGCGCACGCACACACACACACGCACACACACACACACTCACACGCGCACACGCACACACACACGCACACACGCCCAGCGTCCCCGCGTTAACACGCACACACACACGCCCCGTGTTAACACGCACACACACACGCCCAGTGTCCCCGCGTTAACACACGCACACACGCACACACACACGCCCCGTGTTAACACGCACACACACGCACACACACGCACACACACACACACGCCCAGCGTCCCCGCGTTAACACACGCACACACGCACACACACGCTCAGATTCCCCACGTTAACACACACACGCACACACACGCACGCACGCACACACACGCACACACACACGCGCCCAGCATCCCCACGTTAACACACACGCATGCACACGCCCAGCATCCATGCATTAACACGCACACACACGCACGCGTTTTTCCAATTTACCCCTCCCATTTGAATACCAGTCAACGCGCTCCACGCCGCGCGCGCCGGACGATTGTTAAACGCGTGACGCGCTCACGCAGACTAACGGCCAGACGCGGCCTCGCAAACGCCCCCCGCCTGCCCTCGACCACGTGATGCCGCTCCCCGGCGTTCAAATTCCTATCGCCGTGACACACCCAACTTGCCTGATGATTGCTCAACGAGTCCCCGCGTGGTGTCGAGAGAGAACACCGATTCCGCCTGACAGCCGTCTCCGCCTCACGCGTCCGAGTGAATTGTTATGTTTGAGTGCCTGTGTGTGTGCGTGTGGTGTGATGTGTGTGGTGTGATGTGATGTGTGTGGTGTGATGTGTGTGGTGTGATGTGATGTGTGTGGGGTGTGAGAGTAATGTGTGATGTGTTGGTGTGTGGTGTGATGTGTGTGTGTGTGCGTGTGGTGTGATGTGTGGTGTGATGTGTGTGTGTGTGCGTGTGGTGTGATGTGTGGTGTGATGTGTGTGTGCGTGCGTGTGGTGTGATGTGTGGTGTGATGTGTGTGTGTGTTGGTGTGTGGTGTGGAGGGGGGCGCTAGTGCAGCGGTTAGCGCGCTACGCTACGAACCCCTGGTCGACCCGGGTTCGACTCCCGCTCACGGCCAACGCATCTAAACCGGTCGTGGGCCTCCCCTAGATCGACTCGGCCTAAAATCAGTACAGTACCTGGTGCAGTGTATAAACACCGCCACTAGGAAGACAAAGGCGGCCGGGCGTGTTGTTCGCCACCCACCCCTTCGTGTGCCGTGTCGGCCTTCAGTCTGTTAAGACTATACGGGGGATGTTTGTCTTTGGTGCGCGTGTGTGCGTGTATATATATTCGTAAAGTACTTACTAACTTCCTTCAAGGCTGCGTAAAATACAGAGATGAGAGGGGAGAGGCAGGAGAGTGTGCGGAGTGGAGAGGTAGGAGAGAGATGAGAGGGGAGAGGCAGGAGAGTGCGTGGAGGGGAGTAGAGTGAGATGAGAGGGGAGAGGTAGGAGAGTGTACATTGTGGATGTATGAACATTGTGGATGTATCAACATTGTGGATGTATCAACATTGAGTATTTTTGTAACGCTTGAGAACCAAAGGGTTGCAAGGCTGCCGTTAAGGTGAAGAACCGCGGCTCTAAACGCGTGGTTCTAAACGTGGAATGAAAAGCCGGAGCAAAATCCACGCGACCACGGGGAGAACACGCAAACTCCAAATACACAGCAGGGGTCGGGATCGAACCCACGACCTCGTGTGTACCCGGCGAGGTAGTTAACATCTCCTAGTCACCGTGACGCCCCATTCATTCTCGATTTGAAGCTTTCGTGACTGCAAGGATTCATACTCTTAGGTTTTTTCGGTAAAGTCACGTAGGTAAAATAATAATAATGAAAATAACTAAATTAAATCACGACGTTTCGGAAGCAACACAAGCCTCCGTCATCAGGTGTAACTGCTCCAGTAAAATCATACACTACAGTAATTTTACTGGAGCAGTTATACCTGATGACGGAGGCTTGTGTTGCTTCCGAAGCGTCGTGATTTAATGTAGTTATTTTCATTTATTATTTTATTATAATTTTTTTACCTACGTGACATTACCGAAACAACCTAAGAGTATACCCCATTCACTGTCTTTGAAACGGATTGGCCCATCATTTTGTTTTGGCGAAAAGGTCCCAAAGACACGTGGGGGGGGGGGTGGGGGGTCTGCGATCGCAGGGGGCTCGCGCCCCCCCCCACACACCTGGGGCTCTGCGGCGGCTGCTCGTGCCGGGCCGTGTCCGCTGCTGCTCACCTGTGCAGCTGCCTCTGCAGCCCGGCCAGGTAGCGGTGCCCCACGGCAAACAGCGCCGCCTGCGCCTCCACTAAGTCCTGCAGCCCCTGCAGCTGTTCGGCCTGGGGGAGGGGCGCGGGGGTCAAGGGTCAGCGGTGGGGAATCCTCCACGCTCTCTCCTGCCCCTCTCATCTCACTCCACCCCCCTCCACGCTGTCTCCTTACCTCTCCCCTCATCCCACTCCCCTCCACGCTCTCTCCTGCCCCTCCCCTCTCATCTCACTCCACTCCCCTCCACGCTCTCTCCTGCCTCTCCCCTCTCATCTCACTCCACTCCCCTCCACGCACTCTCCTGCCTCTCTCATCTCACTACACTCCCCTCCACGCTCTCTCCTGCCTCTCCCCTCTTACTCCCCTCCACGCACTCTCCTGCCTCTCTCATCTCACTACACTCCCCTCCACGCTCTCTCCTGCCTCTCCCCTCTCACTCCCCTCCACGCACTCTCCTGCCTCTTCCCCCTCATCTCACTCCACGCTCTCTCCTGCCTCTCCCCTCTCATCTCACTCCACGCTCTCTCCTGCCTCTCCCCCCTCATCTCACTCCACGCTCTCTCCTGCCTCTCCCCCCTCATCTCACTCCACGCTCTCTCCTGCCTCTCCCCCCTCATCTCACTCCACGCTCTCTCCTGCCTCTCCCCCCTCATCTCACTCCACGCTCTCTCCTGCCTCTCCCCTCTCATCTCACTCCACCCGGGCTCCACGTGGCTCCGTGCGGGTCCTCACGTGCGCGTTGTCTACGCCCTCCAGCAGCCGCGTGACGTCACGGCTCTGCCTGCGGAACTCGTCTCGCGCCGCGGCCTCGTGCTGCTCGGCCTGGAGGGGGGGACAGCCGCCCTCGTCGGTGTGGAGGGGGGGGGGGATCGGGTCACACGTCGCATGTTGGCGCATGTTGGCACATGTTGGCACATATTGAGAATAGATTTCCCCCTTTTTTCTGGCCACAAAACAGCTGTGTTGAGATGTTAAAACACCAAACTGAAACCTTTTACAAGGAATCACGTTCCTGCATTAGCCACAACGCTTGTGGTCAGAATGCAAACAAAAAATGCAAAAAAAGCATTGTCCTTGAAACTGATTGGTCCACACCAGAGACAGATTTCTCTTGAGCCTCGTCTCAAAACGGTGTTAGACCAGAGGACGCCAACAGGCGGGGTGGAACCCTATTCTCATGATTTGGTTCTGGCAAAGGAGGTCTCGTGACGGCGCATGTTGTCGCATGTTACATGTCACGCACGCGCGTGTCCCCCGCACCTCCAATTAGCGCGAGGTGGCTACGTACGGTGCGAAAGAAGTTCAACGTGCATACCACGCAAAGACAAAGATCCCCCGTGTAGCCTTAACAGAATGTAGGGGCAAGTGCTGGTTAGAGCGAGTAACCGGCGCAGTGCACGAAAAGCAACATCGGGCATAATCGATGGGTTGTTTTTGTGTGGTGAAATCGCGTCAATGTATAAACGTGTCGTGAAACCCGCCACCACCCGACACAGCCGATGAGGAAGCTTGTGTCACGTGACCAGCGCGTGACAACTCCCGACGAGCACAGCGCCGCCGTTTGCGCGTTGCAGAGCAAGTCCACAAGATTCACGCAGTCGGGAGAGACAAAGGCGGCCGTGGCGGGGTGCCCGGCAAACGCCACCCCCCCCTTGGCGCTGCCCCCCCCCGGCGTGTCGTGGCTGCCCCCCCTCCCCCGGCGTGTCGTGGCTGCCCCACCCCCCCTCACCCGGGCCGCGTCGTGCGCCGTGGCGGCGCTGGCGCTTCGTCGGAGCGCCAGCGCCAGTGCCGCCCTCGCCGTCTCCAGCCGCGAGCGCTCCCTCTGCGGGCCGACAACCATCACCATCATCACCATCATCATCAACATCATCATCACCATCATCATTACCATCACCATCATCAACATCACCATCATCATCAACATCATCATCATCACCATCATCATTACCATCATCAACATCACCATCATCATCAACATCATCATCATCACCATCATCATTACCATCACCATCATCAACATCACCATCATCATCAACATCATCATCATCACCATCATCATCACCATCATCATCATCACCATCATCATCACCATCATCATCATCACCATCATCACCATCATCACCACCATCATCATCACCACATCATCACCACCATCACCACCACCATCATCACCATCATTATCACCATCATCATCATCACCATCATCATCACCATCATCATTATCACCATCATCACCATCATCATCACCATCATCATCATCACCACCATCATCATCACCATCATCATTACCACCATCATCACCACCATCATCATCACATCATCATCATCACATCATCACCACCATCACCACCATCACCACCACCATCATCACCATCACCATCATCACACCATCATCACACCACCATCACCATCATCACCATCATCACACCACCATCATCATCACCACCATCATCACCATCATCACCATCATCACCACCATCATCACCACCACCATCATCATCATCACCATCATCACACCATCATCACACCATCATCACACCACCATCACACCACCATCACCATCATCACCATCATCACCACCATCATCACCACCATCATCATCACCACCTCAGCATCATTATCACCATCATCATCACCATCATTATCATCATCACCATCATCACCATCACCACCATCATCATTACCACCATCATCACCATCATCACCACCATCATCATCATCACATCATCATCACCATCATCACCATCATCATCACCATCATCATCACCATCATCACACCATCATCACACCACCATCATCACCATCATCACCACCACCATCATCATCACCACCATCATCACCACCATCACCACCATCATCATCACCACCACCATCATCATCATCACCACCATCATCACCATCATCACCACCATCATCACCACCATCACCACCATCACCACCATCATCATCATCACCATCATCACACCATCATCACACCACCATCATCACCATCACCACCATCATCACCACCATCATCATCACCACCTCATCATCATCATCACCTACTCATCACGCATCACCTCATCACCACATCATTTTGGGCAGTGTTGAGTCTATGGGTAGTGTTGAGTCTATGGGCAGTGTTGAGTCTATGGGTAGTGTTGAGTCTATGGGTAGTGTTGAGTCTATGGGCAGTGTTGAGTCTATGGGCAGTGTTGAGTCTATGGGTAGTGTTGAGTCTATGGGTAGTGTTGAGTCTATGGGCAGTGTTAGTCTATGGGCAGTGTTGACTCTATGGGTAGTGTTGAGTCTATGGGTAGTGTTGAGTCTATTGGTAGTGTTGAGTCTATGGGCAGTGTTGAATCTATGGGCAGTATTGAGTCTATGGGCAGTGTTGAGTCTATGGGTAGTGTTGAGTCTATGGGCAGTGTTGAGTCTATTGGCAGTGTTGAGTCTATGGGCAGTGTTGAGTCTATGGGTAGTGTTGAGTCTATGGGCAGTGTTGAGTCTATGGGTAGTGTTGAGTCTATGGGCAGTGTTGAGTCTATGGGTAGTGTTGAGTCTATGGGTAGTGTTGAGTCTATGGGTAGTGTTGAGTCTATGGGCAGTGTTGAGTCTATGGGCAGTGTTGAGTCTATGGGCGGTGTTGAGTCTATGGGCAGTGTTGAGTCTATGGGCAGTGTTGAGTCTATGGGTAGTGTTGAGTCTATGGGTAGTGTTGAGTCTATGGGCAGTGTTGAGTCTATGGGCAGTGTTGAGTCTATGGGCAGTGTTGAGTCTATGGGCAGTGTTGAGTCTATGGGCAGTGTTGAGTCTATGGGCAGTGTTGAGTCTATGGGTAGTGTTGAGTCTATGGGTAGTGTTGAGTCTATGGGCAGTGTTGAGTCTATGGGCAGTGTTGAGTCTATGGGTAGTGTTGAGTCCATGGGCAGTGTTGAGTCTATGGGCAGTGTTGAGTCTATGGGCAGTGTTGAGTCTATGGGCAGTGTTGAGTCTATGGGTAGTGTTGAGTCTATGGGTAGTGTTGAGTCTATGGGCAGTGTTGAGTCTATGGGCAGTGTTGAGTCTATGGGTAGTGTTGAGTCTATGGGTAGTGTAGAGTCTATGGGCAGTGTTGAGTCTATGGGCAGTGTTGAGTCTATGGGTAGTGTAGAGTCTATGGGCAGTGTTGAGTCTATGGGCAGTGTTGAGTCTATGGGTAGTGTTGAGTCTATGGGCAGTGTTGAGTCTATGGGCAGTGTTGAGTCTATGGGCAGTGTAGAGTCTATGGGTAGTGTTGAGTCTATGGATAGTGTAGAGTCTATGGGCAGTGTTGAGTCTGGGCAGTGTTGAGTCTATGGGCAGTGTTGAGTCTATGGGCAGTGTTGAGTCTATGGGCATTGTTGAGTCTATGGGTAGTGTTGAGTCTATGGGCAGTGTTGAGTCTATGGGCAGTGTTGAGTCTATGGGTAGTGTTGAGTCTATGGGTAGTGTAGAGTCTATGGGCAGTGTTGAGTCTATGGGCAGTGTTGAGTCTATGGGTAGTGTTGAGTCTATGGGTAGTGTTGAGTCTATGGGCAGTGTTGAGTCTATGGGCAGTGTTGAGTCTATGGGTAGTGTTGAGTCTATGGGTAGTGTAGAGTCTATGGGCAGTGTTGAGTCTATGGGCAGTGTTGAGTCTATGGGTAGTGTTGAGTCTATGGGCAGTGTTGAGTCTATGGGCAGTGTTGAGTCTATGGGTAGTGTTGAGTCTATGGGTAGTGTTGAGTCTATGGGTAGTGTAGAGTCTATGGGCAGTGTTGAGTCTGGGCAGTGTTGAGTCTATGGGCAGTGTTGAGTCTATGGGCAGTGTTGAGTCTATGGGTAGTGTTGAGTCTATGGGCAGTGTAGAGTCTATGGGCACGAGACTGCTGTGCCCCCCCCCCCCCCGGTGTGCAATCCCGTGCCCCCCACTCCCACCATCGCCCCGGTCTCGCGAGAGTGCGACTTACCGCGATGGCGCGGCAGTCTGAGTCGAGGAAGCTCTGCAGGGGACGCAGGAAGGTGGCGGAGGCGGCGCGCGCGAAGTCTCTCTGAGCCAGGCCCAGCCGCTGCTCCGTCTCGCCGCAGCGCAGCAGCGCCCGACCTGCGTGCCACGCGGGGTCACGCGGGGTCACGGGGGAGGGGGGGGGTCACGCGGGGCCACGGGGGAGGGGGGGTCACGCGGGGTCACGGGGGGGTCGTGGGGTCACGGGGGAGGGGGGCTCACGGAAGGAGGGTCACGGGGGAGGGGGGGTCACGGGGGGGTCGTGGGGTCACGCCAGTCACGCAACTCGGGTGGGGGGGGGGTTGCATCACAGCCACGTGGGCCACGTGGAGGAGCGTCACGGGGCCCTGGTGGTCCAGAGACCCGCACTCTGATGAGTGTGATTGGTTACGTACGGTGCGAAAGAAGTTCAACATACATACACACTACCCATAGACTAACACTGCCCATAGACTCAACACTGCCCATAGACTAACACTGCCCATAGACTAACACTGCCCATAGACTCAACACTACCCATAGACTGATAATCGATTGTCGACTGTGTATATATCTGTGATAATCGATTATTGACTATATATCTGTGTGTGTGGCGTTGCACACAGAGGCCCCTCTCTGCCACGGTTCCATCCACCTCAGGTGCCCCCCCCCCGTTCAGTCGCCGTCAAATTCATTCGGCGACTGCACTCATACAAAGTCAGGGCTGGGGGGGATGGAGGGAGGGGGGCGGTGGGGGGGGTGGAGGGGGGGTGGGGGATGGAGGGCGGGGTGAATAGGAGGATGGGGGGGGGGGCAGGAATCAGGGTGATGAGTCTGACACGGAACAGGGTTTGGCACTTCGTGGGATTGTGAGCCACGGCCGCTTGAGTAATGGGGGTGTTGGGGGGGGGGGGGTGGGGGGTGTTGGGGGGGGGGGTGTTGGGGGGGGGTGGTGGGGGGTGTTGGGGGGGGGGTGTTGGGGGGGTGGTGGGGGGTGACGATGCGGACGTAAAAGAACGATCCAGCCAAGGCGCAGCCCCTGCAGTCGCCTCGCTCCTGCGACTGGCTGGCGAGCGGGGCAGAGCGCCTCAATGTCGCCCTGGCCACGCTGGCGAGGAGATGTTAACCACCTCGCCTGGTGTACAGGAGGTCGTGGGTTCGATCCCGACCCTGACGCCTGCTGCTGTGTATTTGGAGTTTGCGTGTCTCTCTCTCTCATCATCATCACGGTGGCTAGGAGATGTTAACTACCTCGCCCCGTATACAGGAGGTCGTGGGTTCGATCCCGACCCTGACGCCTGCTGCTGCTGTATATTTGGAGTTTGCGTGTCTCTCTCTATCTCCGTGGTCGCGTGGATTTGTCTCCGGTAGCTCGGTTTTTTTCCCTCTCCACATTTAGGATCAACGTCACCACGTTTAGAGAGCTACAACGCAGCTCAGTGGGGCTGACACCTGGTAAGTATTGTTCATACAGTACAGTAGTTTAGTTCATATAATACAACAACAATTGTTGAGTTTTATTTCGTTATCATCACGGTGACGATTCACCACTCCGCTACTCCTGACGCAATCACGTGGCACGCCACCACCACCACGATGTTAAATTATTGGTAGGTCACACCTGTTGGTGGTGGTGGTGGTGCTGGTGGTGGTGGTGCTGGTGGTGGTGGTGCTGGTGCATCTCACCGTAGGCAGTGGCAGGGCCCAGGTCGTTGGCAGCCTCCGTCATGGCCTGCCCCAGCTGCTCCAGAGCCGTGGGGCGAGCTGGCGCCTTGCGGTCCAACTTGCCCAGCAAGAACTCCTCCATCCTGATGTCTGCGCACAACACATTCAGAGGGACAGCACCACCACCACTTGCCTTTCGTACGGTGTAGCCTGCGACTGACTACACACACAGGCGTACACACACGCGTACACACACACACGCGCGTACACACACACGCGCGCGTTTACAAACGCGTTCAAACACACAAAAGAGAAATATCCCCCGTATAGCCTGTAACAAACTGCTGTTAGCGAGTAGCACTTATAAAGGCCGGAATGGCACACGAGGGGGTGGGTGGCCAACTCCACGCCCGGCCGCCTTTGTCTCCCCAGTGGCGATGTTTACACATCGCACCGGGTACTCCTTTGAGGCCGAGTCGACCTAGGGGAGGCCCAGGACCGGTTCAGACAATCGTCACCGCTGTTGGCCGTGAGCGGGAATCGAACCTGGGTCGCCGGGTTCGTAGCGCTAACCGCTGCACCACCGCTCACACTTTAATTGTTGTTGCTACCAGGCAAGGCGCCACATTGAGCTACCGCGGAGATGTTTTCCAGAAGCGACCTGACCATCACAAATGATAGCTCAACGAAAGGGGCTTATCATCATCATCACATGGACATTTATAGCGGCAGCCAAATGCTCTAAAACGCGTTGCGACGTTGATTCTAAACGAGGAGGAAAAAACCGGAGGACCCGGAGAGAATTCCACGCAACCCACGGGGAGAGAGACGCAGACTCCAAATACACAGCAGCAGCAGACGTCGTCAGGGTCTGGGTCGAACCCACGACCTCCTGCACACCAGGCGAGGTAGTTAACATCTCCTAGCCACTGTGATGATGATGATGAGAGGGAGAGAGAGACGCAAACTCCAAATACACAGCAGCAGGCGTCGTCAGGGTCTGGGTCGAACCCACGACCTCCTGCACACCAGGCGAGGTAGTGAACATCTCCTAGCCACCGTGGCGGCACGTGATCCAGCGCCCTGGAGGCAGCAGCCAGGGTTGGTGGATCATCGGTCAGCTGTTGCGTAACAATTGTGAGTGGGGGGTGGTGGGGGGCTCTCACTGGGGTTCGGCTGCAGCAGGGCCTGCACGTGGTGCACCAGCCCCTCGCTGCGTCTCCTCGTCACCTCCACCCTCTCCACCATCTCGGCCATCTCGGCTCCGTCCTCTCCCCCCTCTGTTGACTCCGGCGGCCGCTCCCCGCTGCTCATCTGCGACGCAGCACGTGGAGGTGGTGGAGAGAGACGCCGTTGGTGAGTCTCGGGGCTCCACACAAGCTGTTAGTGCCCCTCCCCCTGTCAATCATTCACTCTCGCCCCGCCCACTCTCAGAGCCACGCCCACTCCACTGCCAGCACCTGGCCCCCACCCACTCTCAGAGCCACGCCCACTCCACCGCCCGCACCTGGCCCCCACCCACTCTCAGAGCCACGCCCACTCCACCGCCAGCACCTGGCCCCCACCCACTCTCAGAGCCACGCCCACTCCACCACCAACACCTGGCCCCCACCCACTCTCAGAGCCACGCCCACTCCACCGCCCGCACCTGGCCCCCACCCACTCTCAGAGCCCCGCCCACTCCACCACTAACACCTGGCCCCCACCCACTCTCAGAGCCACGTCCACTCCACCGCCAGCACCTGGCCCCCACCCACTCTCAGAGCCACGCCCACTCCACCGCCAGCACCTGGCCCCCACCCACTCTCAGAGCCACGCCCACTCCACCGCCAGCACCTGGCCCCCACCCACTCTCAGAGCCACGCCCACCAGTGACTGATCAGCATGGCTGGCTACGTACGGCGCGAAATAAGTTCAACATACATGCAAATCTATGAAATGAAACAACTATTGAACGATTTTTATTAGACCAGGTAAGCCCATCCCCCCCACCCCCACTGAGCTATGCAGTTCTCTTTCCAGAAGCGACCTGGCGATCACAGATGATGATAGCTCAACGACGTGGCTCACCGTCATCGTCGTGTGGACATTTATAGCAGCCAAATGCTTGAAGCGCACGGTTCTAAACGTGGAGGGGATAACACCGGAGGACCCGGAGAACAATCCACGCGACCGCGGGGAGAGAGAGAATCACCGCAAACTCCAAATATACAGCAGCAGCAGCAGGCGTCAGGGTCGGGATCGAACCCACGACCTCCTGCACACCAGGCGAGGTAGTTAACATCTCACCATGGGGAGACACGCAAACTCCAAATATACAGCAGCAGGCGTCAGGGTCGGGATGGAACTCACGACCTCCTGCGTACCAGGCGAGGTGGTTAACATCTCCCAGCCACCGCGGCGCCCCAAATCTAAATCCAGTTAAAACCTGCAGCCATGTCACTCACTGTCACTCCCTCCCTCCCTCCCAGGTCTCACCTGCACAGCCCTCGTGATCAGGGTCCCAGCATCGGACACCATCCTCCGCACGTTGAACTCCATCGCTGAGCAGGGCGCTTGAGAGGTTCCCTACGAGTTTGCCGGCGGGGGGGGGGACACAAAAATCCGGAGTGGATCTCGGAGTGGAGCGGAGCGGAGTTGTGGACGGAGTGAGGGAAGTTGCGCGATGCCACTCGGACGGTGGTCGTGGTGGGGGCGTTACACCAATGGGGTAGCGGCGGGGGGGGAGGTGGAGGCTGCCCAAAGCATAAATCAATTTGGGGGGAGGGGGTCATTGTGGGAGGGGTTTACTTCTGGGGGGGGGGGGGTCAGTGTTGGTGGTGCCCGGCTGAGCTGAAGCCGAGTAAAGGCGGAGGGGCCCCAAGTAGTTCAGGAAGGGGGGGGGCGAGGGCATTTACTGAACTCGAATCCAAATTCCGATGAACATCGTGAGATAACAAAGCCGACTGATCTCCACTCGCTCCACGCCACGGTCACTGCACTCACACCGCTCACTCCACTCACTCACCCCACTCACCCCACTCACACCGCTCACGCACTCCACTCACCCACTCACACCGCTCACCCCACTCACCCCACTCACACCACTCACCCCACTCACTCCGCTCACTCCACTCACTCCACTCACTCCACTCACTTCACTCACCCCACTCACTCCGCTCACTCCACTCACTCCACTCACTCCACTCACCCCACTCACCCAACTCACTCCACTCACCCCACTCACTCCGCTCACTCCACTCACTCCACTCACCCCACTCACCCAACTCACTCCACTCACTCACCCCAATCACCCCACTCACCCCACCCACCCCACTAACCCCACTCACCCCACCCCACTCACCCCACTAACCCCACTCACACTACTCACCCCTGAGAGGGGGAGGTGGTGGTGGTGGAGGAGGGAGGGGGGCTGAGGGGGGGGGAGGTGGTGGTGGGGGAGGGAGGGGGGGCTGAGGGGGGGGAGGTGGTGGTGGGGGAGGGAGGGGGGCTGAGGGGGGGGAGGTGGTGGTGGGGGAGGGAGGGGGGGCTGAGGGGGGGGGAGGTGGTGGTGGGGGAGGGAGGGGGGGGCTGAGGGGGGGAGCTGGTGGTGGAGGAGGGAGGGGGGGCTGAGGGGTGGTGGGGGGTGGGGACTTAATCGGCCACTGAACGGCATGGAGGGGAGTTTGCTCGCCCGTGCCGACTGCCCGGCGTCTCTGCCGTGACACCGCGAGACACACATGACGACACTTGTCGAGACACATGTCTAGACATGACGACACTTGTCGAGACACATGTCTAGACATGACGACACTTGTCGAGACATGTCGAGGCGCCGTGACCACCACGTGGCGTGTCCGTAGTGCACCGCGTGTGCGTGCAGGTGGGAGTGTCTCCCCCCTAGGTTGACTCAGCCAGCACACCCCTCCCCCTGCCACACCTACGATTAGCACGGTTGGCTAGGTACGGTGTGAAAGAAGTTCAACATGTTGAAAGCTGTGAACAGCTCGTTATGGAGGCGCGCCACGTGGACGCGCGAGTTGATCACCATCAGCCACGGTCGATCCACTGCTGGATGAAGGCCTCCCCGAGCCATCAACACCAGCCGTAGACTCGCACAGAGACCCATAGACTCACACAGAGACCCATAGACTAACAACGAGACCCACAGACTCACACAGAGACCCATAGACTCACACAGAGACCCATAGACTAACAACGAGACCCACAGACTCACACAGAGACACATTGAACCACAGACTCACACAGAGACCCACAAACTCACACAGAGACCCACAGACTCACACAGAAACACATTGACCCACACAGAGACCCATAGACTAACAACGAGACCCACAGACTCACACAGAGACCCACACAGAGGCCCATAGACCCACACAGAGACCCTCACACTCACACAGGGACCCACAGACTCACACAGAGACACATTGACCCACAGACTCACACAGAGACCCTCACACTCACACAGGGACCTACAGACTCACAAAGAGACCTACAGACTCACACAGGGACCCACAGATACACAGAAACCCACAGACTCACACAGAGACCCATAGACTCACACAGAGACCCATAGACTAACAACGAGACCCACAGACTCACACAGAGACACATTGACCCACAGACTCACACAGAGACCCACAGACTCACACAGAGACCCACAGACTCACACAGAGACACATTGACCCACACAGAGACCCATAGACTAACAACGAGACCCACAGACTCACACAGAGACCCACACAGAGGCCCACAGACCCACACAGAGACCCTCACACTCACACAGGGACCCACAGACTCACACAGAGACACATTGACCCACAGACTCACACAGAGACCCTCACACTCACACAGGGACCTACAGACTCACACAGAGACCTACAGACTCACACAGGGACCCACAGATACACAGAGACCCACAGACTCACACAGAGACCTACAGACTCACACAGAGACCCACAGACTCACACATAGATTCACAGACTCACACAGAGACACTCACACAGGGACCCACAGACTCACACACAGAGACCCACAGACTCACACAGAGAGACCCACAGACCCATAATAGTAGAGCTACCCCTCCCCACTACCCCCCTGTGTGTGTGGCTATCCATCACGGGCTGAGTGGTACAAGCCGGGCTGGCACGCGCTGGTGGAGGGGGGGGGGTGGCGGCTAATGGCCGGGCTAATTAGGGGAGCGTGGCAGCCGCAATGATTCATTAGCCCCCATCCCGGTGAGTCTGTGGGTCTCTGTGTGAGTCTGTGGGCCTCTGTGTGAGTCTGTGGGTCTCTGTGTGAGTCTGTGGGTCTGTGTGTGAGTCTGTGGGTCTCTGTGTGAGTCTGTGGGTCTATGTGAGTATGTGGGTCTTTGTGTGAGTCTGTGGGTCTCTGTGTGAGTCTGTGGGTCTGTGTGTGAGTCTGTGGGTCTCTCTGTGAGTCTGTGGGTCTCTGTGTGAGTTTGTGGGTCTCTGTGTGAGTCTATGGGTCTCTGAGTCTGTGGGTCTCTGTGTGAGTCTGTGGGTCTCTGTGTGAGTCTGTGGGTCTATGTGTGAGTCTGTGGTCTCTGTGTGAGTCTGTGGGTCTCTGTGTGAGTCTGTGGGTCTCTGTGTAAGTCTGTGGGCCTCTGTGTGAGTCTGTGGGTCTCTGTGTGAGTCTGTGGGTCTGTGTGTGTGAGTCTGTGGGTCTCTGTGTGAGTCTGTGGGGCTCTGTGTGAGTCTGTGGGTCGTTGTGTGAGTCTGTGGGTCTCTGTGGGTCTCTGTGTGTGAGTCTGTGGGTCTCTGTGTGTGAGTCTGTGGGTCCCTGTGTGAGTGTGAGGGTCTCTGTGTGAGTCTGTGGGTCCCTGTGTGAGTTTGAGGGTCTCTGTGTGAGTCTGTGGGTCTCTGTGTGAGTCTGTGGGTATCTGTGTGAGTCTGTGGGCCTCTGTGTTAGTCTGTGGGTCTCTGTGTGAGTCTATGGATCTCTGTGTGAGTCTGTGGGCCTCTGTGTGAGTGTATGGGTCTCTGTGTGAGTTTATGGGTCTTTATGTGAGTTTATGGGACTCTATGTGAGTCTATGGGTCTCTGTGTGAGTATATGGGTCCCTGTGTGAGTCTGTGGGTCCCTGTGTGAGTCTGTGGGCCTCTGTGTGAGTCTGTGGGTCTCTGTGTGAGTTTGTGGGTCTCTGTGTGAGTCTGTGGGTCTCTGTGTGAGTCTGTGGGTCTCTGTGTGAGTCTATGGGTCTCTGTGTGAGTCTGTGGGTCTCTGTGTGAGTCTATGGGTCTCTGTGTGAGTCTGTGGGTCTCTGTGTGAGCCTGTGGGTCTCTGTGTGAGTCTATGGGTCTCTGTGTCAGTCTATGGGTCTCTGTGTGAGTCTGTGGGTTTCTGTGTGAGTCTGTGGATCTCTGTGTGAGTCTATGGGTCTCTGTGTGAGTCTGTGGATCTCTGTTTGAGTCTATGGGTCTCTGTGTGAGTTTATGGGTCTCTGTGTGAGTCTATGGGCCTCTGTGTGAGTCTGTGGATCTCTGTGTGAGTCTATGGGTCTCTGTGTGAGTCTGTGGATCTCTGTGTGAGTCTATGGGTCTCTGTGTGAGTCTGTGGATCTCTGTGTGAGTCTATGGGTCTCTGTGTGAGTCTGTGGGTCTCTGTGAGTCTGTGGCTGATGGCGATCAACTCGCGCGTCACGTGGCTGGAACACTCCGGGCGCGTCGCTCCAGGGACCTCTTCTGCCCCCTGCCGTCCGCAGCCAGTGCCGGCATGTTGAATGTCGGCACTCAAAGACAAAGATCCCCCGTGTAGTCTCAACAGACTGTTGGGGCAAGGGCTGTTAGCGAGCACCTATGAAGGCCGCCACGGCACAGCAGGGGGTGGGTGGCCAGCACCACGTCCGGCCGCCTTTGTCTTCCTCGTGGCGATGTTTACACACAGCACCAGGTACTCATTTGAGGCTGAGTCGACCTAGTGGAGGCCCTGGACCGGTTCAGACAATCGTCACTGATGTTGACCGTGAGCGGGAATCGAACCTGGATCGCCGGGTTCGTAACTAAGCGCGCTAACCGCTACACTACCGCACCCCACACACCAGCACCAATACCCGCGCCATGCGTCACTAAGTGACGGTGACGTCACTACGGCGCCCGTGCCAGGCCAGGTGCACTTTGAGGCCACGTGACGTGTCGAGGGCTCGCTGCTGGCAGGAGGTCTCGGGACAGACCCAGCAGGTGCCACGGGTTGGCCGACTGAGAAGACCGGTAGAGGCACCACCAGCTGTACCCCTTTCTGTGCCAGGCTAGGTGCAGGAGGTCTCGGGACAGACCCAGCAGGTGCCACGAGTTGCCTGAGATGACTGGCCGATGCACCATGCAGCTGTATCTCCTACTGTACCAACTTGTCGCATTTTATCTGCCCTGCGCTTCGGTGGTTGTTGTGAGCGTCGCTCCTCCGCCCTCCGTTGTTGTTGGAGGGCGACTGCCTCCAACTGCCCATGAGCTGCGTCCTTGACGAGCCTCCTCCACAGAGGCCGATCTTGACACCGCTGGTACCAGTCATCGTCCACTCAGCTCCACATCTTCCCGTACCACATCACTCCATCTCTTCTCTAGCCAGTGTCGTGTCCGTTTAGCCCCCTCTATCCAGCCAAACAGAAGCAGCTGCTTGGGCATGTGGTGGCTGGGCATGCGGACTACATGACGCAGCCAACGCAGCCTTGGGGGTCATCCATTGAGTCCGTACCCATGGAGGGGGGAGGTTAACCCAAATGCGTAGCTTGCGTATGGGGGGGGGGGGGTCTACTGACAATGACAATGTGCATACGCATAGGAAACGTTGGCCTTCAAATGATCCACAGTTCAGTGTCTCCAGCCGTCAGACAACAAGTACTGCCGGGAGCGGTGGGACTGTGGGAGAGGCGTCACTTCGTGTGCCACGTGCCCCTCGTGTGCCACGTGCCCCTCGTGTGCCCCTAACTCCCTGACTGCAGCCATCACGCAGCTCAGCAACATCAGTGGCCAAGGCGCGCGACTTCATTATTCAATGCAGCCGGCGGTGGACTGTCTGTTTGCTCAAACACGTCAATATTATTGATAGTTTCTGCCTGGATTCAATATCGGCCGTTCGATAGGATTCGGGGGGGGGGGGGGGGGGGGGATGCGTCAGGCGTCCGTACGCAGGTGGGGGGTCGGGGGGGGGGGGTTAAAAGTCAGCGTGCGTACAGGGAGGGGGGGGGGGTCAAGTTGTAACAGATTTGTGCGTACCTACTCCATGGATGGCCCCTTGCCTGCCGGAGGAGCTCACTGATGGAAATGTGTCCAGATTTTTCAAGGATTTGTGAGCTCCTCACACGATCCAGCCTGGTTAAACCCATGATGGATAAAGCCTGGTTAAACCCATGAAGGAATCAAGCCAGGTTAAACCCATGATGGATCCAGCCTGGTTAAACCCATGATGGATCCAGCCTGGTTAAACCCATGATGGATCCAGCCTGGTTAAACCCATGATGGATCGTAGGCAGGCCACGTTGAATGTTTACAACCTGCGCAGATGTTCGACTGGAGGGGCCCATGTTTCACAAGCATAGAAAAGGGAGGGCATGACTGTGGCCTCGAAGACCCGAAGCTTCGTGTGGAGCGACAGACCAGGTAGCTGTCAAATCGGAGCTAGTCATAAGGGGCCGTCCATAAATGACGTCACGCGATTTTGGACAATGTTTGACCCCCCCCCCATCGTCACACGACGTCACAAAAAGTCAGACCCCCCCTCAAATATGACGTCACAAAGCTCTGCCTCCCCCCCTCAAATAAACTATTGTCATTGTAGTGCGTATTTAATGTGGCGCTGCACTCTGATGTTGTAGGAGAAAACATTTATCAAAAAGTCTATTCAATTAAGTAGAACGTCTTGTCCATATTTATTTAAAGTTGCGCATTTTTACGTGACGTCACATTTCTCCCCCCCCCCCTCGTCACACATCGTCACACATGTCTGACCCCCTCTCCCCCTAGGTGCGTGACGTCATTTATGGACGACCTCTTAGTGCTGAACGAGGAGGCACCGGCGGTGTCAAGATCGGCCTCCGTGGAGGAGGAGGCCTCGTGAAGGACGCTGCCGCTGGGCAGTTGGGAGACAGTCGCCCTGCAGCAACCAGTGGAGGGCAGAGGAGCGACGCCCACAACAACGAGTGGAGCGCCGGGCCGATAAAACGCGCAGAGTCAACTCAGTCAAACCACGGCACGTGGGTCTGTTCCGTGGCTCTCCTTGCCTTCCACACTTTGCGTGACCTCAAAGTGCACCTAGCCTGGCACAAGCCCCGTGGCGACGTCACCGCCACTTCGGGGCCGTCCATAAATGACGTCACGCACCTATGGGGGGGGGGGTCAGACATTTGTGACGATGTGTGATGAGGGGGGGGGAGGGTGAGAAATGTGACGTCACATCAAAATGCGCAACTTTAAATCAATATAGACAACACGTTCTACTTATCTTCTTGGTTCTTTCGGTAAAGTCACGTAGAAGGGAAGTAATAAAATAATAAAACATAATAAAATAAAATAATTCTCACGACGTTTCGGCTACAACGCAAGCAGCCGTCTTCAGGTGAAGAATGAGACACTACCAAGCTAGGAGCTTATATATAAGCTGGGTTGGAGGTGGAAGAGCGCCTTAACAGAAAGAATGTGCATATGAAGAGGAATTTAGCATATTCATGGGAAATGCGTAGGAGGTGGGCGGGGGGGTTTCAAAGTCATATTATGCCCATGCATTGTGCAGGATCAGCAGCACCAAGGGGGGGGGGGGTGCAGGGAGTAGCATTAACAAAGGAAAGGAATGTTAATGATATGTAGCTGCAGTTACTAAACAACCACGTAGAAAACTAAAGTATAAACTACATTAAAAAAAAACTAAAGTATAAACTGCATAGCACCATCAGTATACTTACTATACTCTACAATAAGCTGAGTTACTAACAGCAAGTAATACATTACAATTCTACGTCGTAAAAATTATATAATATGCTTCCATCTAAACTTTATTCTCTTACATCACACGAGCATATACCGTACTATATACTGCCATAGATAAACCCAACATTAAATTATATACTGTATTGCTATAAACCACCCTATACATTATACATTTTAATATAACACTATGTATTATTCTACCCACCCTAATGTGTATCGAAATGGTTTATTACGTCCTTCCAATGATTGCTGAGCCAGAATCCATCTTCTCGGTTGAAATTGTCTCTGTGTTTGTATATGTGGATCGCCTCATGAACGAATCTCTCATGGTAGCCAGATGGCTTGCAGAGAACCTCTGTCTTGGAGAAGTCAATGTCATGTGAACCCACTGAATTGTAACAGTGATCTGCCACGGCTGAGGTGTTTGTCCTACCGTGTTTCAGGTCAGCTTTATGTTCACGGATGCGGTCCGAGACATGTCGTTTGGTTTCTCCAATGTAACTGCTACCACAGAGGCAACTTAGTTTGTAGACGCCAGGGTACTGTATGTCTGGAACCACATCTTTTACAGACGGTACCAGATCACGGATTTTATGTACTGTGTTGAATCGGACCTGGATCTTGTGTTTAATCAGGATTTTGGAGATCTTTTTTGTGACCTCAGCAATGTAGGGTAAGGTGATGGTCTTGAAAGGCTCCTCAACAGGATCCTTCTTGATGGTTGGAGTGATGGCTTTGCGGATTGTGTAGTCGGAGTAACCATTAGCCTTAAGAGCTTGGCGTACGTGTTTGAGTTCACTGGAAATGTGTTCATGGTCGGAGATGCATTGGGCTCTATGATATAGAGTCTTGATGAGGGAATTCTTCTGGGATGGATGGTGGTGGGAATCCGGTTTTAGGTAAGCATCCGTATGGGTGGCTTTCCTGTAGACAGAGTGGCTCATTGAACCATCAGGTCTCCTTTTGATTAGGACATCCAAAAAGGGTAGCTTGCCATCTTTTTCGACTTCCATGGTGAATCTGATGGCTGGGTGTATGGAATTGATGTGGTCGAGAAATTGGTCTAGAGCAGGCCGGCCATGTGGCCAGATGACAAAAGTGTCGTCTACGTACCTCTTCCATAAGGTCGGGCGTAGAGTGGCAGTCTGGATGGCGTCCGTCTCAAATTTCTCCATGAAGATGTTGGCTACAACCGGAGATAGGGGGGGGGCCCATTGGGGTGCCCTCAATTTGCTTGTAGAAAGTTTCATTCCAGGTGAAGTATGTATTGGTTAAGCAGTGTCTCACCAGGGGGGGTACCCCAGCATTCAGTCCTTGATGAACCAAGTCTTCAATGATTGCGATGGTGTCAGGTACAGGAACCTTGGTGAATAAGGAAACCACATCAAAACTGACAAGCAGGTCGTCTGGGGACAGGGCAATCCCCTTGATTGTCGATACCAGGTCAGTAGAGTTTAGTACCGCAGAGGTGGTTTTTCCAGTGAAAGGCCGTAGGATTTCAGACAAAAAACGAGCCAATTTATAGGTGGGGGAGTTGATAGTAGAGACAATGGGACGAAGAGGTGTATCTTCTTTATGTATCTTTGGCAAGCCGTATAATCTTGGTGGCCTGGCTGCAGAAGGTTTCAACGAGAACTGTTTGGTCTGATCAAATAATGCGGTTGAATCAGAAATTATTTTGTTGGTTTTAGTGACGAGGCTGTTGGTGGGGTCTCTTTTTTTTATTTTTGTATAGCTGCCATCGTTGAGTAGTTCTTGAATTTTGTTGTTGTATTCTATTTTGTCCATGATGACAGTGGCATTGCCTTTGTCGGCTGAGAGGATGACAATGTCATTCCTCTTTTTTAATTGAGCTAATTCAAAACGCTCATCTTTGCTGATGTTGCTAGCTGGCAATACAGTATATAATTTAATGTTGGGTTTATCTATGGCAGTATATAGTACGGTATATGCTCGTGTGATGTAAGAGAATAAAGTTTAGATGGAAGCATATTATATAATTTTTACGACGTAGAATTGTAATGTATTACTTGCTGTTAGTAACTCAGCTTATTGTAGAGTATAGTAAGTATACTGATGTTGCTATGCAGTTTATACTTTAGTTTTTTTTTAATGTAGTTTATACTTTAGTTTTCTACGTGGTTGTTTAGTAACTGCAGCTACATATCATTAACATTCCTTTCCTTTGTTAATGCTACTCCCTGCACCCCCCCCTTGGTGCTGCTGATCCTGCATAATGCATGGGCATAATATGACTTTGAAACCCCCCCGCCCACCTCCTACGCATTTCCCATGAATATGCTAAATTCCTCTTCATATGCACATTCTTTCTGTTAAGGCGCTCTTCCACCTCCAACCCAGCTTATATATAAGCTCCTAGCTTGGTAGTGTCTCATTCTTCACCTGAAGACGGCTGCTTGCGTTGTAGCCGAAACGTCGTGAGAATTATTTTATTTTATTATGTTTTATTTTTATTATTTTATTACTTCCCTTCTACGTGACTTTACCGAAAGAACCAAGAAGATGAATCCCTGCAGTCACGAAAGCTTTACATCGAGACGTTCTACTTAATGAAATAAACTTTTTAATTAAAAAAAATGACATAACATCAGCGCCACATTAAATACGCACTACAATGACAATAGTTTAAAGCAATTTGAAGCATGTTTTATATATTTTGGGGGGGGGGGGCAGAGCTTTGTGACGTCATATTTGAGGGGGGGTCTGACTTTTTGTGACGCCGCGTGACGAAGGGGGGGGGGGGGTCAAAAATCGTCCAAAATCGCGTGACGTCATTTATGGACGACCCCTTAGTGGTGAACGTCGGTTGTTGGTAATGAGGCCACGGTACTTTTCTGGGAGGTTTCACCAGGACGCGTGTCGGGTCGATAACTCAGCCCTCGTTTATCTAGCACCGCCCACACTTCACGTAGCTCCGCCCACTCAGGAAATATCCCCGCCTACTGGCTGGTTGGCCCCGCCCACACGGCAACGCCCACTGCTCACATGCCCCGCCCACAAAGCGAGTGGCCCCGCCCACAAACGGAATAGCCCCGCCTACTGCTCACATGCCCCGCCCACAAAGCGGGTGGCTCCGCCCACACGGCACAGCCCACTGCTCACATGCCACGCCCACAAAGCGAGTGGCTCCGCCCACTGCTCACATGCCACGCCCACAAAGCGAGTGGCCCCGCCTACTGCGCACATGCCACGCCCACAAAGCGAGTGGCCCCGCCCACTGCTCACAGGCAGCGCCCACAAAGCGAGTGACCACGCCCACTAATCACAAGGCCACGCCCACAAAGCGAGTGGCCCCGCCCACAAACGGAATAGCCCCGCCCTATCCCCACATATGGAGTTGAGCGAGAGGCGGGAATATTTTAAATCGGCAACAAACATCCACATTTTCACAAAATTTTAGGATGAAGAATATTTGTTTAGAGCTATAAAGCTCTTTTTAACAGATGTTCAGTAGGGGCAGGTCAGAACATTACAACAACAAACAATAGAAACACGACGATAGGAGTGCAGAATCAGAATAGTTGTTGAGACTGCAGGAGAAATCCGATGCGCTGTAAGGGGCCGTCCATAAATGACGTCACGCGATTTTGGACAATTTTTGACGCCCCCCTCGTCACACGGCGTCACAAAAAGTCAGACCCACCTCAAATATGACGTCACAAAGCTCTGCCCCCCCCCCCTCCCAAAACCATATTTCCATTTTGAAAATAAAACATGCTTAAAATCGCTTTAAACTATTGTCATTGTAGTGCGTATTTAATGCGGCGCTGCACTCTGATGTTGTAGGAGAAAACATGCATTAAGAAGTCTATTTAATTAAGTAGAACGTGTTGTCTATATTGATTTAAAGTTGCGCATTTTGATGTGACGTCACATTTCTCACCCCCCCCCCTTCGTCACACATCGTCACAAATGTTTGACCCTCCCCCTAGGTGCGTGACGTCATTTATGGACTGCCCCTAAAGCAAAGTATAGGACAGGTAAAAAACATATTAAAATGAAATAAACCAATTTGTTTATATCTTACCAGACATAGCCCACTGAGCTATGAGCACAGATGAGAGCTCAACACAGCGGCTTGTCATCACGTGGGCATTTCTCGCAGCGAAATTAGCGTGCGCGTGTATTTTTCATGTCTGTACGTACATGCCATACAACATATGTACGTATGTTGTATGGCATGATTGTTGAACCTCTTTCGCACCGTACGCCCCCAACCGCGTTAAAGAAATTAGTTTCCAATCTAGATGTTGTGAAGGTGCATCGCCCAGTGGCTTGATGGTGATGATAAGGTGGTGATGGTGATGATGAGGTGGTGATGGTGATGAGGTGATGATGATAAGATTGTGATGATGGTACGTGTGTATGTTGAACTTCGTTCACACCACCGTACACAGCCAACTGAACACAAACTGGACAATCCTAACCCGGTTTAAATGGAACCAATTTGGCGGCAACATTTTAAACTTCTCCTATGGGAATGTCGTGACGTCACCGCCATGTATCCTGAAGGGTGACGTCACGGTTATTAAGTGCGGAGGGGAGGTGGGGGTTTGACCGCGTGATACGCGCGTGCGCACCGGAAACGGGGGGAGGGGCGAGGAGGGGGGAGATGTGAAGGCGTGGCTTAGTGACTCTCGCCCCCCCCTAACCCCTCCCCCCCGTTTTCCTCAAGGTCCCCCCCACCCTCTGCCCCCCAACTCCCCCACAACTCCCCCCCCACTCCCATTCAACACACTGAGAGGAGGCGACGTCATACCCCCCTCACCCCCCCCCCCTTGCGTATATATGAAGAGGGCGGGGCAAGTGACGTGTGTATTGGCACGCGCGTGGCGGTTGGTGGATTTAGCGGGAAATGGGACCCGAGGGGCGGGGCGCTTGTGTGTTGGGGGGGAAGAGTGGGCGGTGCGGGGGGGGGTCTATGTAAAGACAAAGATCCCCGTATAGCCTCCACAGATGTTTTGGGACAAGTGCAGCACCTGTGTAAAGGCCAGCACACGGCACACCAAGGGGGGTGTGGGTGGCCAAGCACCACGCCCGCCTTTGTCTCCCTCGCGGCGACGTTTACACACCGCCACAAGGTACACATTTAAGGCTGAGTCGACCTAGTGGGGGGGGGGTGTAGGGCCCAGGAGCGGTTCAAGACAAACCTCGCTGGGTGCTGACCATGCGCGGGAATCGAACCTCGGCTCGGGTGGGACAAGTTTCGTAGCGCGTCCGCTAACCGCTGCACCACCGCTCCCCACGTAGTGGAAACACCCCCCCCTACACCTGCAAGCCCCTCCCCCCTACAGCCCCGCCCCCCTCCTACTCATCCCCACAGCCCCCACCCCTGCAATTTAAAGCGATGGGTGTTTGTAAATGGTAGCGTTGACGCGTGCGCCCCCCCCCCCCACACAGCCCCCCCCCCACACACAGCACCTGCGGTATATAAGGCCGCGGAGATTGTATCTGCTAGCATTGATAGGCGCGGTGTTGAGGAGCCGCGGCGGGGAGGAGGCAGAGGAGGAGGAGACGCCGCTGCCGCTACCACCACGAACACGAACACCACCAGCTGCAGCTGCAGCAGCAGTGACAACCATGGGCTTCGCTCATCAGCTCGGGCTGCTGCTGTGGAAGAATGTCACCCTCAAGCGGCGCGGACCGGTGAGAGACGCACAGCAATCCGCACAGATGGATTTAGCAAAAATCCCCGCAGCGGCGGACGCGTTCGTTGAGTGACGCGCGCTGGGCTTGGTTGAGGGGGCGATTGACGGGGCAAGTTTCTGCGGGGATCGTTGTCTTCTTGGGTGGTGGACGTTACGAGTGGTGCGTTTGACATCATTATTTTGCGTTTGTATGAGGGGGCAAATCGTGTCCCCACCCCCCTTATCCGCGATTCATCCTCTTATCCGCGATGTGGCAGATAAGGTGACCGCGCCTGCGTTGTTTGACACCTGTGGTGCCGACAATCTGTAACGGTGGCAATGAGAGCTGCGTGTTGTGTTTTGATGGGTGCCCACCGTGCATAACATGTGCTATAGGTTACGTCAGGTATGCCTTGGTTGTTGGGCAGTGCAGAAAACCTCCGTTGTATTGTACTTCTGTGTTCCCCACTTTCGTCGGTCAACCCAGATATGAACAGACGACCCCATATAGACTCGCACGGAGACGCCAATAGACTCGCACAGATACCCACATCCTAACACGTCAATCCATGGAGCTCTCATCGATAGATTTGCACAAACTCGCACGGAGATAAACAACCTGGCACGAAGAGCAACGGACTCGCACGAAGAGCAACGGACTCGCAGGGAGAGCCACGGACTCGCAGGGAGAGCCACGGACTCGCACGGAGAGCCACGGACTCGCACGGAGAGCCACGGACTCGCACGGACTGGCACGGAGAGCCACAGACTCTCACGGAAAGCCACAGCCTGGCACGGGGAGCCACGGATTCGCACGGAGAGCCACAGACTCGCACGGAGAGCCACGGACTCGCACGGGGAGCCACAGCCTGGCACGGGGAGCCACAGCCTGGCACGGGGAGCCACGGACTCGCACGGAGAGCCACGGACTCGCACGGGGAGCCACAGCCTGGCACGGGGAGCCACGGACTCGCACGAAGAGCCACGGACTCGCACGGAGAGCCACGGACTCGCACGGAGAGCCACGGACTCGCACGGAGAGCCACGGCCTGGCACGGAGAGCCACGGCCTGGCACGGAGAGGCACGGACTGGCACGGAGAGCCACAGACTCGCACGGAGAGCCACAGACTCGCACGGAGAGCCACGGACTCGCACGGAGAGGCAGAGACTCGCACGGAGAGCCACGGACTCGCACGGAGAGCCACGGACTCGCACGGAGAGCCACGGACTCGCACGGAGAGCCACGGACTCGCATGGAGAGCCACTGACTCGCACGGAGAGCCACTGACTCGCACGGAGAGCCACGGACTCGCACGGAGAGCCACGGACTCGCACGGAGAGCCGCAGCCTGGCACGGAGAGCCACGGACTCGCACGGAGAGCCACGGACTCGCACGGAGAGCCACGGACTCGCACGGAGAGCCACGGACTCGCACGGAGAGCCACGGACTCGCACGGAGAGGCACGAACTCGCACGGAGAGCCGCGGACTCGCACGGGGAGCCACGGACTCGCACGGAGAGGCAGAGACTCGCACGGAGAGCCACAGACTCGCACGGAGAGCCACAGACTCGCACGGAGAGCCGCAGACTCACACGGAGAGCCACAGACTCGCACGGAGAGCCACGGACTCGCACGGGGAGCCGCAGACTCGCACGGGGAGGCAGAGACTCGCACGGAGAGTCGCAGACTCGCACGGGGAGGCAGAGACTCGCACGGAGAGGCGCAGACTCGCACGAGGAGCCGCAGACTCGCACGGGGAGGCACGGACTCGCACGGAGAGCCGCAGACTCGCACGGGGAGCCACGGACTCGCATGGAGAGGCGCACACTCGCACGAGGAGCCGCAGACTCGCACGGGGAGCCACAGACTCGCACGGAGAGCCACAGACTCGCACGAGGAGCCGCAGACTCGCACGGAGAGCCACGGACTCGCACGGAGAGCCACGGACTCGCACGGGGAGACACAGACTCGCACGGAGCCTGGCACAAGCGCCGTGGTGTTAAACTAGGTGCACTGTTAGGCCACGTGGAGTGTTGAATGATCGCTGACAGGTCACGGGATAGACCCCGGTGCCATGGGTCGATTGACCTAGATGACTGGCCGATGCACCAACCGTGCCCCCTCCTATGCCAACTCGCCGTGTTTTACCCACCCGGCGCTCCGCTCGTTGTTGTGAGCGTCGCTCCTCTGCCCTCCGTTGTTGCTGGAGGTCGTCTGCCTCCTACTGCCCAGTAGCAGCGTCCTTCATGTTGACACTGACACCATCATCCACATCACCAGCTGATGATGATTGTACTGGTCATGTTACAAGCTGTGTCTACTGCACATCATCATCCTCACCATCACCACCATCATCCGCTGATGATCGTACTCGTGGTGTTGGTGATGTGTTGTAATGTGCATGTATATTTGTACACATCACCATCTGCGTTCTCATCATCATCATTATCTACGACCATCTTCAACATCACCTTATGATGATGTTGGTGTTGGTGGTGTCTTGTAAGTACCTTGTGTGCACAGCCTTCATCACCACCATCAAACATCATTATCATCATCCACACACCCCTTCCACCACTACCATTATTATCCTCATCAGCTCTCATGATCCCGATACTGATGATGGTATTGGCAGTGTCTTGTTAGTTGCTTATGTGTACAGCCTTCATCACCACCATCAAACATCATTATCATCATCATCCACACACCCCTTCCACCACTACCATTATTATCCTCATCAGCTCTCATGATCCCGATACTGATGATGGTATTGGCAGTGTCTTGTTAGTTGCTTATGTGTACAGCCTTCATCACCACCATCAAACATCATTATCATCATCATCATCCACACACCCCTTTTACCACTACCATTATTATTCTCATCAGCTCTCATGATCCCGATTGTGATGATGGTATTGGCAGTGTTATGTAAGTTGCTGATGTGTACAGTCTGCATCACCGCCATCCAACATCACTGTCATCATCAACATCATCCACATCATCCACGCAGGGCCACGACCACCATTATCCTCATCATCTCCTGATGATGATGATGATGATGATCTGTGTGTGTCCACACAATTTACGACAATTGAACATTGTCGTCTTCACCCATACAGTCGTCATCGTCGTTATCGTCGTCATCATCACCCTGATCAGCTGATGGTCATGACCATCTAATGATGTGTGGGGAGCTTTGTGTAATTCACATCATCATCATCCACACTACCATCATCATCATCATCATCATCTTCTTCACCAATGATAACGATCATTGTGGTATTTCCTGCGTTGTGATCCGTGGATGCTGCACACAAACCTACAACACAAACCCAATCTACATTATCATCATTGTCATTCACAGCATCACCACCAGCACCACCACCATCTGATGACGGTGATTGCTGGTATTGGCGGTGTGATGGTGTTCACCGTGTGTGTGCTGCGTGTGTGTGTGCTGCTTGTGTGTGCTGCGTGTATCAACCTACGTCGGTGACAAATATCTGAATCTGTCCTGGGCTTCACCTAGGTCGACTCGGCATTAAACGAGTACCTGGTGCAGTCTATAAACATGAGCAGTGGGAGGAATAGTCGGCCGGGAGTGATGTTGGCCACCGACTCCCTGAAAGGTCTGTGCTGTGCCAACCTTGATAGGTGCTCGCAAACAGAACTTGCCCTGACACTCTGTTAAAGGCGACATGGAGGATATTTGCCTTGTTATTTTGTTCTGTGTTATGACGAGTGATGTATTGCTCCACGTAGCAGCAGCAGCAGCAGCACACACATTCCCTGCAGCAGCTACGCTTCTTGTGTGGTTGTGTCGGGTGCTATGAATGACGTTCCAGTAAATTTACCTCCTGCTCTGCGTCTGCCTGCTACTGTCACTATCGCAAGTGTTCTTACCACGGTGCCATGCTCATTGCTGTAGCAGTAACGTACAAGAAACACGATGCCGATTAATATGAACATGATGATAGCGATTAAATCGGCCCGTGTGTGTGTGTAGGCTGCTGTATTAACTCTGCTGATCGTGTAAACAATACATCTTCCATTGTGTGTCGGACACTTGTGTAAATTTTCTTTTACGTAACGCCTCGCACGGTTCGGGAGCATTACAACATCGCAGGGATCGCGAGGGACTGAGATGACGACGACGACTACGGGAGGAGGCCTTCATCCAGCAGCGCGTGATTGACCGTGGCTGACGATCATGATGCTGCAGTTTGCACGAGCGGCGACTCTATACAAAACTAACCATTTGGATTTTTTTTTCTTTCTATCCCAGCACCCGGGCCTCCGCCAGCCTGTGTGCCTCGGAGCAGTTGCACCGCCTGCACACTCAATGGCTATGCCACTGCCCGATCCAATAGGAAGGCAAGACTCACTCCTGGCCAGTTGTTGCGGTAGGGGGCAGACGTTGCTGCTTCAGCAATGAGTCAGTTGCAGTGTGACTTTTCAGCATTGGAATGATTTTTTTCCGGCTAATACCAGTTACATTGTATGGCAATGGTCTTCGTTGCAAGGCACCGTGGGGCTACTGGCAGGCCCGTGGTGGCCTTTAGTGCGGGGGGCCCCTGATGTGCGGCTCCCCGACAATACAAACACCCCCACCCATCATCATCATCATCGTGCTGCTGTCAAACCCACAATGGTTTCAAATGCGTGGCGGCCCTTACACTGATGATGTCTTGTCGGAGAAAGTGCCCCCTTCCCCTCTCAGAAAATGAGTGAAGAACGCTGTTGTCTGGGGTTTTCTTTTTAGCTGTTGTAAGAAACTGGAGAACCCAGAGGGAACCCATGCAGAACATGGGGAGAGAAACGCACGAACTCCACGGTAGAAAGGCACCAGAGTTGGGAATCGAACCCGGGTTCTTTTGCTGTGATGGCATGGGTTTTCACCACTGCGCCACGCTGCCGCCCACTGGCACGATACGTGCCGTGCTAAGTGGTCGTGTGAGACAGTCGGGGGACTCGTGGGGTCGCATGAATAATGAATTCCGCCGGAGATGGGAGTGAGTTTCTGAGCCGCTTTGCACACTCACCGGACTCCGCTGGCCGGCTACTGCTGCTGTGTTGCTCTCCCCGTGTGAGAACGGAAGGGTGGATACGCGTGGACGTTGATGATAATGATGGTTGTGGTTGTGTGTTGTGTAAGCGTCATGGTGGCGAGATGTTAACTACCTCGCCTGGTATGCAGGAAGTTGTGGGTTGGATCCCAACCCTGACGCCTGCTGTATATTTGGAATTTGCATGTCTCTCCCTGTGGTCGCGTGGATTTTTCTCCAGGCCCTCTGGTTTTTCCCTCCACATTTAGAATCAACGTGAGTTTAGAGTATTTGGCTGCGGTTAAATTTCAATACGATGATAAGCTACTTCGTTCAGCTATCATTTGTGGCCAGATCGCTTCTGAAAACGTTACTGGTAGATAATTTTTTTTTAATTTCACACGCAGGCTTTCGCGACCAATATTATTATTAATAAAGTTTTTTTGGGTTAGATCGTGTAAGTACACGTCTATAATTACGCGATCTATCCCAAAAACCTTTATTATCAGTTTATTTTCAGTTTGTAGTTTCAGCTGTGTGTCCTGCACGCAAACATCACGGCGGTTACCGTTTCCGTGGACTTTGCGCATTGGTTCCTCGCCCGTGCGTGTTGACGACTCGGTCTGCACCAGGCGTCCGAGTGCATTTTCTCATCCGCCACCACCCCCACAGGTCACAACGACGTCTTAGTCACTCTCCCACATTTCTACTCTGACTCACGCACTCAAAGACAAAGATCCCCTTTATAGCCTGAACAGGCTGTTGGGGCAAGTGCTGTTAGTGAGCACCTAATGAAAGCCGGAATGGCACACACAGGGAGTGGGTGGCCAAAACCACACTAGTTTGCCTTTGTCTCCCCAGTGCTGATCTTTACTCACCACACTGAGTAGACCTAGGGGAGGCCCAAGACCAGTTGAAATATTATTTCTTAAATGTTGGCCATGACCGGGAATTCAACCTCGTGTGACCGGGTTCGTAGCGCAGTGCGCTAACCGCTGCACCGCTGCTCAGCACCAGCGTCATCGGCTGATGACGATGATGTTGATGGCGATGTCTTGTAGGCTATGTGTGCAGCGAACACTGATAATGACACATCACCACGATTCGCTATCACACCGATTCAATTATATTTCGGATGTATATAGCGCCCTGGAAAGGGCGCTGTAAAATGCAAGCCGACGGCGTTCAGTGAGGGAGTTGACGGAATGGATGGCGGGACAGGGGCTGGGAATGGAGCTGATGTTGCTGTGGTAGGTAAGGCAGAATAAGGTGGAATGTGATGGTGAGTGAGGGTGTCTGATGGGTGCGGCGTGGACGAGAGGCAGTGGGGTATAGGGGCACGTGCGTGAAGTGGTGAAGGGTGGCCGGGTAGTGGAGCTGATGGAGGAGCACATTGTCGTGCTGGGGGAGAGATGTGGTTAGGTGCATGTATAAAGTGAAACTTCAGGATTAAGGGTCGTCGGAGGAAGATGACTGTGGGCTGGGAGTAGGTTAGAAGAGAAAAAGCAGTAGAGAAGAGAAAGAAGCTGAGGGCCGAGCGAAAGGTTGGAAAGCGTGGGTGAGAGTCTGGTGTAGAGTGGGAGTTTGTTCCATGGTGCAACGGGGCAAGAAGAGAGAAAGCACGGAAGCGAGACTCGGCGCAGGGAGGTGATGGAACGGTGAGGAGACAGGAATATTGAGATCGAAGGGAGCGTGAAGGGACATTTTAAAGAAATGAGAGAAGAGAGGTAGGGTGGCGCAAGACGGTGCCAAGCTTTGAATACGAGTGCGAAGAATAAAACAAGACAGCGGTGATCGACAGGAAGCCAGTGAAGTTGTTGAAGGCGAGGAGAGCAGTGAGATGTGTACGGCAGGTTGAGTCGAGTCCGTGCAGCTGCGTGTTGGATGTGTGGGAGAGGGACCAGCAGTGAGCTGCAGTAATCCAGACGAGTGAAGACGAGGGGGGAGTGTACGAGCAGTTTGGCAGCAGTGGCGGTGATGAGTGGGCGGATTTTCCCCCTGATGTTGGACAGATGGCAACGGCGCGCGTGCGAGTGGTGATGGCAATGTGGGGAGTGAAAGTGGAACCGAGAGTTTGGGAAGAGGCTAAGGGGTGGGGGGGGGTGAGCGAGAGGATGGAAATAAGAGCTCCGAGGTTTTGGAAGGATGTAGGGAAAGGAAATGTTCGGCCATCCAGGCTTGTATGGCTGTTGGGCAGGATGAGATGCGGAGGGGAAGCTCGCGGGTGAATGTTTTGAAGGAGAGAAGAACATTTGAGTGTCATCGGCAAAGAGATGAAAGGAGGTGATCGAAGGAAGGTGCTGGCTTCCGAGGCAGTTTCATCAATGGGACAAGCATCTTACATCCCCTCCCACCTCCCTTGCTCAGCCAGCGACAGTGCAGACCCCACGAGATGTTCGGTGGGTCGCGTTCGGTTGGGGTAAAGTGATGTGGGTAACTCCCCACTCCTGCAAGATGTCTGCGCAGCATGGAAGAGTAGGCCAAAAACACCCTCCACTTGGACCCCCCCCCTCCTCACGAGCAGTGGAGCGAGCGAGCGATCGATCGCAAGGGGGGGGGGGGCTGCTCTACGCGAGCAGAAGTCGAGAAGCGTGCGGCGAGCAGGCACGCGTGGACTTGGACTCCCGTTCCCAGGACGACCGATAACCCCGCTTCGCCCATTGGCGAGTGTGTTGGCAATAATACAACTAAGAACACACGAAGCAGGTCGCGGGCGGCCACGTGGCGTCGCCTGCTTTAAGATGGCAAACAGCGCCGTTGCCCGGTTACAAGGAGGTGAACTTTCAACTTCCTTCTCGGTACCTTTTCTCAGCGGATGTTTTATACAAGGGGCCATCCATAAATGATGTCACGCACCTAGGGGGGGGGGGGGGGGTCAGACATTTGTGACTTTAAATAAATATAGACAACATCGGAGTGCAGCGCCACATTAAATACGCACTACAATGACAATAGTTTAAAGCGATTTGAAGCATGTTTTATTTGGGGGGGGGGGGGGGCAGAGCTTTGTGACGTCATATTTGAGGGGGGGGGTCTGACTTGTGACGATGGGGGGTGGGGGTAATAATCGTCCAAAATCGCGTGACGTCATTTATGGACGGCCCCCCAAGGTTGCTGCGGTGCCGATTTGTTATCTCGCTCGCCTGTTTGCAGGAGGCCGGGGGTTCGATCCCGACCCTGACGCCTGCTGCCGTATATTTGTAGTTTGCGTGTCTCTCTCTCCCCGTGGTTACGTGGATTTTTCTCTGGGTTCTCCGCTTTTTCCCCTCCACATTTTTGAATCGATGTGTGCGTCCAGTATTTATTTGGCTTGCTATAAATTTCCACATGATGATAAGCCAATTTGTTGAGCTATCGTTGGTGATAGCCAAGTCGCTTCTGAAAAAGAACTATATACCTCGATGGGCCTTATCTGGTAAAATAAAAAATAGTAAAAAAATATATAAATCAGGGGTCGGCAACCTGCGGCTCTGGAGTCCGATGCGGCCCTTTAAACACCGCTGCGTGACGTTATTTATCAAGGGCCACCGTCTCCTATTCGATTTTTTTCTTCTATTCTTGTTGTTTTGGTTACCGACCGCTGATATCGATGTTCACGACATGGTAGGTGTCCGTTTTCATCCGCTTGCCGTGGCTGATGATGTTGACGTGGAGAGCAGCAACAGCTGTAATTGTACATCGAGGTGGTCAGGGAGCCAGACAATTGCGTCAGGAGTCGCGGAAGAGTGAGTGCATCGCTGTGATAATAATGATGATGATGATGCCGCCTCCTTTCAGAATCAAAATACTTGTTCATACTGGAGGGTCGGAGTGGGTGACAACGTTACAACAACAAACAGTACAAACACACGATAGGAGTGCGGAGTATAGGAAAGTTAAACAAATCGTAAAACAAATTCTTATAAAACTAAACTATTTTTATTTTAAGAGGTGAAGCCCACGAGCTGTTAGCTTCTTGTTCACAAGCGACCTGGCCACAAGTGATGGCTCAACGAAGTGGCTTATCATCGTGTGGAAATCTGTAGCAGCCAAATCATCTCTACGATCTAAACGCTTCAATTTTGACTTAACTTTCGTGACTGCAGGAATTAATATTCTTTGGTTATTTCGGTAAAGTCACGTAAATAGAAAATTTATAATAAAAAAGAAAGTGAATAAAAATACAAAATTATAAAAATAAAAACCAAAAACCACGACGTTTCGATCGCAACACAAGCAGTCATCACGTTTCGATCGCTTGTGTTGCGATCAGAATGTTGTGGTTTTAGTTTTTTATTTACTTTATTTTGTAATATTCCTTTTCTATCTACGTGACTTTACCGAAAGAACCAAAGAATTTGATCTAAACGCTTGTTGATTTTAAGTGTGGAGGAAAATACAGGAGGACCCGGAGGGAAAAAACAAATCTATGGGACCATTGAAGTGTGTTACTTGCTCTGTGGTTGTGTTCTGGTTGACCACAGTCTGTGCAAACTGCCGGAGAGCTCTAATGAGAGTATTTGTTCACGGTGTATTTTCCACTATCATAGAAGTCAACAATTTTATTTATTTTAGCGGGTAAGACTCACTGAACTATATAGTACTTTTTAAGAAGCGACTTTGCTATCACAAATGATAGCTCAACGAAGTGGCTTATCACCACGTGGGAATTTATAGCAGCCAGATACTCTAAATGCGTGACATTGATTCTAAACGTGGAGGGGAAAAACAGGAGGACCCGGATAAAAATCCACACGACCACTGGGAGAGAAACACTGCAAACTCCAAATATATAGCAGGCGTTAGCGGCAGGATCGAACCTACAGCCTCCTCCATACCTAGCCAGGTAGTTATCTTCTCACCACCGTGATGCAATGGGTTGCTGGATTCAGGTCTTTGTCCAGCAGTGGTTGAGAATGATCGGGATGATGTTGGTCAAGATCTCAACTTCCAGTGCTCCCTATCCTCCACCTTTCTGCATTTACCAATCTTTTCGCTTCATTCAAAAAAAAAATTCCACTGCACACACCCCAATGCCCTTGATGGTTTGGTAATTGCACAAAGCTGTACTGTAGTGTGAGGCAGCGAGTACTGGAGTTGAGAAACCGTTAGACCAGCAACATCATCATTGTCAGCCACAATCAATGCACTGCTGGATAAAGCCCCCTTTCTCATGCCGATGGGTAGATGGGATTGAACCTGTAACCTGCGACGGTGACGTTGGCACACTATTGCACTTGAGTAGGGAGATGCGAGGTGAGACAGCAGTTTTATTTTGTACAGGAATTTAATTAAATGCCCCATTTACCATAAATCGATAAGTGCCGGGACATTCGGGCAGAAAAAGTGCACACGTTTGATTTTTTGGGGCTGTGTTTTTTCATGCGAGCGGAGTGCGCTCACAAATTACAATGAGCTTGGCCGGTGGTGGCTACGGTGCACGTGGCGTGGCCGTTAACCCAGCACGGTGGAGGCAGCAGCAGCAGCAGCAGCGAAGGGTTGGTGGAGATCACACCTCCATTCTCGTCGGCGTTCTGGGAGGAGTCGCTGTACCCTGGCTCGCCAAGAGAAGGCAGGGAAGGAATAAAATGTGGTCTTTACTGTTTACATCTGTATGGGATAGTGCGTTTCCCCTTGCACGTGTGGGTTTTCTCTGGGTGTTTTCGTTTACCTCCCACATGTATAAGGTCTGCACTCATTCAACACAAAGTGCTTGCCATAAGTGAACCACAATAACTTGCTGATCTCGTCAGGGAGCATAAACCATCACTCGAACTCCGGTCATCCTCACAGCGGCTTTTGGTTGGCCATCAAACAAAGACGGTTACTGCATCACGCGCTCTCAGATGCTCTTCTGCGGCCGTCTGGAATGCTCTTTCTTCCAATATGAGGAAGCCACTGGAGATATGCATTTTTAAATATCGATAGAAAACTAATTTCTTCAGAACTACTTTTTGTGTTGGGTTTGTCCAACCCCCGCACCTAGCATACATCACGTACTGTGTGAAAGAAGTTCAACATACGTACATACAACATCTCGCCACGAGGCGCCCCTTGTAGCGGTGGATAGACCATGGGTGTGCCCGGATGTGCGCGTGTGCGTGTGTGTGTGACACACAGTGGGTGCTGGCTTGCGAGGTCTTCATACCGCTGGCGCTCTTCTTCGTTCTGCTCGGACTTCGGCAGAAGAAGCCGACCATCTCCGTCAACGAAGGTAAAGCGTGGCTGGTACCTGCCGGTACCCGGCGATCCCCGGCAAATAACCCGGCGGTACTCGCCGAACCGCCGATCGGCGTTGGACGCTTCCCAGATCGTGTTTTGCCCGCATTTTACAAACCATTCCATCACCATATTTTTTGCGTTTTATGTTTGTCACGTTTCATTTTGCCACCATTGCTGCTGCTGCCACCGTTGTGTTTCCGTTAACAAGACCACCTCTCTCTCTCTCGTGTTTTGTGTTTTTAATTTTTCCATCATTTTATTCTGTGTTTTTTTTGTTTGCTTCCGTTTCATGAACACCACCACCAACCACCAACCTCCACCTCCGTTTATTTCTGGACGTCTGCGTTGTGGGGCCCCGCGGCAGTCTGTAAGTTTCTCCCGAGGTGCCGCGTTAACCATTTGGCCTCCTGCAAGGATGAGCCAACATCTCTCGCGTTCAGAGCTGGCAGAATGTCATCGTAGGAGGACGCACGGCCGCTTGTATTTGTCGCACTAATTATTACAATGATGATCTCGCCTATTCGTACTAGTCAATAATAACGATAACAATTATATCCCCGCTGTGTTGTCAAGTTGTACCGCTACATGTTGTTGTGGTTGTTCGACACGCGACCGTCCGACGTCTTTGACTCTTGGTGGGGGGTGAGCTCCTTTTGAGAAGTGAATTCGGTCATCGAAGGAGCCTCCCGGGGCGTCGTGCCACACGGCGCACGGTGCAAACCGAACGCACAGCCGGAGAGCTGCACAGCAGCTGACCGTGAATGCTCCATGCGCGATTGATGCCAATTAATCTTGATAATAACAGTAATGATGATGATGTCATTTAATTACCCAGGAAGCCTCACTGAGACTTAAGACTCCTTTTTTTTAGGAGGGTGCTACTGCATTGTGCTTCCGTGAGTGGTGAGAGTTTGGATTCGTGTTTGGAGGAGGAATCCATAGACACCGCAGAAACCCAGCACTGCGCTGCTGTTGTATACGAGGGGGGAGACACTCGGGAAACCGGAGACCCCAAAGACAACCTAGCACAGGGCTGCTCTATATGAGGGGGAGACACTCAGCACCGCCACCTCCTGGGCACTACCTCGCTGCAGCCCCGCCACGACTACCACACCTGGAAAGCCCTGGTGGTGGTGGTGGTGGTGGCGGTCCCCCATCCCACACTTTAGCAGAATTAAAATTCCCACTTACCCTCCGAGGTCTGACTATGTTTGATGCGTTAACGGTGATTCGGCTCATCTTCGTCATTTACTGAGGGGCAGGTAAATAAAAACAAGTACGACTTTGTGGGCAGTCAAACACTCATTGTCCTCCTCGAGGTCCTGCTCCCCTGCCACAGGAATGTGGAATGTCCACTACCTTCTCAGGGCAGTCGGTGAAGATGAGCATCGCACAAGAACGGGTCCGGTGACGGCCCAGCACCCACGGATTAATTACACCTCGCCCCCCACCCTGCCTCCCCCCAACAGTGCTCCTGTTGTCCTATAATTAATGATTCAGCTGCTCATGTCACCTGCAATTAAGAAAACCTGGAGCGGAGGGCACTGGCTGCCTGGCTTGGAGCCACAGAACTCCTTGCAAGGCACTTTGGCCTTTGTCGTGCTCTCTCTCTCTCACCGGCCGACACTTGGACCCATGACCGCTTCACCTTGAGCAATGCGAATTCAACCGTGATGAAGCCTGGAGAACCGAAATGGAGTTCAAAATAAGAACTTGTGAAAGACCCAATGTAGAAAATCCCTGGGTTTGATCTTTGACGAAGATGCTCATGGTCCACCCTAAATCGCATCCACTGCACAAACCACGGCAGATGCGGATACCTGATGTACAAATGCAACATTTAAAAAAACTCTCCAATGCACGACTGTGATCGTCAAGAACATACCATACAATATTCAACAAAGCAAATACCCAATCCACAGGTACGAAGGAGACATCGCAGCGATGATACACTACTCTGCTGCGCCCGACACGGTTATCTGGCTTGACCACCTGAATGTGAAATTGTCGCTGCTGCTCTGCATCTTCATCAGCACGCATATTAAAGAAGAAGACTGGCTCGCACTAAAGTCACTTGAGTTTGCAAAAGCCATTTCAACCACATTGCACACCATCGCTCCTCCGAATGTCACGTGTGAAGCTGCCAAGGGTGCCGGACAATCCTGGTGGTTTCAGGAAAGGTTGGGGCAGTGTTCCTCCCCCCCCCCCCCCCCCAATGATTTGAAGCTTTCGTGACTGCAGGAATCCATACTCTTTGGTTCTTTTGGCAAAGTCACGTAGGTAGAAAATTAAAGAAATCGCGACGTTTCGATAACCTTGTTGTAACTGTTCTCTCGCTGGTTCGGCAGTTCCACTGCTGGATTATATTTTTTCCGCCTGAGGACGACCGCTTGTGTTGCGATCGAAACGTCGTGATTTATTTTATTTTCTACCTACGTGACTTTACCAAAAGAACCAAAGAGAATGATTCTGCAAGGCTATATATATAATGTATTGCTACAGAAGGATCTTGCATCTCGGCTGGACTCAACGAGTGACCAACGTAGCAGTAAGACCAAGGTCGCACGTAGAAGAAGACAACCCGATGATGCGGGCAGGCACGCAGGCAGGCGTGATGAGAAGGAAAGTGGCACTAATTGGACACATGTAGGATGGAAAACAACAGGAAAAATACAAGTGTGTGTTCGCGGAAAAATGGAAGGAACCGGGAAGAGGGTAAGACCTAGCGGAGAATGGCTTGACGACGATATTAAGAGATTTGTGCCAGAAAGATGTGGCCACTACTGCTTGAGCCACATTGGTACAAGTCAGAGGAACGTGGAAACCAATGACGAAATGTACAGCGGACACCTACGGGCTGTCTGCCCATGGATCGTGACGATGACGAGATATACAATAGACTCTGGATTATCAACGTGCGGTTTATACGATTTTGCGGATTAACTGGGCACCTGAGATTTTGACGTGAATTAATAACTCGTGGATTTTCCCTTAAGCCCAAATGAATAATCTGAAAACAGTTCTGTATTAAATCTTGACTTAAAGCTTCCGTGACTGCAGGAATTCATATTCTTGGGTCTTTCGGGAAAGTCACGTAGATATACAGTTCTATATTGTTATTCTACAAGTCGCGTGTCTTAAACCGAACAAATACATGCTCCGGTTAATACAAAATCCACTTGATCGCTTCTACAGTACAGCACAGTAGTTGCATATGTTGACAATGGTGGGCAGAGTTTGAATGATGTTGATCGGCTCTGCTGCCCACTTAATAGGCCGAGTGTTCTGTACGGGAGCAGGAAAGTGTTATCACTGAGCATGCGCATTGATTGGTCGATCGATCATTAGCATTCGTTCTAAATCAAAAGAGTAACAATTGAAATCGCCAGCTGTGCTTCATTTTGAGTGGCATTGAGATTCGCGGAAAATGTTTATTTTTTTGATTATCTACGATTTTGAATTCTCCACGGCCATTCTCTCCATCTTTAGCGCAGATAATCGAGAGTCTACTGTATATAGCCAGTCTGTGTGGATGCCTTGCTATTACATCACGGATAATGTTAACTTGTAGCGCACCGTCACACGGTGTTGGCTCACGCGCGAAGAGAGATGAACACTCGGAGGCACGAGGAGGAACCACAAGCGAGCGAGGAGGCAGCAGCCGCACGTGGTGATCCGGAGCTGCCAACAGGTGCCCAAGCTCTGCGGTCCTCTCTATATATTTAGGCGTTAATGTCCAATACGACGAGCGATTTATGCACGTGGAAAGAAACTGAAACACCCAGAGAAATCCCACGTGTGCCAAGAGGGAAACGCGCCATCCCATACAGATGGAAAAGGTGGAAACCACATCTTTGCTTTCCTGCCTTCTTATGGCGAGCCAGGGTACGGGCTCCTCATCGACGCCCATGAGAAGGGAGTTTCGCAACATATGTGCTGTGATCCACCAACCACCTCGTTGCTGCTGTTTCCACCGTGCTGGGCTAGAGGCCACGCCACCTGCGGCGTAGCCACCACGGCCCAGCTCGTGATTTGCGAGCGCACGCTACTGGCTCCGCGGTCCTCTATATATCGAGGGTGAGGAAACGGAAGCGTCCGGAGGAAACCCACGGGTGCGAGGAGGAAACGCTCTCCCATACATTTTCGTCGAGTACCACCTTGTCCTGGGGAGCCAGGGCTCGGACGCTTCTCTACGCCCCCGCCCCACCGGACGGGAGTTTCGCAACAGCTGTGTGCGCTGCTACCCGCACACCGCAGGATTACAGGCGTGCGCCACCACCGCCCGGCTAAAGATGATTCTGCAAGGGTAGATCTAACATATATATGTAGCTGGAGAAAGATCCTGAAGCCAGCCTGTGTGGGTGACTTGTTAAGACAAAAAACTAAACTATTTTAGTTTACCAGGTAAGGCCCACTGAGCTATATAGCTCTTTTTCAGAAGCGACCTGGTTATCACAAATTATAGCTCAACGAAGTGGCTTATCACGTGGAAACTTATAGCAGTAGCCAAATACTTAAAATGCTTGACGTTGATTATAAATGTGGAGATAAAAGCCGCAGGACCCGGAGAAAAATCCACGAGATCATGCAAACTCCAAATATACAGGAGGTGTCGGGGTTGGGATCGAACCCACGACCTCCTATATACCAGGCAAGGAAGTTACCATCTCATAGCCACCGTGGCGCCTGACGGTGGCGAGATCGCCTGTACTCCTCGTTCAGATCTTCGGTACGACCCAAATCGACTGCACATTTCACGAACGCGAGCGATTTATTTCAGGGGCCATTAACCCCTCGCTTGCCCGCCCCCCCCCCCAGCGTCCCAGCTTGGCTTCAAGATTTTCAAGAGCGCCGACTCTGCAGGGCCCGTTCGTGATGTCGCCAGCAGCATTTTTGCCTCCGTTCCCCGCAACCTTGTTTCCTCGCTTGATGGGGGCCCCGGAGAAGGACTTGCAGATAACCCACTTCTTGCAGGCGAGGGGAACTTTTCCCGCAGTGTACTCGTGCGTCGTCCCCCATAGTCTTGCGCAAATCACAAGAGGAATGTGCGTGTTGGAGACGTGGCAGGAGTGACCTTCGATTGGCACGGTTGGCTACGTAAGATGCGAAAGAAGTCCAACATATGACTGTGTCCTACATTTAGAAACGCAGTGTTGTTGCGGAGTGGAAAATACCCCCCCCCCCCCGCCCTTCCCTCTAGAACACTGATTAGTATGGCTAAGATGCTCGCAGAGACTGTGTACTTGTCAAATTGCCGTATCAATTTTCGGTCCCTCAAAAAAGGAGTTTTATTTCCATTGGGAGCTCACCTGGTTAAACTATACGCGGGGCATGTCTCGTCATGCCGCACACGCCGGATGATGATTGCTCAACGGACCTCCACTGCCCAGTCCTCCGGTGCCGTTCTGCAGCTCTGTCGAGGGGCTTTGCTGTGTTTGCTGTGAACCCCACATCTCGCGCCCACACCCCCCACCCCCCCCCCCCCACCTTTTGTACAGCACAGCATCACATATCCGACTTTGGGGACTGAGGCATAGGCGGATCTGTGAAAAGGTCGCATTTGTGAACGTCTACACCACTGTGGACAAATACCAGCGGTGGGCGGTTAATCAATTGTGACGGTCGGACATGTGACATTGTACTGTAACTCGCACTGCTGTGATCTGCCCTTGAAGATTACCCATCCCTCAATCATTGAAACAACAACAACGTTGATTTACAGCCCCTTTATCAATCCTCCCTCTGCCCTGTGTCGGCTGTGGGGGTAGCTTGACTATACTTCGTCTTGCTAGTCTGTGTGGGTCACTGAAGACAGGAGTGGGGGTGCCCAGGGCTGGTTCAGATAGCGCTTGCCACCGACGTTAGCCATGACCAGGAATCGAGCTGGGGTCGCCGGATTCATAGCCTACGCGGTCTCTTAGCCAATTGTATTATAATTGTGCTAGCGTTGTCATGTGACGTGACGAATGGCCAAATCGGATCTATTGCAGTATTTATGTTGAACTTCTTTCGCACCGTACATAACCAACCGTGCTAATTGGAGGTGCGGGGCAAGGAAAACAAACTAAACTCACAAAGCAGTTCTAAAGAAATGAGATTGTTAATCTAGATATTAAGGCTCATAGCTCCAGTGGCTTCTTAATATCGTAAGGAAGAGTGTTCCAGACGGCCGCAGAAGCGCATCTGAAAGCCCGCACGATGCATTGACAGTCTTTGTTCGATGAGCAGCTAAAAGCTGCCGTTGCTGCTGCGATGATGACCGGAGCGTGATGATGGTGTATGCTCCTGGATGAGATCGGCAAGGTAAAATGAGTGGCCCGTGGAGGGCGTTATCACAGAACTACTTCTGAGATCCCTTCGAGTGACCTCGTTGTCCACAGACTGGGGGTGCTGCACTTTCCCCTGCTGCAAGAGGGGAATGTCCGTATCACGGACAGAGTATCCCGACTGGGCTCACGGCTTCGACTCTTGGTCGGGAGCGCCGGTGTCGGTCACAGACGGCTTGAAGCGGGATTGGAACCCAGCTTGAAGCGGGATTGGAACCCAGCTTGAAGCGGGATTGGAACCCGGCTTGAAGCGGGATTGGAACCCGGCTTAAAGCGGGATTGGAACCCGGCTTCTCGGCAGTGCCAGCTCGGTGCCCTGGGCCCTAAGCCACCCGGCCACCTCTCAGATCCACTAAATTCGTAAACTCTCATGAACTCTTTTGCATTCCGAGACGTCTGCAAGTTGCAGGGTGTAGGTCCCGTTCACTGCTGCATCTTGGAACGCGCAAGCGGTTCGGCGTTGGTTTTATCCGGAGAGGCGTAGTAGCGCTGTTGATTTTAAAAACATCGCACACGCCACGGAGAAGTGTAGTGACACAACTGCACTCGATGATATTAGGCTCCCTAACTGTGGCCCGCAGGAAGTTGCTTCTCGAGTAGATTGCTCAGGAAGAGAGAGAAGGTCAAACTGGAACAGTTTCACAGAGTGAAAGTAAATTCGGACTGGAAATATAGTTGGGGGGAGGGGGGGGAAGTCCTTGAAACAATCAAATCACAATCCTAAAGGATGGGCTCTGGGGTGAAAGGGCAAGACATAGGAGGCTGGACCTACTGCTGAACAATGTAGAATGGGACACCAGATGTGAGGACACTTGAACCAAGAAGCTGACCTTGGGCAGAGACCTCCCAGATTCTGATTTTGCTGCTGGCGCCTTGCGTCTTGCTCGGCGCCCTGCAAGCGCGGGCGGCGCCTCTGCGGTGACCATCTGCCTGTGGCCGTCTCCTCCCTTTCTACGCTTGGATATCCTCTGCTTTCTGCTTTGCCCCCCTCCTGTCTGTGTGCGCATGTGCATGTGTGTGCACCTCCCCAACGTCTCGCCCCCCCCCCCTCCTCCAAGCTTACTACTCGGCCTCGCCCTTAACCTCGGCGGGGATCGTGCACATCATGCAGTCCATCTGCCCCGACGGACAGAGGGACGCGTTCGGCTTCCTGGAGTACCGCAACTCCATGTGAGTCCACGCTTGTGCAACCACTCGTCTTTGTGTCCGTCCGCAAAGTGTTTAACGTCCTCCTTCTTGAAACCCACGCTGCTGTTGCTTCTCTCGGGTCTTCTGTAATCGCACCCGTACAGGGAAAACGGACCTGACGTACATAACGCTGCAGTGTTCTAATTTCTTCTTGCCATAAATAATGATTAAATCCTCGCAAAATCCGCGCTCGTTCTGAATCTGGCCCTTGTTTCACCTCCATCGAAGGAGCCGCGCGCTCTCGCGCGCTCACGCTCTCGCGCGAGCAGATGCCCAGCGGGCGCCGTGGCGATGCCATGAATAATGGAGCGGGGGGTGATTTTGGCAGTGGCGGCGTAAACGCTATCGGTCGGCCGATGCCCTTGCACGTTGGATATTGCCTCCCCCCTCTTACCCCACGTGCTATCGTTGGGAATGCGCAGACGAGCGGCCACCATTTGTTTGTGGTTCATCGTCGACGCCGATTTTGGAAGGACCGACTCGTTTGCCGTATGTCGGTCTTTTTGTCTCAAATAATAATAATGATTATCAACATTTGAACTCGTAACGTGACGCTGCGCTCTCGTAGAGAGAGCGAGAGAGAGGACGACTCAGAAGCACAGACGAGGAGTGGGAAGGCAGCGGCCGTGTGGTGAGCCGGCACTTCCGACAATTGCCCAAGCTCTGCGGCCCTTTATGTGAAGGTGTTATCGGCCAAATGATGAGCGCTTGCAAGTGGGAGGAGGAAACTGGCACACCCGGAGTAAACCCATGGGTGCGTGCGAGGGGGAAACACGATATCCTGTACAGACGGAGCAGGTGGAGTCCGCGCAGTTGCTGTGCCACCTTCTCCGGGCAGAGCCAGGGTACAGCTCCCCCTCGACGGCCACCAACCCCTTGTTCCTACCTCCAGAGTACTGGGTTACATGCCACGTGTGTAGCCACCACCACCTGGCTAGACTTGACCATATTCTGTGGATTATTGGGCGTTGTGACATGGCCCAGTTGGTAGTGCGTTCGCCGCTTGTTGCGAAAAAACGATCGGAGTGCAAAGTCTAGGAAAGGTAAGCAAATCGCCAAAAAATATATACAAATATATTGGCAGATAAAACTCACTGAGCTTATTTTTTTTTCAGAAGCGACCTGGCCACAAATGATAGCTTAACAAAGCGGCTTATCACGTGGACATTTCTAGCAGAAAAATAATCTAAATAACCTAAACGCATGTTTCTAAATCCATTGACATGTATGTATGCTGAACTTCTTTGGCACCGTACGTTGCCAACCACACTAATCGGAAGAGTGGGAGGACAACACGCTAAAGACAAAAAGCAGTTCAAGAGAAATGAGTTTGTCGTTCGACTTAAAAGTGCACAGCTCCCAGTGGCTTCCTGACATCGGACAGAAGAGCGTTCCAGACGCAGAAGCGCATCTGAAAGTGTGATGCGGTGACCGTCTTTGGCCGATGGTGAGCCAGAAGCCACCGCTGCTGCGAGGATGACCAGGGTTCACGTGATGATGGTTCATGTTCCTTGATGAGATCAGTGGATACAACCGCATTGACCCCTTGACCTCGACCTAACGGTCACGGTTCACCGGCGAGCCGCTGTCACAAGGGACCGCTTGCGCCCTCGCCATGGCGAGTGGTGCCATCGTCGCCGCCGTCGATCCGTGCCATCGCCTGCCCCCGCGCCCAGGGTGACTCAGCTGCTGGAGCGGCTGGGCGAGGTGACGGCCGACACGGACTTGCTCTCCCCTGAGCGTGCCGGCCTGGACGTGGAGCTCGGGGCGCTGAGGCGACACGCGGCGGAGCTGGGGGGGCAGCCCGGCCCCTTGGAGCGCAGCCTCAACGCGGCCCACAGTGAGTGGGGATGGGGGTGGCCGGGGGGTGCCCATGATCGGTTCATTGTGAGTCACTCGCCACCTCGCGTTAGCCGTGACCAGGGATGAAACTCTCGTCGCCGGAGTCGCAGCGCGCACGCGCGGTCTCTTTCCCGCTTGTGTTCTGATTGTGCTTCCAGTAGTAGTAGGTTTTTACCCTTTAAACTGGTACAAATCTGGCACCTTTATACAAGGCATCATGTTTGCAATAACCACAACACAAGCAATCGAAATGCAAACAAAAAGAAAACAACTCTGATAATGATAATGATATGCACTGTCCTTTAAGTTGATTGGTCCACACCCAAGACAGCTTTTCTTAGAGCCTAGTCTCCATTGGGGTTGGACCAGATGACGCCAAAAGGCATTTGGATTTTGACTGCTTGTGTTGTGGTTATTGCAAATATGATGCCTTGTATAAAGGTGTCAGTTTTTGTACCAGTTTAAAGGGTAAAAACCTACTATATTTTGCCACTGGTAAAGGAGGTCTCATAGTGTGCTTCCAGTGTCGTGTCATGTGACGAATGGCCCATTCGGATCCCTTGCAGTCAGCAGTGCCAATCCCCTTGTATTAGAGTCTGCACCGTACGTAGCGAACCCTGCTAATTGGAGGTGCGAGGGAAGGGCAACAAACTAAACACAAAAAGCAGTTCTAGAGAAATGAGTTTGTCAATCTCTAGGTGATTTTAAAAGTGCATAGCTCCAGTGGCTTCCTAATATTGGATGGAAGAGGATTCCAGATGGCTGCAGAAGCGCATCTGAAAGCGCGTGATGCAGTAACCATCTTTGTTCAATGGCTCGCCAAAAGCCGCTGCACGGATGATTGGCGTAAGCGTGACGATGGTTTATGCTCCTGGCAGTCAACTTGTGCCACACAGGGACAGCTGCCACTGGGGGTGCCCTTTCAAATGTTATTGAGATGACAAAACGATGCAAGTAGCTTATCGCGTGCAAGGCACTCTTGAGACGCCCTGACTTAAAAACGATGGCTCTATCAAACACAAAAATATAATATTAATAATGCTTTCAACGTCAACGCTTTAGAAAGGCAGCCGTGCAGAGATCTGGTGCCAGTAATTGCTCAAGCTGTGCGGTCCTCTGTATATTTGAGGTGTTAACAGCCAATTAACGACGTGCGAGAGAGCAACGTTCGATCCTTTAAAACAGGTGGAGTCTACCTTTGCTGTACCGCCTTCTCATGGCAATCCAGGGTATGGCTCCTCCTCGATGCCTACGGGATTAGCACGGTTGGATACGTACGGTGCAAAATAAGTTCTAGATACATACAAGAGAGTTCAACAAGATCTGTGCAGCGATCCACCAACCCTCGCTGCTGCCTCCACAGTGCTGGGTCATGGGTCACGCCACGTGCAGCAGCATAGCCACCACCACTGCCCAGCAAACTCCACATATACAGCAGACGTCAGGGTCGGGACCGAACCCACGACCTTCCCGTATACCAGGCGAGGTAGTCAACATCTCCGAGCCACCGTGGCAAATCCACACGACCTCGGGGAGAACACGCAAACTCCACATATACAGCAGACGTCAGGGTCGGGATCAAACCACGACCTTCCCATATACCAGGCGAGGTAGTCGACATCTCTCCACCGCGGCGCCCCATTGTTGTGTCTCGGAGCTGTGAGCCGCCCATGATCTCCTGTGTCCTGTCTCAACCACCGGCCCCTCGCCCCTGTACAGACCTGACGCTCTCCACGCTGCTGAGAGACCCGGAGAGTTTCCGTGACTTCCTGAGCCGGAACCTCTCGCTGAGCGATGGGGCGGCCGCCGCTCTGCTGGACTCGCCCATCGACACGCGAGAGGTGAGCACGCACAAGACAAAGGTCCCCCCGTGTAGCCCTCGCGGGACTGTTGGGGCAAGTGCTGTTTGCGGGATGGCACCCGTGAAGGCCTGCACGGCGCGCGAGGGGGTGGTGTGACCAGAACTACGCCCGGCCACCTTTGTCTCTCCCCATTGCTGATGTTTTACTCACTGCACTAGGTACTCATTGAAGGCTGAGTCGACCTAGTGGAGGTTACGGGACCGATTCGTAAAGTTGTCACCGGTGTTGGGCATGAGCGGGTATCGAACTCTGGTCGCCGGGTTTGTAGCGCAGTGCGGTAACCGCCACTCCCCACTCTGGGAACTCCTCCGCTCTTTCCACAACTGCCCCACTCCACACACGCACACACACAAGACAAAGATCCCTCGTATAGCCTTAACAGACTTAACAGACTTTTGGGGCAAGTGCTGTTGGCGAGCACCCATGAAGGCCGGCACACGAGGGGGTGGGTGGCCAGGACCACGCCCGGCTGCCTTTGTCTCCCCAGCGGTGATATTTACGCATTGCACCGTGTACTGATTTGAGGCTAATATTGTTTTAGATAACCTTCACTGGTGTTGGCCGTGAGTAGCACCTCCCGAAGGCTCCTGCACGCACACGCACGTGGAGGGCGCTCACCACGTAGAGCTGCGCTCGTTACGTCACCCAGGCTACAATGACGACCGTGTGATGGTTCTCCTCCAGCTGTACCGCCTCTTCCTGGGCTCTTACCCTCTGGTGCCCAAGGACGCATGGGACAAGGAAGAGGGCGACTCCAACAGCATCCCGGCCTTCCAGGTAAGTGGGCAGCTCTACACAAAGACAAAGATCCCCCGTGTGTAGCCTGTAACAGACTGTTGGGGCGAGTGCTGTCAGCGAGTAGCACCTAATGAAGGTGGGCACGGTGCACAAGGGGGTGGGTGGCCAGCACCACGCCCGACCGGCTTTGTCTCCCCAGTGGCGATGTTTACACAATACACCAGGTACTCGTTTTAGGCTGAGTCGACCTAGCCACAGGATGCAACCCAATCTGTGGACTGTATAAGTAATCCCCTGTAGTCTGTGCTCCTTCAACGGAGGAGAATGAGCGGTAAAACGACACCAATTCTCTCCTGGAGCCCTCTCGTCATGGCAAGCATCGGCAGACCTCGACATTTTGCATCGAGCTCTTGAACATCGCCAGCGGGAGGATGTTCTAGACAATGGGGGTGTGGCAGCATTGGAGAATGAGTGACCTCCCGCTGACCCCCCGTTGACCCGTTGCTGTCCTAGGAGCAGCTGGTGTCCAAGTGGAGGAACCTGCAGAGGGGGCTTCTGCAGCAGGCACTGCAGGACCCGGCGCTGGCTTCGCAGAGACCGGCGCTGCTGTCCGCCCTCGCACAGGCGCTGGGGCTCGCCAATGCCAGCAGCAGTAACGGCGGCGGCGGCAACAGCAGCAATCGGCCAGGGGGGGAGGACGGCGGCGATGGCGACGGCAGCGGCGCCTCGCTCGTGCGTGCTCTGCAGGTCGGTGGAGCTGCGTAGCGCCGGCGGCGGCAATGATTGTGATAGTAGTAGTCGTGTCATCATCGGCCGGGTGGTGGTGGTGGCTACACTGCTGGCACGTAGCTTGTAATCCATAGTAGAGTTTTTTTTGGGTTATGTCAAGTAAATATATAAATGTGTCGTTAAACCCGTCACCACCCGGCACAGCGAATTAATAAGGTTTGCCACGTTAACAGAACGTGCCAATTCGATACAAGTGCAGCACACCGGTGTGTTGGAGAGCAAATCCATAATATGTGATCCAGCACTGTAGAGGCAGCAGCAACAGCAGCGAGGGGTTGGTGGATCACCGCACGGACGTTGCGAAGCTCCCTCTCTACCCTGCCTCTGCCAGGGAAAGGTGGTTCAGCGGAGTGTGGGTGCCACCCGTTCCGTCTGTACGGGATCGAGTGTTGCCCCTTTGCACGGACGTGTGAGTTTTAAGCGGTGGTAGCATCAATATCGGCAGCATTGTTGTCATGATGGGCGAGTAGCGGCTTGTGTTTTCCTCTGGCCCTTTGAGGCACGCGAGGGTGGCCGTGCAGTGTTAGGACACATTCAAATCGAGGTCTAGACACCTCTCCTGCAACCCACGTGGTTGCTTGGGTTCCAACTTGACTGCTAGCAATTGAAGTGAGAGGGGGGCCTGGGTAGGACCCAGCGCGGTGGTTCGAGGTTGACTGCCGCCGGTTTCGGCGTAACGACCGGGGAGCGGCAGCCGGCAGGACGGACCGCGCCCGACGTGGACGCCCACCGGGGGAGAGAGATGGAGCGATGGAAACGGCTCGTGCCGTCGGTGCTACGCAGGTCGGAATCGTGGGACTGCGAGACACGCCGACGGTTTGGGGGAGAGGTCTTCACGAACCCGCCTGGTAGACAGGAGTTCGTGGGTTCGATCCCGACCCTGACGCCTGTTAATGTCTCTCTCCCCGTGGTCGCGTAGATTTTTCTCCGGGTCCTCCGGTTTTTCCCTCCCCACATTTAGAATCGACGTCACGCGTCCAGAGTATTTGGCTGCTGCTATACATGTCCACGTGGTGATAAGCCACTTTGTTGGAGCTATGATTTGTGATAGCCAGGTTGCTTCTGAAAAAGAGCTTTTTAGCTCAGTGGGCCTTACCGGGTTTAGTTTAGCTTTAGTTGATGGATCACAGCTCACGCACGACGGTAACGAAACTAACCAACCAATCGAACCAAGCAACGCCTCCCTCTCCCCTCACTTCCTGCGTGCCGCCCGCAGAACGTGCTGCTCACCCCAACGCAGCTCTTCCGCCTCGCCTGCGCCACTGACAAAGGGGGACCGCCACGGCCGCTTCTGCTGCGGCCGTCTGGCGCCGCGGCCCAGGGTGGCCTGCGCGAGGTTCGGTCCCGCCTGTGCCCGGCGGGGGCGGAGACGCAGGCGGCCGACGGCGCGGCCGGCGCTCCTCCGTGGCGGAACGACGACGGCGGCGGCGCCGGCGGCGAGGCGCTGGCGGCGTTCTCGAGCCTGGCGCTGGAGCTGAGGCAGCAGGTGGAGCCGGCCAAGGTGGTGCAGCAGGTAGGGTAGCGGAATGGCGTGGGGGGAAAGAAGCCGCTATAGACCGTCGCTTATAATGATAATAAAATACGCTTTAGTTCTTTTCGGTAAAGTCACATAGGTAGAAGAAATAATAGTCTTCAAAAAATCTTCACCTGAAGACGGTTGCTTGTGTGGCGATTGAAACGTCGTGATCTATTGTTTATTCTACCTACGTGACTTTACCGAAAGAACCCAAGAGTATGAATACCTGCAGTCATTAAAGCTTCAAATCAAGAATAATATAATGATTTCGACTTGTACTGCTGTCGTACAGACGTAATGGTTCCGAGGCACCAGGAGGGGGAGCCACAGGTGAGTGGGAAGCCAGCAGCCACGCGCTGGTGAGAAGCCGGCGCTCCGACAGTTTCCTGAACTCCGCGGTCCTCTATATATGGAGGTGTTTATCGGCCAACGAAATGCGTGTTTTGTACGTGGGAAGAGGAAAATCGGAGCGCCCTGGAGAAAACTCACGCATGTGTGGGGAGGCAGCACTTTACTCCGCACGGATAGTCCGCACACTTTGCTGTGCGGTCTTCTCCTGGCGTGCCAGGGTGCGGCGGTCCACCAAGCCCCTCACTGCTGCGTGCTCTCCCGGTGGTCACGTGGATTTTTTTCTCTCCAGGTCCTCCGATGTTTCCTCTCATTTACGATCGACGTTCACTCCGTGAAGTATTTAGAGTTTTTGGCTGCAGTGAAGTCCCACGTGATGAGCCACTTCGTTGAGTTATCATTCCTGGCCAGGTCAATTCTGAAACGGAAGCTAATTTCTCAGTGGGCTTTACCTGGTAAGATAAACATATATATATTTTTAGTGATTTGTGTTCCTCTCCTATTCTTTGCACTCCTATTATGCTTTCCTATTGTTTGTCGTCGTAACGTTCTAAACCTGGCCCCTACTGAACATCTGTGAAAAAGAGCTTTACAGCTCATCGGATTTCTCCAGTGTAGATAAAGATTCTGATTCCTGTGGTCGCCACCCCCCCTCCCCCCACCACCCCCGTGCGGCAGCTGGACCTGGAGCGCATGAACGCCAGCGGCACGCGGCAGCGCCTGCAGGAGCTGCTGGAGGACGTGGGGCGGCTGCACAAGCTGCTGCGGGACATCCATCTGCTGTCGGGGCTGGCTCGCCTCCTCCCCAAGGGCGCCTGCGCCACCAGGCGGGGGACCGGCGCCACCTCCTCCCCGCAGGAGCCTGACGGCCACGGAGCCGGCAACGTAACCACCTTCGGCACGGGTGAGAAGCGGCGTGGCTGGCCCAGGCGGTGGGTGGCGGGGGTCGCCCTTCTTGAAACCCTCCAAACATTGGTATTGTTCGTATTGATATCATCCTCGAGAAAATGTAGTTCACGTATAAATGACTAATGCTTGTAGGGGGCCCTGTTTTAACAAGCGTGGCATTTCAGGACATCCGTCTTTCCTCCTCCCCCCCCACTCCTTGCGTGATGAAACGGGGGCGGCGTTGTGATCACAATCGGAGTCTTTATTTAGACTGGAGGAATCCGATGAGCTACGAAGCTGTTTTCCACAGATGTCCAGTTATGGGCAGGTTGTGATATGCGGGGTGACGACGCCGCTGCTTCCGTGCATGCGAAGTTACTCCTCCCGCCGCGCTTCCCTCCTTGCGACGTCACCACCGCACCTCCGATTTGTGCGGTTGGCTACGTGCGGTTCGAAGAAGTTCAACATTCATACTTACTGCCCATAGACTCAACACTGCCCATAGACTCAACACTACCCATAGACTCAACACTGCCCATGGACTCAACACTACCCATGGACTCAACACTGCCCATAGACTCAACACTGCCCATAGACTCAACACTGCCCATAGACTCAACACTGCCCATAGACTCAACACTGCCCATAGACTCAACACTGCCCATAGACTCAACACTGCCCATAGACTCAACACTACCCATAGACTCAACACTACCCATAGACTCAACACTACCCATAGACTCAACACTGCCCATAGACTTAACACTACCCATAGACTCAACACTGCCCATAGACTCAACACTGCCCATATACTCAACACTACCCATAGACTCAACACTACCCATAGACGCCGCAGCTCCGATTATCACGGTTGGCTATGTACGGTGTGAAAGAAGTTCAACATATGTGCGTACGTACATGCGTGTGCCGGCGGTGGCAGGGAACGCGACATCGACGGCGGCGCCGCCTAACGGCACGGAGGGAGCGCCGCACGAGGATGCGGTGGCAGACGACGACGATGACGACGCCGACGACGACGAGGACGCGGCGGATGACGGCGGCGGCAAGAACCACTTCTCGGGATTCGTGCGGCTCTGGGCCGGGCTGCAACCCATCCTGTGTGGGAACAAGCGGTGAGTGAGCGCCGCGCCGGCACGAGCGGAGACGCGGAGCGATGACGTCGCCTCTCTTGTATGGTGGGGGGGGGGGGGGTGGCGACGAGATGTTACCCTCCTGAGCTCGTGGGTTCGATCCCGACCCCTGACGCCCGTTGTATATTTGGAGTTTGCGTGTTGTCCCCGTGGTCGCGTGGATTCTTTCTCTGGGTCCTCCAGTTTTTACCTCCACATTTAGAAGCAACATCACGCATTTATATTATTTAGCTGCTGTACATTTCCGCATTTTAAGCCCCTTCGTTGAGCTCTCATTTGTGGCCAGGTCGCTTTTGAAAGATTATCTAATAGCTCAGTGGGCTTGACCTGGTAAGAAAAAAAAGAGTTTAGTTTCATTTTTATTTCGATTGAAAGCTTTCGTGACTGCAGGGATTCATCTTCTTGGTTCTTTCGGTAAAGTCACGTAGAAGGGAAGTAACGAAATTAGGGAAGTAATAAAATTACTTCCCTTCTACGTGACTTTACCGAAAGAACCAAGAAGATTAAACTATATTATTTAAAATGTCCCAGGTGTAAGACCCTACTAAGCTTTGTAACTATTTTACAGAAGCTGACCCTGCCTGTGTATATATTACATATTCTAAACTATATAACTTTTCATAACATACTTTTTTTTCTTGGTTCTTTCGGTAAAGTCACGTAGAATGGAAATAATAAAATTATAAAATAAAACATTATAAAATAATTCTCACGACGTTTCGGCCACAACGCAAGCAGCCGTCCTCAGGTGAAGAACAGGTCTGTCGAGAAGACAGAGTCTGAATGATACACTCCAGGCTTGGAGCGTCTATTTAAGCTGGGAGGGAGGAGGAAGAGCGCCTTGACAAAAGTTTAGTTTAATTTGTGTGTTTTTCTAGAAATGTTATGAACTGCCTTCTCCTGGCAGAGCCAGAGTTACGGCTCCTCCTCGACATCCACGCGGTGATCCACCAACCCCTACGCTGCTACCTCCACATTGCTGGAGTACAGGCCACGCCACGTGCAGCGTCACGGCCATCGCCACCGGGGTAGCCCCGGCTACGACCGCATTGACCTGCCGCGTTCTGCTGCTGCTGTGCTCGCAGAGAGATCAACCCGGAAGCGCTGAAGCAGGGGAACATGAGCTCCCTGGGCTTCACAAGCAAGGAGCAGCGCAACCTGGGCTTGCTTGTGCACCTCATGACGAGCAACCCCAAGGTTCTCTATGCGCCCGCCGGATCGCAGGCCGACCAGGTCATCCAAAAGGTGATGCGGAGTGCGCCCAGAAGGGGTCTCGCCGCTGGCACGTCCGTCCACGCGCTCACCGCAGCGGTCGGCATGGCGCAAACATCCCCCCCCCCCCCCCCGATCCCTCTGCTGAACCCCAACCCAATCCTAGATTGACGACAACGTCGCCCTCCTCACCATCCCCAGCATACTCCGTGGACTCACCCCTGCCTGGCTCTCCCCTCTCATCTCACTCTACTCTTCTTCACGCACTCTCCTACCTCTCCCCTCTCGTCTCACTCTACTCCCCTCCACGTACTCTCCTACCTCTCCCCTCTCATCTCACTCTACTCTTCTTCACGCACTCTCCTACCTCTCCCCTCTCATCTCACTCCACTCCTCTCCATGCACTCTCCTACCTCTCCCCTCTCATCTCACTCCACTCCTCTCCACGCACTCTCCTACCTCTCCCCTCTCATCTCACTCTACTCTTCTTCACGCACTCTCCTACCTCTCCCCTCTCATCTCACTCCACTCCTCTCCATGCACTCTCCTACCTCTCCCCTCTCATCTCACTCCACTCCTCTCCACGCACTCTCCTACCTCTCCCCTCTCATCTCACTCTACTCTTCTTCACGCACTCTCCTACCTCTCCCCTCTCATCTCACTCCACTCCTCTCCATACACTCTCCTACCTCTCCCCTCTCATCTCACTCCACTCCTCTCCACGCACTCTTCTACCTCTCCCCTCTCATCTCACTCCACTCCTCTCCACGCACTCTTCTACCTCTCCCCGCTGATCCCGCTCCACTTTCGCTGTAAGAACTATAGCACCAATACTACGTGTATTCAATTTTTATTATTAAATATGTCCACTCGTTAATTCAGTACCCCCACTGTGTCTTCATGTCTCTGTGCCCCTGTGTCCCCACTGTCCCCGTGTCCCCACTGTGTACCTTTGTCCCCGTGTCCCGACCGCGTCCCTGCCGCATCGTCCGCAGGCGAACGAGACGTTTGCGTTCCTGGGGAACGTGACGCGCTACGCCCAGTTGTGGCTCAATGCCTCGCAGAAGATCCGCGCGGTGCTGCACGGGGGCCAGCTCCACGACCACATGGGCTGGGGGCACCAGGTGAGAACCCCTAATGCCGTACCCCTAGAGCCAAGGGGGTCCCTAACAACAACAACAACAACCGCCATTTGCCACGAAGTGGCGGTGACGTCACCACGGCGCTTGTGTCAGGCTAGGTGCACTCTAAGGTCATGTGGAGTGTCGAATGATCGCTGGCAGGAGGTCACGGAACAGCCCCAAGTGCCATGGGTTGACTGACTGAGATGACTGGCAGAAGCGCCATCGGTGCTCCCCACTGTGCCAACTCGCCGCGTTTCCGCGGCCCAACGCTCCGCTCGCTGTTGTGAGCTTCGCTCCGCTGCCCTCCACTAACGTTGGAGGGCGACTGCTTCAAATTGCCCAGCAGTGTCTTTCACGAGCCCCGGCCTCCACAGAGGCCGATCGTGAAACCGCCGGTACCCCGTCATCGGCAGGTCTCCAACAACCGGCCATCGCGTCGCTCTTCCCGGTGTGAGCGCGTTTTGTTTTTCCCCGCGTGCCACTGCGCCGCAGCTGGTGGAGGAGCTGTCGCGTCACCCGGAGCTGCTGAACCTGTCGGGCGGCCACCTCCGCCAGGGCCTCCTGGATGGCGCCGCACAGCCCCTGCCCAACGCCTCCGTCGTGCTCAGGCAGCTGGACGTCATCGACAACGCGGCCTGCGGGTGGGCCCGCTTCATGTCCAAGGTGAACGACTGCGGCTGTGGTTGCTATAAACGTCCTCATGATGATAGACATTTTGTTGAGCTATCATCTGTGACCAGGTCGCTTCTGTAAAATCACTACATATTGCTTGGTGGGCCTTCCTCATTGTTGGTAGTGTCGGCTACGGTGCGACAGAAGTTCAACATTCATACTACTCTACACTACGACACGCTACACTACTACACTATACACGACACTTCCACACTACGCAACAATTACCTGGTAAAATAAAAATAGTTTAGTTTTCATATTGATGATGATGACAATGACGATGTTGTCGCCGCGTTCGCTGCAGGTGAGCGTCGATGTATTCCGCGGGTTCCCCACGGAGGACGCCATCGTGAACTACACGCTCAACCGCGCCTACCACGAGAACGTCACCGTCTTCGCCAGTGAGCTCCCGAACCTCCTCGCCCTCCGGCCCCTCGCTGTAGAACACGGACGGAAACGCGTCGCAGGTCCCAGGGGAGAACGTGCACACGCACTCCATACCGTCACTCGCGCTCTGGAGGACAGGGCACAACCCACACACCTCTGATGAGCACGGTTGGCTATGTGCGGTGCGAAAGAAGTTCAACGTACAATACGTACGTACACACTCCGCACCAAAAGGCGTCCGAGTCAGGAATCGAACCCGGGGGGGGACCCTTCTTTCCGTGAGGCACGAGCGTCACTACTGCGCCACCACCACCACCACCACCTATGCTGTTGTCGTCATCGTTGTTGTCGATGTCGTTGTTGTTCTTGTTACCATTGTCGTTGTTGTCGTCATCGTTGTTGATGTCCATGTCCACTCACCTCCACCCCCCCACCCCCCCACCAGGCGTCATTTTCCAGACGGACCGGCACGGCGCTCTGCCGCCGCACGTCATCTACAAGATCCGGCAAAACTCGAGCTTCACGGAGAAGACGAACGAGATCCGGCGCGCCTACTGGAGGCCCGGACCCAACTCTGGTGGGCAGTACTACTTCTTCTATGGCTTCGTGTGGATCCAAGGTGAGAGAGAGGTGGGGCAGCAGCATCAGCGGTGTGTGTGTACTTACGTATGCACGTTGAACTTCTTTCGCACCACCGTACGTAGCCAGCCGTGCTAATCGGAGGTGCAGTGTTGAGTCTATGGGCAGTGTTAGTCTATGGGCAGTACATATGTATGTATGTATGTTGATCTTCACCTGCACCGTAGCTGGCACTACCAACAATTAGGAAGGCCCACTGAGCCATATAGCTTTCTTTCAGAAGCGACCTGGCCACGCATGATAGCTCAACGAGAAGTGGCTAATCATGTGGAAATTTATAGCAGCAAAAATATCTAAATGCATGTTCATTCTAAATGTGGAGGGAAAAACCGGAGGACCTGGAAAAAAATCTACGCGACCATGGGGAGAGATATGCAAATTTCAAATGTATAGGCGTCAGAGTTGGGATCCAACCCACGACCTCCTACATACCAGGCGAACTCGTTAAAATCTCACCAAGGTAGTGAACATCTCCTGCTCACGTTAGTTTTTTTAACGGAGACCCTTTGTGCCGTCTTGTGCGCTGGCAGACATGATCGAGCGAGCGATCATCAACACGTTCGTCGGGCACGACGTGGTGGAGCCCGGCAACTATGTGCAGCTCTTCCCCTACCCCTGCTACACGCGTGACGAGTGAGTGCTCCTGCTGCCAGCCGGCTACTGTGAGAGTTGTGAGAGTTGTGAGGGTTGTGAGTGCTCCTGCTGCCAGCATGGTTGAGTGTTCTCCGTGTCGGTTTGTGTTTGTAGCCGCTGGGCATCGGCAGTGATGCCGTTTCTCTCTCTCTCTCTCTCCCTCTCCCTCTCTCACGCGCAACTGCGCCACAGCTTCCTGTTCGTCATCGAGCACATGATGCCGCTGTGCATGGTCATCTCCTGGGTCTACTCCGTGGCAATGATGATCCAGCACATCGTGGCCGAGAAGGAGCATCGTCTGAAAGAGGTGAGGGTTCGAGCACCGGCGGGAATGCTGCGGGTGACTCCGGCGTGCCGCCGGGGAGTGGACGGGAGTGGAGGCACACAGCCGTTGTGCTACTCGGTGGGCAAAGTGGACGATCATCCCCTGAGTAGGCGTGTGGTGATCGGTGGCAACGAGCGATGATGATGATTCCAGGTCCCTGTCGCCAGGCGATGCTGGGGCTGAGCAACGTGGTGACGACGATTATGATGTACGTACGTTGAACTTCTTTCGCGCCGTAGCCAACCATGCTCATCGGAGGTGCGGGGGAAGGACAACAAACTAACGCACAAACAGCAGTGCCACAGTAGTGGTGACGATGATGCCAGATCCCTGCAGCAAGGTCATTTAAGATGGTGGGGCTGAGTAACGCGGTGATGCTGACGACGATGACGATTGTTTTGATGATGACGATTGCCACGGTGCCGGTTCTCCCATCTCCAGGTGATGAAGATGATGGGTCTGAGTAACGCGGTGCACTGGGTGGCGTGGTTCATTACGGGCTTCCTGCAGCTCTCCATCACCGTGGCAGTGCTCACCGTCATCCTCAAGTACGGCCAGGTGCTCATGCACAGCGACATCTTCATCATCTGGCTCTTCCTCACCATCTACGCCCTGGCCACCGTCATGTTCTGGTGAGTGGCAGTAACCAGCAGCAGCAGCGCCAGCAGCGCCAGCAGCGGTGTTAATCGACGGACAAACGCGGTCATCGGCGACGTTGCTGAGAATATAAATAACTAAATAGAATTGATATAAATTCATAATAAAGATTTTTGGCTTAGATCGCGTAAATATGAACGTGTCATTAACCCGTCACCACCCGACACAGCCCATCGGCTAGGTTTGTCACGTAAACAAAACGTGCCAATTAGTGACTACTTCAACACACCGCTTGTGTGTTGGAGGTTGAACACTCAACATTTGCTATTTGAGTCCTGTGACGTTTTGCTGGTAGTTACAACAACAACAACCAGCTTCATCAGGCGGTGAAGCTGAAACACTGTGCAGCCGCTGCACGGTTGTCGTTCCGTGCTCTCGTAGAGAGAGAGAGAGAGCGGACGACTCGTAGAAAGAGAACGGACGACTCGGAGAGAGAATGGACGAGGAGCGAGAAGGCAGCCGTTGCACGATGAACCCGGCACCAACAATTGCCCAAGCTCTGCAGTTTTCTGTACATGAAGGTGTTATCGGCCAATTAATGAGTATTTACTTGTGAATTAAGCAGGCAGTCTGTTGCCTCCATATCTGTCTCTCAACGTAAAAATGAAATGGTTTTACACTTCCCAATTCAAGCAAATCTCTGGACCGGTTTTGGCACACACGGTCTCGTCAGCAGAGTCGGGTTTGCTGACTTTATCGGTTCCACACAAGAAAAAGCTCTGGACCGGTTTCGACATTCGGTGTTTCATCGACAGAATCAGGCTTTCTGGCAATATTGGTTCCACACAAGCAAAATCCCTGGACCGGTTTCAAATGAGTGCCTTGCCAGCCTTCACAGGTGCTACGCGCTGACAGCACCTGCCCCAAAAGTCTCTTGAGGCTATACGGGGGATCTTCGTCTTGTGTGTATACTCAGCTTCCTGGTGAGTGTGCTCTACTCGAAGGCGCGCATGGCAGCGGCGTGCGGGGGCATCATGTACTTCCTGAGCTACGTGCCGTACATGTACGTCGCCATCCGTGAGGAGGTGGCGCACGACAAGATCACGGCCTTCGAGAAGTGCATCGCCGTGAGTCTCACTGGGGCGGTGGCTCCTGGTGCGGTCCACACGCACGGCCACACCACACACACGCACAGACCCCTGCGGCCAGACTACAGACACACAGACCCCACATGGCCACACCACACACACACAGCCAGACCTCGCACACACACGGCCAGACCCCACACACGCTTCCAGACTACACACGCACTCGCACATGGACAGACTCCTCTTGCCTACTCTCTCCTTTCTGCCACACCACTTGCATGCACCATGTAATGATGAAGACGATGACGATGATGCAACATCCAAACTGTGAATTTCTCTCCCTCCTGCTCAGTCGCTCATGTCCACCACGGCGTTTGGCCTGGGAGCGAAGTACTTTGCGCTGTACGAGGTGGCCGGCGTGGGCATCCAGTGGCACACCTTCCGCCAGTCGCCCGTCGAGGGAGACGACTTCAACCTCTCGCTCGCCCTGCTCATGCTGCTGCTGGACAGCGTGGTGTACGGCGTGCTCACCTGGTACATCGAGGCCGTGCACCCAGGTACGTGCTTGCGCGAATGGGTAGCGGCGGTGCAGCGGTTAGCGCTCGCTGCGCTGTGACGCCGTGTGTGTGTGTGTGTCCCCTGTGTGTGTGGCGAGTGGTAGTGTATCATTTAGTGCTCACTGCGCTGTGACCCCTGTGTGTGTGTGTGACCCGTGTGTGGGGAGCGGTAGTGTATTGGTTAGCGCTTGCTGCGCTGCAAACCCGCTGACTAATTAGATTCTCTCTCACCACGACCAACAGTGGTGGCAATATTCCGAATAGGTCCTGAAGATCTCCTAGGTCGACTCAGCCTTAAATGAGTACCGTACACGGTGCGTAAACATCGCCACTAGGGAGACAAAGGTGGCCGGGCGTGATGCCGGCCACCCACCCCTTCGTGTGCCGTACCGGCCTTCATAGGTGCTATTCGCTAATGGCACTTGCCCCTACAGTTCGTCAAGGCTACACTGAGGAACTTTGTCTTTGCCTTTAGGCACGTACGGGCTGCCCCGGCCCTGGTACTTCCCCCTGCAGCGCTCCTACTGGCTGGGCAGCGGACGCGCCGACGCCTGGGAGTGGAGCGGCTGGCCGTGGGGACGCGGCGGCGGCGCCGGTGGAGCCGCGGGGCTCAGCATCACCGAGGACGACCAGGCGTGCGCCATGGAGAACCGCCACCGCGGTGAGACCCGTGCCGGGCTGCGCGACTCCCGGCAGCGTGCGACTCGCGGCCGTGCGCGCGACCCCCGGCTGCGCGCGTGACTCGTGGCTGTGTGTGCCGTAGACGAGGCGCGTGGGATGGAGAAGGAGCCCACGCACCTGCCCCTCGTGGTGTGCATCGAGCGCCTCACCAAGGTCTACAAGACGGGGAAGAAGCTGGCGCTCAACAACCTGTCGCTCAACCTCTACGAGAACCAGATCGTCTCCTTCCTGGGCCACAACGGCGCCGGCAAGACCACCACCATGTACGACACGCGCACAAAGACGGACACCCTCCGTGTAGCCTTAACAGACCATTGGGGCAAGCGCTGTTAGCGAGTAGCACCTATTGAAGTCCGGTACGGCACACGAGAGGATGGGTGAGGCCAGCACAACGCCAAGGCCGCGTTTGTATCCTCGGTGGCGATATTTTACTAGACACCGCACCAGGTGCTCATTTTAGGGTTGAGTCTACCTAGGGGAGGCCCAGGACCAGTTCGGATAATAGTCACTGGTGCTGGTGGCCGTGAGCAGCAACCGAACTCGGGTCGCCGGGTTTGTTGTGCAGCATCCTAACCGCGACACCGCACGCACGCACACACGCACACACAATGTTTGCTTTTGCTGCACCCGTCCCAGGTCCATCCTGACGGGGCTCTTTCCGCCCACATCGGGCTCGGCGCGGATCTACGGCCACGACATCCGCTCGGAGATGGACGCCATCCGCAAGAGCCTGGGCATGTGCCCCCAGCACAACGTGCTGTTCGACCAGCTCACCGTGGAGGAGCACCTGTGGTTCTACTCGCGCCTCAAGGGCATGCAGGCCCACGACATCCGCATCGAGACCGACAAGCGAGTGTCCCACCCTCCCCCACCTCCCTCCTGGCCTAGCTCCGCACGCACACGCACGCACGTGTACCCGCAGACACGTGCACGTGCACACATGCAATTGCACGCGTGCAACCGCACACACGCCCGCAGGCACGCGCGCCTGCACGCGCGCATGCACATGCACGCACGCGCACATGTGAATGCGCGCTCGCAGAGAAAACGACGCCTCTTATTGAGATGGGACGGCACAGACACACGGAGCGGTGATGCTGATGATGGGAGCATATGATGTTTCCCTACACATCTACAACGTCGCAGTGGTGGGTATATGTTTAGATAAGACAGACACCCCCCCCCCCCATCACCGTAACAGCCTTTAACAAGCTGTTGGGACAAGTGCTGTTTGCAAGTAGTACCTATAAAGGCCGGTACGGACCACAAGGGGGTGGGTGGCCAACACCACTCCCGGCCACCTTTTGTCTCCCCAGTGCCGATGTTCATCGCACAATTCCCCGTGTGGTGATTTATAGCCAAGTCGACCTTGGGGAAATCCCAGGACCGGTTCAAATATTCAAATGTGTAAACTGCAACGATGATGATTTTCTGCCCGCCCCCCCAACTCCTCCACCTCCTAGGATGATCGAGGACCTGGAGCTGAGCAACAAGCGGCACAGCAAGGCACTGTCGCTGTCGGGAGGGATGAAGCGCAAGCTGTCGGTCGCCATCGCCTTCGTGGGCGGCTCACGCGCCGTCATCCTGGACGAGCCCACGGCCGGCGTGGACCCGTACGCACGCCGTGCCATCTGGGACCTCATCCTCAAGTACAAGCAGGGTGAGGTGCCCGCGACCGGCACGCAGAGAGGGGCGGGGGATGAGGAGGAGGCTGGTAGGCCGAAACCCGCTCCCAAACCATGTCCGCGGCGGACGCAGCCGCGGTGAGGAAGGGGGTGGGGGAGGCCTGACGCGGGTGGGACGGGTGGCTCGGCCTGTTTGCTGCGGGGCTCACGTTCGGCAGTGCTAGGAGCCGCGCACGTTGGGTGGCAGGGCAGGATCTCGCACGATCTAACCCTTTCCCATTCCAATGACGTGCGCGTACATCCTCCATTTTTCTTCCGGTTCCATTGCGATGACATAAACAACATAAATAAATTCCATCGGCTCCGAGATTCGGGGGTGAACGAGACCCCCCCCCCCCCACCCTGCAACTTGAAGACGTCTCGGAACGGGAAGGGAGTGAACACGGTGCGTGTCCTGATGGCACTGGGCCCTGATGGCACTGGGCCCTGATGGCACTGGGCCCTGATGGCACTGGGCCCTGATGGCACTGGGCCCTGATGGCACTGGGCCCTGATGGCACTGGGCCCTGATGGCACTGGGCCCTGCGTGTCCGTTCCATTGAACTTTTACTTCGTAAGTACGTTGAACCTCTTTTGGCAGTGTACGTAGCCAGCCGTGCTAATCGGAGGTTCCTCGCGGTGTGGGGGGGGGTGGTTTGTCGTCTCGGGTGAAGGCCGCACGATCCTGCTGTCCACGCACCACATGGACGAGGCGGATCTGCTGGGGGACCGCATCGCCATCATCTCCCACGGGCGGCTCAAGTGCTTCGGCTCGCCGCTCTTCCTCAAGAGCACCTTCGGCGACGGGTACCACCTCACGCTCGTCAAGCAGCAGAGCGGCGGTGAGAGGGGGCGAGAGGGGGTGATTTTTGATGATGATGACAAGGATGACGACGATTGACGATGGCGATGACAATTGCGGTGGTGGTGATGATGACGACGATGATATCTGTCGGCAGCGGAGCCGCAAGGCTGCGCCGCCGACGTCACCGCCGCCACCTCGTCGGCCTCTTCGTCCTCCTCCACGTCGTCGTCGTCGCGCGGGAAGGGCGGCGGAAGCTCCCCGGGGGCGGGGGGTGGTGGCGGCGGTGGTGGCGGGGGGGGCGAGAGCCCATGCCGGGAGCCGCGGGTGACGCGCTTCATCTGCCGCGTGGTTCCCGCCGCGACCCTGCTGTCCGACTCGAGCACCGAGCTGTCGTACGTGCTGCCCGCCGATGCCGTGCGCAAGGGCTGCTTCCAGAAGCTTTTCCAGGTGGGCGAGCGGCGGCGGCGGCGGCGGCGGCGGCGGCGACGCCGCTGTGATTGTCGCAGCCGCCACGATTTCGATCGTTCACGCGGGGAAATAAATGAAAAAGTACAATTTGTTTTTACATTTATTTTACCAGGTAAGGCCAACTGAGATCATCATCATCATCATTCGCAGTGGCTTTTGGTTGGTCTAGCGGTAGCCGGCTGGGAGCAGGAGCACTCGCTCGCCCGATCATGTCTGCCAGCGCGCACGCAACGGCACAAAGGGTCTCCGTTAAAAACTAACTTGAGCAGGAGATGTTCACTACCTTGGCGAGATGTTAACTCCCTCGCCTGGTATGCAGGAGGTCGTGGATTTGATCCTGATCCTGACGCTTGCTGTATATTTGGAGTTTGTGTGTGTCTCTCTCTCTCCGTGCTTTTTCTCTCCACATCTAAAATCGACGTCATGGCTGCAATAAATGTACACACGACGATGATGATGATGATGGTGGTAAGCCACTTCGTTGAGCTGTCATTTGAGGCATGAGCAGTACCACTGCGCCGCCGCCACCACCCTGCCATCTTCATCATCTCTGCTCTCTTGATGCACAAATGTTTGGCCGTGTCTGTGTGTGATCCCTTGTTGGGGGAGCGGTGGCGCCGTGGTTCGCGTGATGCACTACGAAACTCAGCCACTGGAGTTCGATTCCCGTTCATGACCAATAACGATGACATGTTTTAACCGCTCCTGGGCCTCCCCTAGGTCAACTCGGCCTTACATAGGCACCTTGTGTGGCGTGTAAATGTCATCCCTGTGAGCGTGGTGGTGGCCAGCCTTCATAGGTTGCTTCGCGCTAAGAGCACTTGCCCCAGAACGGTCTGTTGAAAAAGCTATATGGGGGGATCTTCGTCTTTGTCCCTTATTAGGCCCTGGAGGAGAATTTGATTGACTTGGAACTGAGCAGCTTTGGTCTGAGTGACACCACGCTGGAGGAGGTGTTCCTGAAGGTGTCGGAAGAGGACTTATCCCAGGAGGCGATGGATGGTGAGGTCTCCGACCACACACACACACACACCACCACTACCGTTGCCACTGCTGTCCACTGCCATCGCCACCATCACCACCACTGCTGCAGACGAGGAAGTTGTACCCTGGTCCTGCCAGGAGAAGGCGGTACAGCAACAACGTGGACACCACCTGTTACGTCTGTACGGGGATAGAGTGTTTCCCCCTCGCATGTGTAGGTTTTCTCCGGATGCTCTGGTTTCCTCCCACATGTGAGTGCTCGTTAATTGGCCGATAATACCATAAACTATTCAAACTATATAAACTACATTTATTTTACCAGGTTAGGCCCACTGAGCTGTGTAGCTCTTTTTCAGAAGCGACCTGGCCACAAATGAAAGCTCAATGAAGTGCCTTATCACGTGGACATTTATAGCCGCCAAATACTCTAAACACATGATATTGATTTCTAAATCTGGAGGTAAAACCGGAGGACCTGGATAAAAATCCACGTGACCACGGGGAGAGAAAGTGACACACAAACTCCAAATATACAGCTGGCGTCAGGGTCGGGATAGAACCCGCGACCTCCTGCGTACCAGACGAGGTAGTTAACATCTCGCCACCGTGCCGTCCCACTGTCACCATCACTACCACGAAAGACGAAGATCCCCGTACAGCCTTGACAGACTGTTGGGTCACGGCGCTGTTAGCGAGCGCCACCACCATCACCGCCAGCCTCGGTGCGAGGCGGCCGCGTGCGGGGCCGCGGCGCTCGGCGTTTTGTGCCAGGCACCGCTCTCGGCGTTTTGTGCGAGGCACCGCTCTCGTCCCTGTCTCAGAAGAGGACGCGAGGAGCGGCGGCGACGACTCCGCCGCCACCCGCCGCCGGCAAGACCGGCGCTCGCTCCGCACGCTCGCCGGGCCGCGGCGCCCGCGGAGCTCGTCCCGCTGCGGGGATCGACGAGGAGGACGAGGAGGAGGAGGAGGACGACGAAGAGGATGTGGGCTCGGCGGGAGGGACGAGCGGCACGTCGCCCGGGTCGTCGTCGTCGGTGGGCTCGGTGCGCGGGGACGAGTTTAGCGCGTACACCGTGTCCGGCGAGTACGGCCCGCTGCTCGCCCGCGCCGAACAAGACGACGCCGACACCGCCAGCCTGCGCGGTGAGAGGGCCCCGGCTATTGTGGGGGGAGGGGGGGCGGCACGTGGGTGTGCCACAGTGACGAGATGTTCACTACCTCGCCTGGTATACAGGAGGTCGTGAGTTCGATCCCGACCCCGGACACCTGCTGTATATTTGTAGTTTGAATGTCTCTCTCACAACGTCACGCATTTTAGAGTATTTGGCTGCTGCTATAAATGTCCACGTGATGATGAGCCCATTTCGTTCAGCTATCATTTGTGTAGGTCTCTTTTGAAAAAGAGCTACATAGCTGAGTGGTGCCTTACCTGGTAAAGTTTAGTTTAGTATATGTACATCTAATCTATGGGGGAGTGGTAGTGTATCGGTTGGGGCGTGCTGCCGCTATGACGACCCGAGTTTGATTCCTGGTTCCCGGGCCTCCTCCCCTAGGTCGATTCGGCATCAAATGAGTACCTGGTGCAGTATGTAAACATCACCGCTCGGGAGACAAAGGTGGCCGGGCGTGGTGATGACCACCCACCTCCTCTTGAGCTGTGCCGGCCTTATTAAGGGCTACTCGCTACCAGCGCTTGTTCCAACAGTCTGCTAAAGCTGAAAGTGAGAGCTTTGTTTTCTCTTCGTTATGGGGAGTCGAGCAGCAGTCGCACACAGCGCACCGTTGTCCCGGAGCCTCGTCCGCACCTCTCGTAGGTCAGCTCAAAGTCAACAGTCTGTTAAAAGCTCCACAGGGATTGGGGTGGGGGGGGGCACTCTGCATTTGTACATCTAATATTTCACGTGCAGCCACCTAATTGTGTTGTGTAATTGCGCTAACCGTGTCCGTGCGCCGCCGCCGCCGTCGACCCAGAGCCGGAGCCGCGTGCCACGCCATCCCCGGAGCTCGACGGCCAGGGCAGCTACTCGCTGGACGAGTCGTGGCTGCGCCTGCGGCAGTTCCACGGCCTGCTGGTCAAGCGGCTGCATCACGCCAAGCGCAACACCAAGGGGCTCTTCTCCCAGATCCTGCTGCCCGCGTTCTTCGTCTGCGTCGCCATGACGGTGGCGCTGTCCGTACCCGAGATCAGTGCGTGGCCTCAACCCCCCCCAACCTCCGCTCGCCCCAACCTCCCCCCCCCCGCTCGCCCCAAACTCCCCCTGCTAGCCTCCCCTTAGTACCTGGTGTGATGTGTAAATATCGGCACTGGGGAGACAAGGCAGCCGGGCATGGTGGAATGACCACCCCCTTGTGTGCCGTGCCAGCCTTCATAGGTGCTTCTCGCTAGCAGCACTTGCCCCAAGAGTCTGCCAAGGCTACACGTGGAGATGGGTGGCCAGATGTTAACTACCTCACCTGGTACACAGGAGGTCATGCGTTTGATTTTGATCCTGACGCCTGTATAGTTGGAGTTTGCGTGTCTCTTTTGTCGTGCTCGTGGATTATTCTTTCGGTCCTCTGATTTTTCCCTCCACATTTAGAATCAATGTCACGCGTTTAGAGTATTGGCTGCTATACATTTCTACACGATGATGATGATAAGCCACTTCATTGAGCTATCATTTGTGGCCAGGTCGCTTCCGAAAAAGAGCTACACAGCTCAGTTAGGGGCCTATAATAGTTTCTAGGTTAATCTTGAACTCACCCATGCGCCGTCTCCACCCGTGTGACCCCAGGTGACCTTCCCCCGCTGGTGCTGACGCCGTCGCAGTACCACAACTACACGCAGCCACGGGGCAACTTTGTGCCCTTCGCCAACGAGGAGCGCAAGGAGTACCGGTGAGGGGGGAGGGGTGGGCGTGAGGGGGGAGGGGTGGGCGTGAGGGGGGAGGGGTGGGCGTGAGGGGAGGGGTGGGCGTGAGGGGAGGGTGGGCGTGAGGGGAGGGGTGGGCGTGAGGGGGGAGGGGTGGGCGGGGGGTGGTCTCAGTGGGGCTGGGCCGGTGACCCTGCCGACACGGCCATTGTGATTCCCAATGTGAGGAAGACTTCCGACCCCAGAGCTCAGTTTTCTCAATGCGTGGATCTCTTTCGTGAGAGAGAGCGACTCGGAGTCGTCCCCTCTTTCTCTCTCTGAGAGAGAGGGGACGACTCCGGGAGAGAGAGAGAGAAGGGACGACTCCGGGAGAGAGAGGGAGGGGACTACTCGGAGGCGCGAGGGGGAGGAACCACTAGATGAGTACAGAGGCAGCATCAGCAACAACTGCCCAAGCTTTGCGGTCCTCTATGTACACGGTGCTGTTAGTTTTCTCAATGCGTGGATCTCTTTCGTGAGAGAGAGCGACTCGGAGTCGTCCCCTCTTTCTCTCTCCGAGAGAGAGGGGACGACTCCGGGAGAGAAAGAGAGAAGGGACGACTCCGGGAGAGAGAGGGAGGGGACTACTCGGAGGCGCGAGGGGGAGGAACCACTAGATGAGTACAGAGGCAGCATCAGCAACAACTGCCCAAGCTTTGCGGTCCTCTATGTACACGGTGCTGTTATCGTCACACGTGTTGAGGTGTGGTTACTGACCGTGCTTGTGCACCACTGCTACCAGATACCGTGCGTTACAGAATCTTTCATCACGGGGCCGAGTGCATCCATCGTCAGAGATGGAATTCGTCAAAATTAAGCGCGGAAAATAATTTCATTTGAGGTGTCTATAGTTTTTTTTGTGTGTAGCCGTTGCTAACCAGGCTGAGTTAATCAACTCCCACTGCGCTTGAGAACCGGGTCTAACCACAGCTCGGTCTACGTGAGTCCATGGCGTCTGCTGTGTGATACTATGGGGGTTCCTATGTGAGGCTGTGGCTCTCATATGTGAGTCTGTGGAACATGCATGCGAGCCCGTGGGGTCTCTGTTCCTTGAGACCACCACACTTGAGAAACGCGGCTTTGATCATCGTGGTGGTTGGGCAGTTAAAGCCCGGATTGTAACCCAGGCTCGGTAATCTGACCCTCCGAGCCCACCATGCGGCCCTTTACGCAGCTCCCTCTTCAACTAAAATCTTGTTTTCCTCTCACGCCACGGCTGCCCAGCCTGGCCCACTCCCCCGACGCCCGCCCCCAGCAGCTGGTGTCCACCTTCCGCCTGCCCTCGGGGCTGGGCGCCACGTGCGTCCTCAAAAGCCCCGCCGGACCCGCGGCGCCGGCGGCGACGGCGGCGTCCGGCGCCAACGGCAGCAGTGCGGAGGCGGTGGAGGCGGCGGCGGTTCAGACGGCGAACCTGAGCGAGGCGGCGCGCTCGTTGGCGGCGCGCCGCTTCGAGTCCATGTGCCTCGACTCGTTCACGCAGGGCGTGCCGCTCTCCAACTTCGTGCCGCTGCCGGTGGCCGAGCCCAGCGCCGGTCCGTCGCTTCCTCCGTCGCCGCCGGCGCCATTTGGCGGGACCGCCACGGTCGCAGCTCCCGCGGCAACCGCGGCGGTGACCGATCGGGGGGCCGGAACGAGCGGCGTTGGACCTACCGGCACTACCGGCACCTCCTCGTCCGGTGAGAGCGATGGGGACGGTTGCGGCCAAGGGTGTTAATCGCTCACGGGAGGTTTTCAAGGTCGCTGGTAGAAGATTGTAAGGTGGCACGCGACTAGTAGGGCGGTCATTATGATGAGCCCCACGAGAGAGAGACACACACGCCCGTGTCGAGGGCTTGGACCCAGGAACTTGGTGAGCCCAGTTCTGAGCTCGGTGTTTCGGACACGGCCGTTGTGAGCGAGGCGCGAGTCTGTTTGTGTGACATCAACCAGGAAACCAACGGCCGACTCCCTGTTGACACAGCACTGCCCTCATCGCCTCCCCACGTGTGCGTGTGTGCGTGCGTGCGTGGCGGTGGGGAGCGGTCGTGTAGCAGTGGTTGACGCACTGCGCTACGAACCCGGCGACCCGATTCCCGCTTACGGACAACACCGCTGACAATTATTTGAACCGGTCCTGGGCCTCCCCTAGATCGACTTAGCCTCAAATGAGTGCCTGGTGCGGTGTGTAAACATCGCCACTGGGGAGACGAAGGCCGTCGGGCGTGGTGCTTGTCCACCCACCCCCTCGTGCGCCGTGCCGGCCTTTATAGGTGCTGCTCGCGAACGGCACTTGCCCCAACGGTCTGTTAAGGCCACACGGGGGATCTTCGTCTTTGCGGTGGTGTGGCCGCGTGCCGTTCGCCTCGCCGCAGGCTCTGCGGTGCACGAGGCGGTGCGCTGCGTGTGCGCCCCGCACGGGACTGGCTTCTACTGCCCGGCCGGCGCGGGCGGACACCCGCCCAGCACCACCGTGGTGACGGGAGACATCCTGCAGGACATGAGCGGGCGCAACGTGTCCGAGTACCTGTTGTTCACCTCCAACCAGTACCGCTTGCACAGGTGCTGCTTGCCGTCTCTGAGGGGGTCTCTGGGCATTGACAGACAGACAGGTCTATGATGGAGTGTCTAGACAGACAGACAGACAGGTCTATGATGGAGTGCCTAGACAGTCAGACAGACAGGTTTATGATGGAGTGTCTAGACAGACAGACAGGTCTATGATGGAGTGTCTAGACAGACAGACAGACAGGTCTATGATGGAGTGTCTAGACAGTCAGACAGACAGGTCTATGATGGAGTGTCTAGACAGTCAGACAGACAGGTCTATGATGGAGTGTCTAGACAGACAGACAGACAGGTTTATGATGGAGTGTCTAGACAGACAGACAGGTTTATGATGGAGTGTCTAGACAGACAGACAGGTTTATGATGGAGTGTCTAGACAGTCAGACAGACAGGTCTATGATGGAGTGTCTAGACAGTCAGACAGACAGGTCTATGATGGAGTGTCTAGACAGTCAGACAGACAGGTCTATGATGGAGTGTCTAGACAGACAGACAGACAGGTTTATGATGGAGTGTCTAGACAGACAGACAGGTTTATGATGGAGTGTCTAGACAGACAGACAGGTTTATGATGGAGTGTCTAGACAGTCAGACAGACAGGTCTATGATGGAGTGTCTAGACAGTCAGACAGACAGGTCTATGATGGAGTGTCTAGACAGACAGACAGACAGGTCTATGATGGAGTGTCTAGACAGTCAGACAGACAGGTCTATGATGGAGTGTCTAGACAGTCAGACAGACAGGTCTATGATGGAGTGTCTAGACAGACAGACAGACAGGTCTATGATGGAGTGTCTAGACAGACAGACAGGTCTATGATGGAGTGTCTAGACAGACAGACAGACAGGTCTATTTAACACTTAGGCTTTCGCGACCAATATTATTCATATTCACCATTCTGGCGAATTGCCCGATGATGCTGGATGCAATTACCAGCGAAACGTCGTACTCAAATATTGTAAATGTTGTGGTTTCACTTTTCAACACACCGGTGGGCTAAAGCAGTGAACTAGTTTGTCTTTTGTCAACGTGACACTTTTTTGCTGATTGGCCGTGTCGGGTGGTGGAGGGTTACGACACATTTATAAATAACGCGATCTAACCCAAAAACGTTGATTATGAGACAGGTTTCTGATGGGGTGTTTAGACAGTGACAGACAGACCAGTCTCTGATGCAATGCTGAGACGTACAGGGCAGTCTTTGGTGGAGTCTTCTAGACGGTCAGGAATCGATCATTGGCAGCTGCGATGGCTGCACTGATTGTTGGTGTCTCGTCAGGTATGGTGCCATTACCTTCGGAAACATCCGCAAGTCCATCCCACACTCCTTCGTAAACAAGGCCCCCGCCTCGATCCGCAAGATTGCCGTGCGACGGGCGGCACAGGTTCGCATTTCTGCTGCAGCAACATCAAACTTTAAACTTTATATAATCTATTTTTTATTTTATTGGTTAAAGCCCCCCACTGAGCTACGAAGCTCTATCTTTTCACAAGCAACCCGGCTATCACAAATGATAGCTCAACGAAGTCGCTTGTCATCATATGCAAACTTGTATCAACCAAACAATCTAAATGCACGTAGATTTTAAATGTGGAAGGAAAAGCCGGAGGACCCGGAGAAAAATCCATGCGACCACGGGCTCAAACCCATGACCTCCTGCATACCAGACGAGGGAGTTAACATCTCGCCACCACGGCCGTTCGCGACTGCGATCACCGTACGTTTCTCTTTGGCTGTGGCCTCCACCTGTGACCTCGTGTCCCTCCCCGTGTAGGTCTACTACAACCACAAGGGCTACCACAGCATGCCCACCTACTTGAACGTCATCAACAACGCCATCCTGCGCGCCAACCTGCCCAAGAGCAAGGGAAACCCTGCCGCTTACGGTGACCGTTTTAACGCCCGTTCAGCCTAGGGTCGAAAGTCGTGACATGCATCGCGTCTGTCCGTCTTTCGATAACGATGATTCTCGTAGAGATGTGTGTACGTGTGTACGTGTGTGTGTGCGTGTGTGTGTGTGTGTGTGTGCGTGTGTGTGTGTGTGTTCAACTTCTTTCGCACCACTGTACGTAGCCAGATGATCTGCAATGAGGTCACTGATGGGTGGCTCGTGCGGTTTCCCCGTTGCAGGAATAACGCTCATCAACCACCCCATGAACAAGACCAGCGCGAGCCTCTCCCTTGACTACCTGTGAGTCACACGGCCCTCCCTGCGGGATAAGAGTTGTCGGGGTGCCACGATGGCGAGATGCCATCTCCCTCTCCTGGTATGCAGGAGGTCGTGGGCTCAATCTCGTCGACCCTCGCACCTGCTGCATGTTTGGAGTTTGCGTGTCTCTCCCCGTGGTCGTGTGGATTTTTCTTTGAGTCCTCCGGTTTTTCTCTCCACCTTTTTAGAATCAACGTCACGCGTTTAGAGTATTTGGCTACTGCTATAAATTTCAACATGACAAGCCACTTCATCGAGCTATCGTTAGTGGCCAGGTCGCTTCTGGAAAGAGCGATATAGCACCGTGGGCCTTACCTGCCAAAATACTAAGTAAATAAATATACAGGCGTGGCTTGGGCTGGAGAAGAGATGGTTGATGCGGTACAGGAGGATGTGAAGCTGGTTTTACTTGCAGATGACTAGTACCAGCTGTTTCAAGAACGGCCTCCGTGGAGGAGGTTTGTGAAGGGCGCTACCAGGCAATGTGAGACGTGGCACACTTTGACATTACTGGGCAGTCGGAGGCAGCCACCCTCCAACAACAACGAGGGCAGGAGAGCGACGCTCGCAACAACGAGCGGGGTACCGGGTGGCAGTGGGGAGCACACGTGCTGTGGCAAACGGCGGCCGTTGTCGTTGTCGCTGCTGCTGTTGAGTCAGGCTGCAGGGCACGGACGTGGTGATCGCCATCTTCATCATCGTGGCCATGTCGTTCGTGCCGGCCAGTTTCGTGGTCTTCCTGGTAGCTGAGAAGTCCACGAAGGCCAAGCACCTGCAGTTCGTCAGCGGCTGCGACCCGGTCATCTACTGGCTTGCCAACTACGTGTGGGACATGGTCAGTGGCGTCTCGCATGCGGTGCGCATCTCGGAGTGACTCGCCGACTCGCTAATTGACTGACTGGGACGACTGATTAGCCGACCAACTTGCTGCCCGACTAAATTACCGACTCGCTCATTGACTGACCGGCTGACTGACTGATCAATCAACTTATTGCCTGACTAACTTACCAACTCGCTGATTGACTGACCGGCTGACTGACTGATCAATTAACTTATTGCCTGACTAACTTACCAACTCGCTGATAGACTGACCGGCTGACTGACTGATCAATGAACTTATTGCCTGACTAACTTACCAACTCGCTGATTGAGTGACCGACCAACTGACCAAGAAACGTCTTGCCTGACTAACTTACCGAATCGCCGATCGACCGAGCGTGTGGCCGTGTGCCGCTTGTGCTGCAGCTGAACTACCTGGTGCCCGCCACGTTCTGCATCATCATCCTGTTTGTGTTCGATCTGCCGGCCTACACCTCGCCCACCAACTTCCCAGCCGTTCTCGCCCTCTTCCTGCTCTACGGGTGAGGAAGCACTACGCCACTCCCCCCACTTCCCCCACCCCGGCCGTCTCCACACAGGCACAAGACGCGGCACGGCACGCACCATGAGACACGGAAGGACGCACGCCCATATCACAGCGCTGGGGAGAAACTAAAAAAGTGATTTAAGCAGTTTTTTTATTTTACCAAATAAGGCCTGCTGAGCTATATAGATAATTTTCAGAAGCGATCTGGCAAGGCCCCCCCACTGAGCTATGTAGCTCTCTTTTCAGAAGCGACCTGGCAATGACAAATGATAGCTCAACGAAGTGGCTCATCGTCATCATCACGTGGACATTTATAGCAGCCAAATGCTTTAAGCGCATGTTTCTAAATGTGGAGTGGAAAACCAGAGGACCCAGAGAAAAACCATGTGACCACAGTGAGAGAGACATGCAAAATCCAAATATACAGGCGTCAGTGTCGGGATCGATCCCATGACCTCCTGTATACCAGGCGAGGTAGTTAACATCTACAGACAAAGGCAGCCAGGAGTGGTGCTGGCCACACCACCCGCTCACGCGCCGTGCCGGCCTTCATAGGCGCTCACTAACAGCACTTGCCCCAACAGCTTTGAAGGCTACGGGGCGATGTTTGTCTTCGTGCGTGCGTGTGTGTGTATACGTACCTGGTGCGACCTTTAAGCATCAGCACTGGGGATACAAAGGCAGCTTGGCGTGGTGTTGGCCGCCACTCCCTCGTCTGCTGTGCTGCTCTGATGCTGTCTAACGGCACTTGCCCTGACGGTCTGTCAAGGCTACATGGGAGATCTTTGCGTGCGTGCACACAGCTGGTCCATCACCCCCATCATGTACCCGGCATCGTTCTGGTTCGACGTTCCCAGCACGGCCTACGTCTTCCTCATCGTCATCAATCTCTTCATCGGCATCACGGCCACCGTCGCCACCTTCATGCTGCAGCTCTTCGAGCACGACAAGGTGAGGGCGCCGCTGCCCCCCGCCGTTTCTCCCTCACCTCTGCTGCGCCTACTGTCCAAGGCTCGCCTACCCTGGCCATCCGCGCCATCCACTCCCTGCCCCTGTTGAAGCCCAGCATTGAGATTGTCGTCTTCTTCTGCTCTGCTGCCTATGATTGTGTGTGGAGGGGTGTAGAGAAAGACGAGAGGGGAGAGGCAGTAGATTGGCGTGGAGTGGAGTAGAGTGAGATGAGAGGGCGTAGAGGGGAAAAGAGTGAGATGAGAGGGGAGAGGCAGGAGAGTGCGTGGAGCGGAGTCGAATGAGATGAGAGGTCGTAGAGGGGAAAAGAGTGAGATGAGAGGGGAGAGAGGCAGGAGATTGGCGTGACGGAGAATAGAGTGAGATGAGAGGGGAAAGATGTACTGCCTTCTCCTGGCAGAACAAGGGTACAGCTCGTCCTCGACGCCTACCCACGGGAAGGGCTACATTTGTGCGGTGATCCACCAACCCTCGCTGCTGCCTCCACGGTGCAGCATTCCAGGCCACGCCGTGCTCGGCATCGTAGCCACCACCACCGCCTGTGTTCTGATGAACGGTCTCAAGTGTGCTGTTGCTGCTGCTGTTGTTTTGTCGTGAGCAGGATGGGGAGTGGGTGTGTCGCGGTGAGCACGCTGCGCTACGAACCCGGCGTCCCGAGTTCGATTTCCGTTCATGGCCAACACCAGTGACGATTATTTGAACCGGTCCTGGCCCAACCCCTAGGTCGACTCAGCCTCAAATGTGTACCTGGTGCTGTGTGTAACCATCGCCGCTGGGGAGACAAAGATGGCCGGGCATTGGGTTGGCCACCCACCCCCTCGTGTGCCGTGTGCCAGCCTTCATAGGTGCTGCTCGCTTTACAGCCCTTGACCCAAACAGTCTGTTACAGGCTACACGGGGGAAATCTTTGTCTTTTTGTCGTGAGCAGGACCTGAAGGCCGTGAACGAATACCTCAAGACCATCTTCCTCATCTTCCCCAACTACAACCTGGGCCACGGACTCATGGACCTGGCCTACAACGAGTACATCAACGAGTACTACATCAAGATCGGTGCGTGCGCCACCACTGCCGCCACACGGGGCTTCAACAATGGCCGGGGGGTGGGAGACGAGAAACCCTCACACCAACGCTCAAACCGAGATTTCACCGGTGCTGGCACGGTGACAACGGCCACTGTGAACCACTGATCGATACACCCAGACCCAAGTCTTGAACCCAAGAATCTCAGAGGTGTTGGCTCAGCGTCTCTGACCTGGCCATTATGACCCCCCCCCCTACCCCCTGTGAGAGAGAGAGAACGCCAGACCCAGGGCTCGGACCCAGATTTTCATTGGTGCCGGCTCAATGTTTCTGACCCTTGTGTGTGTGTGTGCGCGACCCCTGTGTGTGTGTGTGTGTGCGCGACCCCTGTGTGTGTGTGTGCGCGATCCCTGTGTCTGTGTGCGCGTGAGCCCTGTGTGTGTGTTTGTGTGCGTGACCCCTGTGTGTGTGTGTGTGTGCTCTCAGGTCAGGCCGACAAGGCCAAGTCCCCCTTCAAGTGGGACATCATCACCCGCAGCCTCGTCGCCATGGCGGTGGAGGGGGTCGTGGGCTTCTTCATCACCGTCATGTGCCAGTACAACTTCCTGCGCAAGCCCAGGTGAGGGGTCCGTCACGCACGTTACCCGGGCAACGGGGCTGCACGTTACCCCAGGTAACCTGGGTCGTGAAGCCCGCATGCCCAGCCACCACATGCCCAGCCACTGTTCGGCCGGACAGAATTTAGAAACATTCCAAATTTCGACGTGGCGAAAAGCCGCTTCGTTGAGCGATCATTTGTGGCCATGTCGCTTCTGAAAAAAAGCTACATTGCTCAGTGGGCCTTTAGATTATTTGAACCGGTCCTGGACCTCCCCTAGGTCGGCTCGGCCTCAAATTAGTACCCGGTACGACGTGTAAACATCGCCACTGGGGAGACGGCCCCCCGCCCCCTCGTGCGGCACGTCGGCTTTCACAGGCGCCGCAACTCCTCGCTGACGGCACTCGCACCAACGGCCTGTCAAAGGCGAATTGGGGGGGACCGTTGTCTTGCAGGCGCGTGCCCGTGAGCAGCCAGCCCGTGGAGCGGGAGGACGTGGACGTCTCCGCGGAGAGGAGGCGCGTGCTGAGGGGCGACGCCGACTGCGACGTCCTCAAGGTGGACAACCTCACCAAGGTAGCTCCTCTTCAACGCGCCCCCTCCTCTCCGTGCGCAACCTCCGGCCTCTCACCTCGTGTGCCCCCCCCCCCGCCCTGCCCCCCCCCCCCCGCCCTCTGACTGGCAGACCACAGAGCGTCGGCTTCGTCTGTCATGGCGTCTTGCCCCTAGCGAGCGGTGGTGTGACCGGTGGTTGGTTTGTGAAAACGTATTTCTTTAGAACTGCTTGTTGTTGTTTATTCGTTTTTTGTCTTTCCTCCGCACCTCGGATTTTAGCACGGTTGGCTACGTACGGTGCGAAAGAAGTTCTACATACATATACACACACACGTACTGCCCATAGACTAACAGCTCGTAGACTAACACTGTCCACAGACTAAACCCTGCACCTCTGATTAGCACGGTTGGCCTAGTACGGTGCGAAATAAGTTCAACATACACACATACGTACGTACCCCTGCCATTAAGGCAGCGACCCCTTCCAAGGGGAGGGGCGTCCTCGGGTGATGTAAGGAGGCGCTATCGAGATGCTCGTTGTTCATGCGGCGACTTTTTGTAAAATGGAAAATGCTGAGATTGCTGTTGTTGTTATCATCGTTGTTACGAATGCCGTGGACTCCCGTCCAGGTGTACCACTCGCGCAAGATGGGCCGCATCCTGGCCGTGGACCGGCTGTGCGTGGGCGTGCGGCCCGGCGAGTGCTTCGGCCTCCTGGGAGTGAACGGCGCCGGCAAAACGACCACGTTCAAGATGCTGACGGGAGACGCCAGCGTCACGGGGGGGGAAGCCTTCCTCAACGGCCACAGGTGGAGACCCTCCTCCACCGCATCGCCACGCCACACGATCAGATCTCTCCGCGAGCTACCAACCCCATCACAGCAGGCGCTAGAGGAGGCCTTCCTCTACGGCCATAGGTTGGCCCCTCCTCATCACCGCCTCCACCTCACCGCCCCACGCCCCACGATCAGATCTCTCCGTGAGCCATCAACTCCATCACAGCAGGAAGTTGGTTAGGAGTCCTTCTTCAATGGCCCTAGGTAGGCTCCTACTCCTCACCACCTCCACCACACTGCTGGTAATGCTGCTACTGCTCTGTTTGCAACGATGTGCATCTGCTGATGATCATAAAGATCTTGCTGCTATTGCTGATGATGACGATACTGCTGGTTAACATTGCTGCTGCTGATGCTGCTGCTGTGCCCTATGTTCTGCTGCTGCTGTTGCTGATAATGACGATACTGCTGGTTAACATTGCTGCTGCTGATGCTGCTGCTGTGCCCTATGTTCTGCTGCTGCTGCTGTTGCTGATAATGACGATACTGCTGGTTAACATTGCTGCTGCTGTGCCCTATGTTCCCAGCGTGCTGCGCGACCAGCACAAGGTGCAGCAGACCATTGGCTACTGCCCACAGTTCGACGCGCTCTTCGACGAGCTGACGGCGCGAGAGCACCTGGAGCTGTACACGCGCCTGCGCGGCATCCCCTGGAGGGACGAGAAGAGGGTGAGACTGCGGCATCGTCGTCGTTATTGTCAACGTCGTTATCATCGCCATCGTCAGCGTCATCATTGTCGTCAACGTCACCACCGTCATCGTCGTCATTACCGTCGTCATAGTCGTCAAAGTCACCGAGATACGACGCATGTTTGAACTGTGTCGACCATCATCAGGACAAGAGCCTGAAACAAATATAAAATATAAAAATGTGCCACACCTCTGATTAGCACAGTTACCTACGTATGGTGTCATGGAGGTGCTACATACAAACACAACCGCGAGAGCACCACGTGGACATTCTATTTGCTAGGCTGTGCTGGCTGGTGGAGGGCTTTGATGACACGAATTTTAGCCAGATCGTTAGGTAGTGGCCTAACCCAATAAACTATCGGAAATCAAATCCCCGTTTGTATTGTGTCAACAAATGTATAGAGACCCCGGCTATCTTGGGTGTGATGTGGGAGGCGCTATTGGAGGGTACGCTATGATCAGATTCCATCAACAGAAGTCGCGCGGAGAGTTTGTTGCAAAAACTTACTGTGTGGGTGGGACGATGTGCCGTGCCAGCCTTCACAGGTGCTACTCACTAACAGCACTTGCCCCAACAGTGTTAAGGCTGTGCGGGTGATCTTGTCTTTGTGTGTGTGTGCAGGTAGTGTAGCAGTTAGCGCGCCACGTTACAAACCCAGTGACCAGCGTTCGATTCCCGCTCACGGCCAACAACAGTGGCAAATATTCGAACCGGTCATGGGCCTCCCCTAGATCGGCTCGGCCTCAAATGACTACCTGGTGCGGTGTGTAAATATCGCCACAAGGGAAACAAAGGCGGCCGGGCGGGGTGCTGGCCACCCACCCCCTCGTGTGCCGTGCCGGCCTTCATAGGTGCTACTCGCTAACAGCACTTGCCCCTACAGTCCGTGAAGGCTACACGGCGGGTGTTTGTCTTTGTGTGTGCGAGTGCAGGTAGTGAACTGGGCCCTGCAGAAGCTGGGCTTGACGAGCTACGCAGACAAACCCGCCGGCACCTACAGCGGCGGCAACAAGCGCAAGCTGTCTACCGCCATCGCGCTCATCGGATACCCGCCACTCATCTTCCTGGTGCCACAGCACTGCCGCCACCGTCACCACCGTCACCGTCACCGCCACAGCCAATGTTACCACGACTACCACCACTACCACCACCATCATCATCATGACTGCCGCCCTCAACAGCATTGACAGCATTAACCTGGCTCGCACCCAGGATCTCAGCTGTATTGGCTCAGTGGGCCACCTCGGCCGAATCCGATTTTAAAAGGAAATAAATTAATAAAGCAAGCGCCGCGGCGGCGAGATGTTCACCACCTGGCCCGAGTGCACAGGATGTCGTGGGTTCAATTCCCTCCCACATGTAGAATCAACTTCATGCGTTCAGTGTGTTTGGCTGCTATAAATTTCCACACGACGATGGTAAGCCTGTTTAACACGGAGGCTTACTACGTGTTAAACTAGTTGGCTGTGTCGGGTGGTGGCGGGTTTAACGACACGTTTATATATTTACGCGATCTAACTCTAATGGATGACAAGCCATTTTAGTGGAGCTATCATGTGTCATGTGACCAGGTCGCTTCTGAAAAAGAGCTACATAGCTCAGCTGTGCCTTAGCTGGTAAAATACAAAATAGTAAAACAGTATATAGTGCTATCAGGTCCACTGACAGCTTCTGAAAACGATGACGTCTTTGCGGACGCAAACCACGAGGCACACGAGGGGGGAGCGACCCCCCCCCCCCTCCCGGCTGAGATGCTCGTGAGACGATCTCCCGTGCCGTCTCGCGGCAGGATGAGCCGACGACGGGCATGGACCCGAAGGCGCGGCGCTTTCTGTGGAACCTCATCCTGGACATCATCAAGACGGGCCGCTCCGTGGTGCTCACCTCCCACAGGTGCTCACCCCACCCCCCTGCCCTGTCTCCGTCTTGCGCGCAGCGGAATCGCTCCCTCATTTGCTCGCTCACTCACTCGCTCGCCCGCCCGCCCGCTCGCTCACTCGCCCACTCACTGTCTCTGCACAGCGCTGAGCTCAAATCCCCAGCTGAATTACTCACTCGCTTGATCGCTCTCGTCTCTCCCCTGCCACCCACCCCCCCTCCTCGCAGCATGGAGGAGTGCGAGGCCCTCTGCACCAGGCTGGCCATCATGGTGAACGGTCACTTCAAGTGTCTGGGCAGTATCCAGCACCTGAAGAACAGGTGGGCAGACCACCAAACCCTCCTCCCGGTTTTTAGCCAGGACACTGCGCGGCGGCGGATGACGATGACGGCAATGATGGCGATGATGGCGATGATGTTGTTGTGTGCCTTGTCTCCAACGCCCCCTCCCCCACGATGTAGGTTTGGCGACGGCTACATGATCACGATCCGCACGCGCTCCACGCTGCACGTCAAGGAGGTGCTGCGATTCTTCAGCCGCAGCTTCCCCGACGCCGTGCTCAAGGTGACGGCGACCTTCAGAGTCGAGCCGTAGACCCACATGGAGAAGCATAGACTCGCACGGAGACCCAATTGTTGGTCGCACCGGGTCCTCACTGGGTGGCGGCTGCTGCCTCCCCATGGCTCGGCTGCTTTCCAACATCTGATCTTCTATTCCCATGCATGTGTGGTGTGTGTGTGTGAGATACCCGCGCGTGTGCGGTGAGTGTGGTTGTGATGCCCGCGCATGTCCGGTGTGTATGTGAAATACCCGCGCGTGTGCGGTGTAGGTGAGTGTGTGTGTGTGATACCCGCACGTGTGCGGTGTGGGTGTGTGTGTGGTGTGTGTGAGATACCCGCGCATGTGCAATGTGTGTGTGCGGTGTGTGTGTGTGTGATACCCGCGCGTGTGCGGTGTGTGTGTGATACCCGTGTGTGTGCGGTGTGTGTGTGTGAGATACCCGTGCGTGTGTGGTGTGTGTGTGTGTGTGAGAGATATCCGTGTGTGTGGTGTGTGGTGTGTGTGTGTGTGTGTGATACCCATGCGGCGTGCGTGCAGGAGAGGCACCACACCAAGGTGCAGTACCAGCTCAAGTCGGAGACCCTGTCGCTCGCCGCGGTCTTCACCAAGATGGAGCAGGTGCTGGACGTGCTGGGCGTGGAGGACTACTCCGTCAGCCAGACCACGCTCGACAACGTGAGAGAGAGAGTGTGTGTGTGTGTGTGTCGCTCGCTCGCGGGGAGTGCACGACGGCCGTGTCGGAAACACTGAGGCCGTTTCGCTGAGATCCTGACAAAAGTCAGCGGAGGGCAGGGGAGCTTGGAATGTCACTGTGCGGTGCGGTCACGGTGCGGTCACGGTGCGGTCACGGTGCGGTCACGGTGCGGTCACGGTGCGGTGCGGTTGCGACCCGCAGGTGTTCGTGAACTTCGCCAAGAAGCAGAGCGACAATCTCGAGCAGCAGGAGAGCGGCTCGGGCCCCGTCGCTCCGGGCCGCGGCGCCGCAAGCTGCCTACCCTGCTGCCCCCCGTGCTGCCCCCCGTGCTGCCCCCCCTGCTGCCCACCGTTGTCGCCGGCCTGCCCGCCGCCGGCGCCGGCCTGGCTGTGCCGCGGCGCCGCCCGCTCGGCGGAGCTGCAGGCGCTCATCCGGGAAGCGCCACGGCGGAGGCGCGGCGATGACGACGAGGAGGAGGAGGAGGAGGAGAGGGCCGGGCCGTGCACCGGCGATGACGAGCAGCTGGTCAGCGGCGACGAGGACGGCCTCGTGAGCTTCGAGGAGGACAGGGTGAGCGTGGGATACATTCAGCTGTGTAGCGACCAGAGGTCTGCTTATTATCATTCTTACTTCTACTTTACCAACGCTTTCCCGCTGAGGTTGACAGCCTTCATGAATCGGAATCTGTATGTAGACTGTAGGAGGAATCTGGACGTCCAGCAACGGGCGGGTTGGCAAGTTACCACCGCGTTCATCCCATCGGTTCTGTTCGTTCGTTTGTCCGCCCGTCCCGTGCGTAGCATGGGGGTCGCGGTACCTCCCGTAGACTTGATCCGACTCTAGTGAGACTCGCGTGTAAAGTGGTGCTGTGCTGTTAGGGACTCACCGTGGAGAAAACCGGACTCGCTGCCCGCAAGGGGTTAATGATAATGTCCAAACCAGAGCTCATTATATCATGGGACCTCCTTTGCCAGCACCAAAATATGAGAATAGGTTTTTTCCCCTTTTTTTCAGGCAACAAAGGAGGTCCTATGATGTAGATGCTCACCCCGAGCTCGCATTATTCTGATAGTGGATTGTCTTTGTGCTGTACGCCTTTTGGTGTCCTACCACCGTTTGAGACGAGGTTCAAAAGAAAGCTGTCTCTGGTGTGGACCAATCAGTTTCAAAGACAATGCAGATATCAGTTTTTTTTTTTTGCATTCTGACCACAAACATTGTGGTTCATGCAGACATGATTCTTTGTAAAAGGTGTTTTTTTGTTGCCAGAAAAAAGGGGAAAAAATTATATTCTCGGAGCTCATTATATTAACATTCTCAAAAAAAGATGCAAATGCATGTTGGCCTGATAGCCACCCACCAGCTTCCGTACCACTTGTTAACGAACTAAACTATTTTAAATTTTACAAAGTGAGGCCCACTGAGCTATGTAGATATTTTTCTGAAGCGATCTGGCCAAGAATGATAACTCAACGAAGTGGCTTATAACGTGGAAATTTATAGCAGCAGCCAAATACTCTAAACGTCGATTCTAAATGTGGAGGGAAAAAACAGAGGACCTGGAGAAAAATCTACGGGGACCACATGCAAGCTCCACATATACAGCAGCAGGCGTCCGGGTCGGGATCGGGCCCATGACCTCCTGCATACCAGGCGAGGTAGTTAACATCTTCTAGCCACCGTGGAAAGATGTTCTCACCCTGGAGAAAATCGGACACATTTGACCACGAGGGGTGATTGCCCACAAACCAGTGCTCGTGCTAACATCCGCAACAAAAATATGCAACTGGACGTTGCCCTGACCAGCCACTCGCCAGACTCCGTACCGCCAGTTAAGCGCACAAGCGAGGGACCATCGCACGTCGGGAGCCTCAAGAGGACCTTCCCTCCTCATTCTCCCGCTGGCTCCTCCCCCCTAACCCCCCTCCGTCTCGCCGTAGGCTCAGCTCGCGTTCAACACGGACACCATCTGCTGAGGCCGACAGCCTCCGCACATCCCTCGCTGCCCTCCCTCGCCCGTCCCTTCCCCTCCCCCGGCGGTGCCGAGTCGGCGGGGGGGGAGGGGGGGTGGGCTCGCGAGTGCCGGCACGTCGAAGGCGCTAGTGCCTGGAATCTCGCGCCACGCCGCCGGTGGAAAGGCGCTCCTTTCCTCGCCCCTCGACTGCCGGAGGAGGAGGGGAGCGCTCGGGAGCCGAACCCCCAGTTCCCCCCCGCCACTTCCCCAGCTCGCCAGGAGAATGGTGGTAACGGCAGAATGTGGCTGAATCTCCATGTGTCCCATCTCTAACGGGTGTGTTCCCCCACCCCTCGCACGCACGGGGTCTGTGTGGGTTTTTTTGTCCGACCGCCTTCGTGCATAGAGGACGGCAGAGCCTTGGCAATCGTCGGTAGTACCGGCTCGGCGCCGCGGCCGCTTTCCACCATTCCCACTCCTCGTCTGCGTTGACTCCTCCCGGCCGGCATGCAGGCGGTACCCACGCTTTACCCCACCGTGCACGACCTGCCGCTCCACTATCCGCGAAGCCTCCGCTGGGTGGTCCGAGGTAGTTGGGAGGGCACGGGGCGGGGGGGTCGGGGTTTAAGGAATGTGCGCCGTTGTTGTCTGCCGCCGGCGCTTGGGGGATTGTATCGAAGCGGGTCGCCTCTGAAATGCCGACTTCACTGCGCTGACCGGTACCCGTCCGTGTATCCAATCGAGCGGCCACTGGGGTGTTGTGTGTGTCCAGTCGCCCGCAACGCGTGCAGGCAGGGCTGAGAGATGACCCCAACGCGTTCGTATGGTGGGTGGCAGCGCTGCTCAACTCTTTAAACGCATTTGGTGGGATAGGCTCGCACGTGGGCCGTGAGCCGTGAGCTTGCAAGGCGCTGCGCGTGGTGCATGCCGTTCGACCAGCCGTGACCCCGACCCAGAGAAATGCAGCGTGTCCTCAAAACCGGAGTAATTTAGTGGGGTGGGTGGACGTGGGTTGCCCCCTTTATATAAATTTTTGTTCCCCTACAAACTCCCGTTATTTTCATGAACACCAAATTCTGCCTCATTTTACAGCTCGTACTGTTCTTTACATTGCTCTGAATGTATACCGTAAAAGCAATCGCTGTGTGTGTATGTATATGTGTGTGTGTGTGACGAGCAACACGTAGCACACCTTAAAAATGCGGCGCTCGAAACCCACTGGGAAAATCCCGCGCCAATTCTGGACCGTCCGCAGCCATCGGCAAAGCGTCCGCGAGGGAGCTTGGGGCCCTGTCGGCGCGCGGGCCACCCCCGCCGGCACCGGGGGTCATCCCCGCCGGCGCCCAAAGGCCGCCGGCACCTCGGGGCCGCGCTCCCTCCAGCGCAGCGGCGTGCGGAGGGGACGCGGCCCTTGTGGGCTTAGGCGCTTTGCGCCTTCTACGCTTGGTTGCTGCAGAGACACCCTGCAGTGTGCGGGGGACCCGTGCGGGGGACGCCGTGGTTTAGCCGGGCGGCGGTGGGGGGGGTGGCGGCGGCGGCCATTAGGCCGCAAGCGGTGTGCGCCGCACTGTCTGATCCAGAGATGTGGAGGCAGCGGGGGGGGGGCTGGTGGTGGATCACCGGGCACAGGTGGCTGTGTGAAACTCCCTTCCCCTTGGGCGTCAAGCAGGAGTCGTCACCTGGCTCTGCCTGGAGGTGGCGGTTCAGCAACGATGTGCGCTCAACCCCGTTCTGTCTGCATGGGGTCGAGTGTTTACCCCCTCACACGCGCGGGTCTTTTTTCCGGGTGCTCTGGTTTCCTCCCACGCGTATAAACACTCCATCAATTGGCCGATAACACCGCATATACAAGGCCGCAGAGCTTGGGCAATTGTTGGCGCCGGCTTGTTGTGCGTCTGCTGCCTTGTCTGTGGTTCGGCCTCGCACCTCCGAGTCGTCCTCTCGACGAGAGCGAGCGGTTGCCGTGTGGCGGTGGCGCATTGCTGCAACATGACGTCATGATCACTGCGGTTTATCCACTCCCGTCTTGTCCGAGGGCACGCAGTATCCCGCTGCTAACATACAGGGCCCAGCCTGACCCTGAGTGAACCCCCAGTATGTTGAGAGGCAGGCGTGTTCTCTTGAGAGGGCCGAGCCCATCCTGGGATGCCGAGTGTTCGCAGCCGATGGGCTGGCCGTGTATCCGGGAATCCAGGTCGCCGTGACCGAGCACACGGCATGACTCTGTGAACGGATGATGACGTGGAATGACTTGCATGGCTTTGCGCTCTACTGCACGTTGCGGGGAATGCAAGCAAAGGTGGCGGGGACCGTTTGGTGGAGCCCTTCATGTAATGGGACGGTGGCGCTGTACGTGTGGCCTGTGATTAATAGGGCACAAGGTAGGGTCACGCGGCATGGGTGAAAGGTCACAAGGTGGAGTCACGTGGCATGGGTGACGTCATGCGGCATGGGTGACGTCACGCAGCATGGGTGAGGTCACAAAGTGGAGGTCACGCGGCATGGGTGACGTCACTGTTGGCACGAAGACGCTGCACGTTGTGGTAGGCGATGCGTACAACCCCTTGTGCATTTGTAAAAAGAATAACTCGGCGTCGTGAGTTCAAGAATCGATCGTCTCCGTGCAGCATGGCGTACAGCAAGCGGTTGATGGTGGAGTAACGGCTTGTGTCAGGCCTGCTAACTCGGCAACAACAACCCACTCCACAATACGATAGACCTCGACAGCCGTCCTTGCTGGGGGGGAGGTGGGGGGGGGAGCATGTCGAGGTGAATCGCGTGACTAGCCGCGTGACTAGCCGCGTGACTAGCCGCGTGACTAGCCGCGTGACTAGCCGCGTGACTAGCCGCGTGACTAGCCGCGTGACTAGCCGCGTGACTAGCCGCGTGACTAGCCGCGTGACTAGCCGCGTGACTAGCCGCGTGACTAGCCGCGTGACTAGCCGCGTGACTAGCCGCGTGACTAGCCGCGTGACTAGCCGCGTGACTAGCCGCGTGACTAGCCGCGTGACTAGCCGCGTGACTAGCCGCGTGACTAGCCGCGTGACTAGCCGCGTGACTAGCCGCGTGACTAGCCGCGTGACTAGCCGCGTGACTAGCCGCGTGACTAGCCGCGTGACTAGCCGCGTGACTAGCCGCGTGACTAGCCGCGTGACTAGCCGCGTGACTAGCCGCGTGACTAGCCGCGTGACTAGCCGCGTGACTAGCCGCGTGACTAGCCGCGTGACTAGCCGCGTGACTAGCCGCGTGACTAGCCGCGTGACTAGCCGCGTGACTAGCCGCGTGACTAGCCGCGTGACTAGCCGCGTGACTAGCCGCGTGGCGGTGCTGCACGTGGCTGCAGCTGTAATCCAGCACGGCAGAGTGCGGCGGCAGCAGCAGCGAGGGGTGGCGGCTCGAGGCCACGTGCACGTGGCCTCGAGCCGCCACCTCCGCCCCGACACTGAGGAGTGGTTCTCCAGCTCTCTCGACGTGCGAGCAACGGGTGGGCACGGGGACCGATCCTTGCGCTCGCCACCGCGCCTCTGGCAGTGTGGGGGGGGGGGGGGAATCACTCTAGCGGCTCTGCTGCAGCCTTGCAGCTGCCGTGCTGCAAGGCTGCGGCTGCCGTGCTGCAGCCGCATGCTGCAGGCTGCAAGGCTGCGGCTGCAGGCTGCAAGGCTGCGGCTGCCGTGCTGCAGCCGCATGCTGCAGGCTGCAAGGCTGCGGCTGCAGGCTGCAAGGCTGCGGCTGCCGCGCTGCAAGGCTGCAGCTGCCGCGCTGCAAGGCTGCAGCTGCCGTGCTGCAAGGCTGCGGCGGCTGTACCGCTCGGGGTGGGTAGGGGGGGGGGAGATCCCCACGCAGATTGCTATTCTGCCGGTGTCTTTCGGGCATCGATTCGTCCATTCATTCATTTGTCCATTGCTTTGCTTCGCAAGCGATTGTGCGGGCTGGGTGGGTATTGGGTGGGGGGGTCTGTACCATTTGGACTGCCTGCTGCTGTGATTGTGACTAGGGGGTGGGGGGGTGCCCTGCCCCCCACCGCCTCCGCCGTGTCCGATCTGGAACGGTTCTCGTCTGTGTCTTGGCGGCACGTTGTGGGTTTTTTCCGAAGTCTGCGACTCGTCGCTTTGGGACGCTGCCGCCGCCGCTGCTGCTGTACCAGTGAAGTCCTTGCGCGTGCACGCGTGCGTGGATTTTATGAATAAAAAAAATCAACTCGACTGGGGAATGGTCTCTCTCTCTCTCGTCTTTACATTTGTGTGCCTCGTGTTAGTCGGGGTTAGCACGGTGGGCTACGTGCGGTGAGAAATATGTTCATACGTACACACTGCACCATAGACTCAACACTGCCCACAGACTCAACACTGCCCACAGACTCAACACTGCCCACAGACTCAACACTGCCCATAGACTCAACACTGCCCATAGGCTCAACATTGCCCATAGACTAAACATGCCCACAGACTCAACACTGCCCACAGACTCAACACTGCCCACAGACTCAACACTGCCCATAGACTCAACACTGCCCACAGACTCAACACTGCCCATAGACTAACACTGTGTAGTGTAGTGTATAGTAGTGTATAGTGTAGTGTATAGTAGTGTATAGTGTAGTGTATAGTGTCGTAAACTAGTACAGCACTAGTGTATAGTATAGTTGTGTAGTGTATTGTGTATAGTAGTGTAGTGTATAGTGAAGTAAACTAGTACAGCATTAACCGTTGTGTTGGAGAACCAAGCCTCAACATTTACAATCTGAGTACGACGTTTCGCCAGTAATTACAACTAGCTTCATCAGGCGACAGCCAGATTTGTGGAGAAGTCCACCTCTTTCTTTCCTTATATCGAGGCGTAGATGTGGTGACCGCGCTTCTGCGCTCTTGAGTCGACGTACACGATGCATGCGCATTATGCGGGCCCATCGATCGTGTCCTTCCTGTCCACTGTGTGTAGTAAAATAGCCGTGCCAACGGTAACCTCTATTGAAGTATTGGGGGCTGTATAGGAATGCATTTAAACATCGCATTGTTTGATGCTTGATTAGGGGGGAGATGTCTAACAGATGATTCCATTTCCGCAATTATCTCATCGACAGGGATTTGTACGTGGGGGCAACTGCAAAGTTAAGGCCTTGAGACATGACTGAACCACATCGCTGGATAAGTAAATGTTAGTCCTGTTGACAACCGTTTGTTTATAAAATGTTCATTTTTAGTTGAGAGTTGTTCGTTAGTCTAGCAAATTTGTTCATTTCGGTCGTGTTAGTTTTGTTAAATACATTATCAGCTGATTGCTGTGTAATTGTGTCGATTATATTGCAGAGACACTGTTACTAATGTTTACGTGTAAGGACATTGGTGCTTTATAAATGTGACTTAGTTAACTTCTAGTGCGCTCTATTCTCTCTGTTTTAGCAACAATTCACGAGCTTTATGTAGTATTCGATTAGCTTTACGTGACCTAATGTGATGAGTTACTTTAACTGCGTGGCATTTACTTTGAATCTCTGCATCTTTTGAGGAGCGCCAGGTGAGGTTTACGTGACAACCCTTACGAGTTGGCTGTGTCGGGTGGTGGAGGGTTAAACGACACGCGTATATTTACGCGATCTAACCTCACATATTTGGGTGATATTTGTCGCGAAAGCCGCCAACCACGTGTTAAACTGCGACCACGTGTTACACTGCGACCACGTGTTACACTGCAGCAGTCACTAGTGGTGTGAAGGCGGAGAGAAGGGGGGGGTGGGGGGTCACGTGACGCACGCGGGCTGCCCGTTTTTGAGTTGACGGTTGTGGAGTCGGGTCACGTGACGAGGGGTCAATTAGAGCCTGGGTCAGAGCAGCGGGCCCGCGTGCTCCGTAGTGGCCATATACAGTATGCACGGTTAGAGGGTTAGTGGTTAGGGGTTATAGTTTAAGGGTTAGCCGTTAGTGGTTAGGGAGTTAGCGGTTAGAGTTTAAGGGTTAGCGGTTAGGGGTTAGGGGGTTAGCGTTAGAGGGTTGAGGGTTCAGGGTGCGGGTTAGAGGGTTAGGGTTTAGAGTTCGGGGGTTAGGGTTAGAGGGTTTAGGGATAGGGTTATGCGATTGGTATTAATGGTTAGAGGGTTAGGGATGTATTGGGGTTAGGGGTTGTCCCACTTACAATCCCTCCCAGGGGTCCCACTTACAATCCCTCCCGGAGCTCCCACTTACAATCCCTCCCAGGGGTCCCACTTACAATCCCTCCCGGAGATCCCACTTACAGTCCCTCCCAGAGCTCCCACTTACAATCCCTCCCGGAGCTCCCACTTACAATCCCTCCCAGGATTCCCACTTACAATCCCTCCCAGAGCTCCCACTTACAATCCCTCCCAGGATTCCCACTTACAATCCCTCCCGGAGCTCCCACTTACAATCCCTCCCGGAGCTCCCACTTACAATCCCTCCCAGAGCTCCCACTTACAATCCCTCCCAGGATTCCCACTTACAATCCCTCCCAGGGGTCCCACTTACAATCTCTCCCGGAGCTCCCACTTACAATCCTTCCCAGAGCTCCCACTTACAATCCCTCCAGGAGCTCCCACTTACAATCCCTCCCAGAGCTCCCACTTACAATCCCTCCCAGGGGTCCCACTTACAATCCCTCCCGGAGCTCCCACTTACAATCCCTCCCAGAGCTCCCACTTACAATCCCTCCCGGAGCTCCCACTTACAATCCCTCCCAGGATTCCCACTTACAATCCCTCCCAGGATTCCCACTTACAATCCCTCCCAGGATTCCCACTTACAATCCCTCCCGGAGCTCCCACTTACAATCCCTCCCAGGATTCCCACTTACAATCCCTCCCAGAGCTCCCACTTACAATCCCTCCCAGGGGTCCCACTTACAATCCCTCCCGGAGCTCCCACTTACAATCCCTCCCGGAGCTCCCACTTACAATCCCTCCCAGGATTCCCACTTACAATCCCTCCCAGGATTCCCACTTACAATCCCTCCCGGAGCTCCCACTTACAATCCTTCCCAGAGCTCCCACTTACAATCCCTCCCAGGGCTCCCACTTACAATCCCTCCCAGGATTCCCACTTACAATCCCTCCCAGGATTCCCACTTACAATCCCTCCCGGAGCTCCCACTTACAATCCCTCCCAGGGGTCCCACTTACAATCCCTCCCGGAGCTCCCACTTACAATCCCTCCCAGAGCTCCCACTTAAATCCCTCCCAGGATTCCCACTTACAATCCCTCCCAGGATTCCCACTTACAATCCTTCCCGGAGCTCCCACTTACAATCCCTCCCAGGGGTCCCACTTACAATCCCTCCCGGAGCTCCCACTTACAATCCCTCCCAGAGCTCCCACTTACAATCCCTCCCGGAGCTCCCACTTACAATCCTTCCCAGGATTCCCACTTACAATCCCTCCCAGAGCTCCCACTTACAATCCCTCCCAGGATTCCCACTTACAATCCGTCCCGGAGCTCCCACTTACAATCCCTCCCAGAGCTCCCACTTACAATCCCTCCCAGGGATCCCACTTACAATCCCTCCCGGAGCTCCCACTTACAATCCCTCCCAGAGCTCCCACTTACAATCCCTCCCAGAGCTCCCACTTACAATCCCTCCCAGGGGTCCCACTTACAATCCCTCCCGGAGCTCCCACTTACAATCCCTCCTGGAGCTCCCACTTACAA
>NC_136167.1:1086318-1111516 GCF_965212315.1 Lampetra planeri
TGGGTACACACACAGGCGTAAACACACACACATAGACACACACATAGACACACACAGACAGACACACAGACACCCACACAGACACACAGACACCCACACACAGACACAGACACCCACACACAAACACACAGACACACAGACACCCACACACAGACACACACAGACACACACACAGACACACAGACACCCACACACAGACATACACCTCATCGGTGAACGAAACACGAAAGACGGTGATGACCTCTACAATGATGATGGTGGTGGTGATGGTGATGCTGGTGTGGTGATGATGATGATGGTGGTAGTAGTAACGATGATAGTGGTGGTGATGATGATGGTAGTAATGATGATGGTGGTGATGGTGGCAATGGTGGCAGTCGTAATGATGACGATATTGGTGGTGTTAGTAGTGATGATGGTAGCAGTAGTAATGATGACGATGATGGTGGTGATGAGGATGGTGGTGATGGTGATGATGGTGTTCGTAGTGATGATGGTAGCAGTAGTAATGATGACGATGATGGCGGCGAGTACTCAACGCACGCTTTACGCAGCGTCTACAGCGGCGATGATGAATGAAGTCGCAACAAAAACGCCGCCGACGACGTCACGATGACGACGCCGACGTCACAATGACGACGTTATGATGACGTCACGACGACGACGTCACGATGACGACGCTGCAGACGACGTCATGATGACGACGCCGATGACGCCGCTGAGGACGTCACGACGACGACGACGACGACGCCACCGACGACGACGTCAACGGCTTTATTCTCCCAACATGTGTGTGGCGCGCACGGTGCCGTGACGGTGACGACGGCGGTGACGACGGCGAGGCCTCACTTCCACTCAGCAGCGTGCGGTGCCGGGCGGTGCTCGGGATCACGGGGGGGGGGGGGGGTCGTGACACGGGGGAAGAGGTCAGGGGGGGTAGTGACGCGGGGGTCCTGGGGGTGGTGTGTCAGGGTGTCAGGGTGGGTCGTGGAGGAGGTGGTGGGGGGGGGGGGGGGGGTTTCAGCTGTCGGGGGCTCCGGCCCCGCCGAAGGAGACGCGCGACCCCTGGCGGAAGTCCGGGTGGCGGAGGTCGGAGAGGAAGCGCTGTGGGGTCAGCAGGTGGGTGGAGCCTGCAGGGCACACGCACGGCCAGGGGCACGGTGAGGGTGAGGGCGGTGGTGAGGGTGACGATGAGGGCGGTGGTGAGGACGGTGAAGACGGTGAGCGTGACGGTGAGTGTCGGCGAGTCGCCGAGTCTTAGGTGAGTGTCGGCGAATCGGCGAGTGAGTGAGTGTCGGTGAGTCTTAGGTGAGTGTCGGTGAGTGTCGGCGAGTCCCGTCGGTGAGTGTTGGTGAGTCTTAGGTGAGTGTCGGTGAGTCCCGTCGGTGAGTCTCGGTGAGTCTCGGTGAGTGTCGGTGAGTGTCAGAGTCCCTCGGCGAGTCCCGTCGGTGAGTCTCAGTGAGTGTCGGTGAGTCTCGGTGAGGGTCGGTGAGTATCGGTGAGTGTCGGTGAGTTTTGGCGAGTGTCAGCGAGTCCCGTCGGCGAGTCTCAGTGAGTGTCGGTGAGTATCGGTGAGTGTCGGTGAGTTTCGGCGAGTGTCGGCGAGTGTCGGCGAGTCCCGTCGGTGAGTCTCAGTGAGTCTCGGTGAGTGTCGGTGAGTGTCCGAGTCCCTCGGCGAGTCCCGTGGGCGCGTGGTGTGGGCGGCGCGTCTCCCCGCTCACCGACGACGACCTCCCACTTGGTGCCGCCCTGCGACACCTCGAAGGCGCTGCGCGTCTCGCTGAGGCCCACGCCGCCCACAAAGAAGACGATGAGGCGGGGGCCGCTGCGGTACTCGGATGCACCACGCGACTCGTGCCAGTGGCCGTAGCGCGAGCTGCATGGACACGACCACGACCACCATCAACCACCATCAACCACGACCACTACCAACCACAACCATGACCACCATCAACCACCATCAACCACAACCAACCACTACCACGATCAACCACAACCAACCACAACCAACCACTACCACGATCTACCACGATCGACCACGACCACCATCAACCACCGTCAACCACCATCAACCACAACCATGACCACCATCAACCACTACCAACCACGACCACGACCACCATCAACCACCATCAACCACTACCAACCACGACCACCATCAACCACCATCAACCACCATCAACCACTACCAACCACGACCACGACCACCATCAACCACCATCAACCACTACCAACCACGACCACGACCACCATCAACCACCATCAACCACTACCAACCACGACCACGACCACCATCAACCACCATCAACCACCATCAACCACTACCAACCACGACCACGACCACCATCAACCACCATCAACCACCATCAACCACTACCAACCACGACCACGACCACCATCAACCACCATCAACCACTACCAACCACGACCACGACCACCATCAACCACCATCAACCACTACCAACCACGACCACGACCACCATCAACTACCATCAACCACCATCAACCACCATCAACCACTACCAACCACGACCACGACCACCATCAACCACCATCAACCACCATCAACCACTACCAACCACGACCACGACCACCATCAACCACCATCAACTACCATCAACCACCATCAACCACCATCAACCACTACCAACCACGACAGACCACCATCAACCACCATCAACCACCATCAACCACTACCAACCACGACAGACCACCATCAACCACCATCAACTACCATCAACCACAACCATGACCACCATCAACCACTACCAACCACGACAGACCACCATCAACCACCATCAACCACAACCATCAACCACCATCAACCACTACCAACCACGACCACGACCACCATCAACTACCATCAACCACCATCAACCACCATCAACCACTACCAACCACGACCACGACCACCATCAACCACCATCAACCACCATCAACCACTACCAACCACGACCACGACCACCATCAACCACCATCAACCACCATCAACCACTACCAACCACGACCACGACCACCATCAACCACCATCAACTACCATCAACCACCATCAACCACCATCAACCACTACCAACCACGACCATGACCACCATCAACCACCATCAACCACCATCAACCACTACCAACCACGACCACGACCACCATCAACCACCATCAACTACCATCAACCACCATCAACCACCATCAACCACTACCAACCACGACCACGACCACCATCAACCACCATCAACCACCATCAACCACTACCAACCACGACAGACCACCATCAACCACCATCAACCACCATCAACCACTACCAACCACGACAGACCACCATCAACCACCATCAACTACCATCAACCACAACCATGACCACCATCAACCACTACCAACCACGACAGACCACCATCAACCACCATCAACCACCATCAACCACAACCATCAACCACCATCAACCACTACCAACCACGACCACGACCACCATCAACCACCATCAACCACCATCAACCACCATCAACCACTACCGACCACGACCACCATCAACATCAACCACCATCAACCACTACCAACCACCATCAACCACCATCAACCACCATCAACCACAACCATCAACCACCATCAACCACCATCAACCACTACCAACCACGACCACGACCACCATCAACCACCATCAACCACCATCAACCACTACCAACCACTACCAACCACTACCAACCACCATCAACCACCATCAACCACCATCAACCACAACCATCAACCACCATCAACCACCATCAACCACCATCAACCACGACCACCATCAACCACCATCAACCACCATCAACCACTACCAACCACCATCAACCACCATCAACCACGACCACCATCAACCACCATCAACCACCATCAACCACTACCAACCACCATCAACCACCATCAACCACCATCAACCACAACCATCAACCACCATCAACCACCATCAACCACCATCAACCACTACCAACCACGACCACCATCAACCACCATCAACCACTACCAACCACTACCACGACCAACCACAACCAACCACAACCAACCACTACCAACCACAACCAACCACGACCAACACATAATCACAAGCATGCAACCACAGTCACGCATTCACGACCACACAACCATCAACATTCAACTGCAATCAACAACAACAACCAAGCACTCACTAAAACACATACACAACCACGGTCACATCCACAGTCACAAAGACAAAGATCCCCCGTATAGCCTTAACAGTTGGGGCAAGTGCTGCTCGTCAGTAGCGCCTATGAAGGCCGGCACGGTACGCTTGGTCTCACAGGCACTCATTTGAGGCCGAGTCGACTTAGGGGAGGCACGGGACCGGTTCAGACAATCGTCACCGGTGTTGGCCACGAGTGGGAATCGAACTCGGGTCGCCGGGTTCGTAGCGCAGCGTGGCGCTAACCACGACACTACCGCTCCCCACCACCACACGCAACCACAACCACACAACAACACAACCACGCGGCCACGCAACCACGGCGAGACAACCACAACCACAGCGAGACAACCACAACCACACATCAACAACCACGGCGAGACAACCACAACCACAACCACGGCGAGACAACCACAACAACACAACCACAACCACAGCCGAACTGGTGGCGATGGCCACGCTCGGGGCGGCGAGGGGGGGGGGGTGAAGGTCACCTGACGGCCCCGGAGCCGCCCGAGGTCATAGGTCGCGTGGAGATGTAGGGCCACAGCTTCACGTCCAGCTTGTCGTCGATGGCGTCCTGCTCGCCCCGCACAGGGCGCACGCGGCACCGGTCAACGCGCCGGCTCGCCCACTCGCCCACTCGCTCGCTCACTCACTCGCTGGCCTATTTAGCCACCTATTCACTCGCCCGTTCACCCGTTTGCTCACTCGCCTGTTCGATCGCCTATTCACTCACTCGCTCGCCTATTCACTCACCTATTCACCCGTTCGCCCATTTGCTCGCTCGCCTGTTCGCTCACCTATCCACTTGCTCGCTTGCCGATTCACTCTGTTGCTCGCTTGCTCACCTGTTCCCCTACCTGCTCACTCGCTCAATCTCTCGCTAACTCGCCGATGCATTCACTCGCTCACCTACTCCCCCTCTTCATCACATATTCACACCCTCACCTATGAATTCGCTTGCTCACCCACCTGTTCACTCAAATCGCTCGCTCGCACCCATTCACTATCTCCATCACTCACCTACTCGCTCACCTGTTCACCCATTGAGTCAACCGCTTGCCTATTCACTCGCCTTCCTTTCACTAAATAAATAGTCAGACAACAACAACAATAAGATTGTGTATGTCACCCTGAATCGCTCGATCCCTCGCTCCCTCGCTCACTCAGTCGCGGTGAACGAACGAGCAGGAGCGTTAGTGAGAGAGTGAGCGAGCAGGAAAGTGAGTGAGTGAGCGAGAGGGTGAGCGAGCAAGAGGGTGAGCGAGCGAGCGAGAGGGTGAACGGGAGGGTGAACGGGAGGGTGAACGGGAGGCTGAATGGGAGGGTGAGCGAGAGGGCGAGCGAGAGGGCGAGCGAGAGGGCGAGCGAGAGGGTGAGCGAGCGAGAGCTGCAGGACGAGTGTCGCGACCGCGCGCTGGAGGTGGCGATCACCTCCATGATGTCCTTGATGACGGGCACCCAGCGAGACAGCTGGTACGTCTTCTCGCCCACACGCTCCTTGCGGTCCGGCTGCTTCTTGCGGCGCGCAGACGTCTGCACGCACGCGGTGAGTGCACAGGTGAGGACACAGGTGAGACACACACGGGTGAGTAGAGTGGCAGTGTGGCGGTGTAGTGGAGTCACGGTGTAGTGGTGTGGTGGTGTAGAGGTGTAGTTGTGTAGTCGAGTCATGGTGTGGTGGTGGTGTGGTGGTGGTGTAGTGGTGTAGTGGTGTGGCGGTGTAGTGGAGTCACGGTGTAGTGGTGGTGGTGGTGTAGAGGTGTAGCTGCGTAGCAGAGTGGTGGTGGCACCTCAGCGATGACGGGCACGCCGTAGTGCGCCATGGCGGTGATGATGTCGGCATCCTCCGAGGGGATCTTGGCGTGGTCGATCAACCTCTGCAGGTTCTCGTCCGTGATCCCTGCACGCGCGGACACCGCACGCAAAAGTCCCCTGCGTAGCCTCGGCAGAGCGCCGGGGCAAGTGCCCCTGCGAGCGAGTGGTGAGTGAATCGGTGAGTGAGCAAGTGGGTGAGCGAGTGGTGAGTGAATCGGTGAGCGAGTAAGCGGTTGAGCAAGTGGGTGAGTGAGTAAGCGAGCGGGTGAGTGATTGGGTGATTGGGCGAGCGGGGTGAGTGAGCGGGTGAGCGAGTGAGTAGGTGAATGAGCAAGTGAGCGGGCAGGTGAGTGGGTGAGTGGGCGAGCGGGTGAGTGAGCGGGTGAGTGAGCGGATGAGCGAGCGAATAAGTGAGTGAGTGGGCGAGCAGATGAGTGCGCGGGTGAGTGAGCGGGCGGGTGAGCGGGTGAGCGGGTGAGTAGGTGATTGGGTGAGTGGGTGAGTGAGTGGGTGAGCGGGCGAGTAGGTGAGTGAGTGGGCGAGTAGGTGAGCGAGAGGGTGAGCGAGAAGGTGAGCGGGCGAGTAGGTGAGTGAGCGGGTGAGTAGGTGAGTGAGTGGGCGAGCAGGTGAGTGAGTGGGCGAGTAGGTGAGTGGGTAAGCGAGCGAGCAGGCGGGCGGGCGTGCAGGTTGCACCGTTCTTGAGCAGCACGTAGAGGCAGATGACGCGGATCTTGTCCAGGGTGCTGACGTTCTCGTCCAGCAGGATGGGCACGGTGATGCGCATGGGATCCTTCACCTTCTCCCCCTCCGCGTCCAGCCCCGTCGCCAGGTCCTGCACTCGCACACACGCACAAAGGTAAAGGTCCCCCGTGTGGCGCTCACACGCCGGCGGGGCAAGTGCCGTAAGCGAAGAGCGCCTACGAAGGCCGGCACTGTTGTTGGCCGTGAGCGGATATGGAACTCCGGTAGCCGCGTTGGTGGCGCAGTGCACTAACCACTACGCCACCGCTCCCCACACACACACACAATGACACACACGGAGTGGGATACACGGTGTGACACACACACATGCAGTGAGATACACGGAGTGACACACACGGAGTGACACACACACAACAACAACAACCACCACCATTTGCCACTAAGTGGCGGTGACGTCACCACGATGCTTGTGCCAGGCCATGTGCAGTCAAGGGATGGCTTTCTATTGCTCAACCACGTTATGTATGCCGATGATTTGGTAATAGCTGCTCATTCAGAGGAGAAGTTGGAGGCACTGCTGCTGAGACTGGAGCGTGCCACTAAGAGGTGGGGCCTTACCATCAGCCCCACCAAAACTAAGCACCTGACTGGGTATTTTGTACCATCGGACACTCCACCCCCACAACTCCCAATCGGTGATGGGGCAGTAGTGGAGAGAGTGGAGAGTTCCCCATACCTGGGCAGTGTTCTTATGACCGGCTCCAGTTAAACAGCAGAGGTCTCACTCCGAATCAGTCGAGCGGCATTATCTTTTCATCGGCTGCGTGACGCTGTGTGGAAGCTACCTGGTCTGTCGCGCCGCACTAAGCTTCAGGTTTTCTCAGCCACGGTCATTCCCTCCCTTCTCTACGCTTGCTTGGGCTAAAGCACAGCAGGTTGGCACAGTAGGGGGCACAGGTGGTGCATCAGCCAGTCATCTCGGTCATCTCAGTCAGTCGACCCGTGGCACTTGGGTCTGCCCTGTGACCTCCTGCCAGCAGGTGTTCGACACTTCACGTGGCCTCAAGGTGCACATGGCCTGGCACAAGCGTCGTGGTGACGTCACCGCCACTTAGTGGTAAATGGTGGTTATTGTTGTTGTTGTGACTGTGTGTGTGACTGTGTGAGTGTGTGTGAGTGTGTGACTGTGTGTGAGTGTGTGTGTGTGAGTGTGTGTGTGACTGTGTGTGAGTGTGTGTGAGTGTGTGTGTGACTGTGTGTGAGTGTGTGTGTGTGAGTGTGTGAGTGTGTGTGAGTGTGTGTGTGTGAGTGTGTGACTGTGTGTGAGTGTGTGTGAGTGTGTGTGTGACTGTGTGAGTGTGTGAGTGTGTGTGACTGTGTGAGTGTGTGAGTGTGTGTGACTGTGTGTGTGTGTGTGTGTCACCTGCTCCACGCGGCACAGCTTGTCAGCTCCCTCCTGGTACATCCGCATGCAGTCCTCCGCCAGGTGCAGGTGCGTCGAGTACTGGGCACAAAGACAAAGGCCCCCCGTGTAGTCCACACACACCGCCGGGGCAAGTGCCGCGAGCGCCTACGGAGGCCGACGCCGCGGCGTGCGGGGGGGGGGGGGGCAGCGGCACGCCCGGCCGCCTTTGTCTCTCCGCTGGCGACGTTTACCACGCACCGCCACCCGCTACTCATTTGAGGCCGAGTAGACCTAGGGGAGTCCCGGGACCGGTCGAGATAATCGTCAGCGGTGTTGGTGGTCGTGAGCGGGAATCGAACCTCGGGTTGGCCGGGTCGGTAGCGCGGGCAGTGGTGGTGGTCACGTGGTGGTGCAGGTTGGTGGTGGTTGTGGTGGTGGTCACGTGGTGGTGCAGGTTGGTGGTGGTTGTGGTGGTGGTCACGTGGTGGTGCAGGTTGGTGGTGGTTGTGGTGGTGGTCACGTGGTGGTGCAGGTTGGTGGTGGTTGTGGTGGTGGTCACGTGGTGGTGCAGGTTGGTGGTGGTTGTGGTGGTGGTCACGTGGTGGTGCAGGTTGGTGGTGGTTGTGGTGGTGGTCACGTGGTGGTGCAGGTTGGTGGTGGTTGTGGTGGTGGTCACGTGGTGGTGCAGGTTGGTGGTGGTTGTGGTGGTGGTCACGTGGTGGTGCAGGTTGGTGGTGGTTGTGGTGGTGGTCACGTGGTGGTGCAGGTTGGTGGTGGTTGTGGTGATGGTCACGTGGTGGTGCAGGTTGGTGGTGGTTGTGGTGGTGGTCACGTGGTGGTGCAGGTTGGTGGTGGTTGTGGTGGTGGTCACGTGGTGGTGCAGGTTGGTGGTGGTTGTGGTGATGGTCACGTGGTGGTGCAGGTTGGTGGTGGTTGTGGTGGTGGTCACGTGGTGGTGCAGGTTGGTGGTGGTTGTGGTGGTGGTGGTCACGTGGTGGTGCAGGTTGGTGGTGGTTGTGGTGGTGGTCACGTGGTGGTGCAGGTTGGTGGTGGTTGTGGTGATGGTCACGTGGTGGTGCAGGTTGGTGGTGGTTGTGGTGGTGGTCACGTGGTGGTGCAGGTTGGTGGTGGTTGTGGTGATGGTCACGTGGTGGTGCAGGTTGGTGGTGGTTGTGGTGGTGGTCACGTGGTGGTGCAGGTTGGTGGTGGTTGTGGTGGTGGTCACGTGGTGGTGCAGGTTGGTGGTGGTTGTGGTGGTGGTCACGTGGTGGTGCAGGTTGGTGGTGGTTGTGGTGGTGGTCACGTGGTGGTGCAGGTTGGTGGTGGTTGTGGTGATGGTCACGTGGTGGTGCAGGTTGGTGGTGGTTGTGGTGATGGTCACGTGGTGGTGCAGGTTGGTGGTGGTTGTGGTGGTGGTCACGTGGTGGTGCAGGTTGGTGGTGGTTGTGGTGATGGTCACGTGGTGGTGCAGGTTGGTGGTGGTTGTGGTGGTGGTCACGTGGTGGTGCAGGTTGGTGGTGGTTGTGGTGGTGGTCACGTGGTGGTGCAGGTTGGTGGTGGTTGTGGTGGTGGTCACGTGGTGGTGCAGGTTGGTGGTGGTTGTGGTGGTGGTCACGTGGTGGTGCAGGTTGGTGGTGGTTGTGGTGATGGTCACGTGGTGGTGCAGGTTGGTGGTGGTTGTGGTGGTGGTCACGTGGTGGTGCAGGTTGGTGGTGGTTGTGGTGGTGGTCACGTGGTGGTGCAGGTTGGTGGTGGTGGTGGTGGTTGTGGTGGTGGTCACGTGGTGGTGCAGGTTGGTGGTGGTTGTGGTGGTGGTCACGTGGTGGTGCAGGTTGGTGGTGGTTGTGGTGATGGTCACGTGGTGGTGCAGGTTGGTGGTGGTTGTGGTGATGGTCACGTGGTGGTGCAGGTTGGTGGTGGTTGTGGTGGTGGTCACGTGGTGGTGCAGGTTGGTGGTGGTTGTGGTGGTGGTGGTCAAGTAGTGGTGTTGGTTGCTGGTAGTGCAGGTGGTGGTTGTGGTGGCGGTAGTGGTGTTTGGTTGTGGTGGTTGTTGTGGTGGTTGTGGTGTAGGTGGTGGTTGTGGTGGTGGTTGTTGTGGTCGTGGTGGTTGTGATCGTGGTGGTTGTGATCGTGGTGGTCGTGGTGGTCGTGATGGTCGTGGTGGTTGTTGTGGTCGTGGTGGTTGTGGTCGTGGTGGTCGTGGTGGTCGTGGTGGTCGTGGTGGTCGTGGTGGTTGTGGTGGTTGCCAGCTGTGTCACCTTGCTCAGCTCCTTCTGGTACTGCGGCATCTTCTTGAGCATCTGGGACAAGTCGCGTATCGTGGTCTGTGGGGGCACGGGGGGCGTGGGGGGCACGGCCGTCAGCGGTGGCGGTGGTGGTGACGACGGTGGTGGTGATGGTGGTTCTGGTGGTGATTGTGTGATGATGGTGGTGATAGTGGTGGCGATGATGATGATGGTGGTGATGGTAGTTCTGATGGTGGTGATGGTGGCAGTGATGATGGTGATGGTGGCGGTGATGGTGGCAGTGATGATGGTGGCGGTGATGGTGGTGATGGTGGTGATAATGGGGGTGATGATGGTGGTGATGGTGGTGATGGTGGCGATGGTGGTGATGGCGGTGATGATGGTGGTGATGGTGATGATGGTGATGATGGTGTTGATGGTGCTGGACACCTTTTCTCCGGATGAAGCCATCTTCTTGTTGGTGGAAAACTCCTTCAGTGAGCGAGTCACCTCCCTGGAGACAACACCATCACCACCACCATCATCACCATCACCATCACTACCACCATCATCACCATCACTACCACCATCATCACCATCACTACCACCATCATCACCATCACCACCACCATCACTACCACCATCATCACCATCACTACCACCATCATCACCACCACCATCATCACCATCACCACCACCATCATCACCATCACTACCACCATCATCACCATCACTACCACCATCATCACCATCACTACCACCATCATCACCATCACCACCACCATCATCACCATCACTACCACCATCATCACCATCACTACCACCATCATCACCACCACCAAATCACCATCACCACCACCATCATCACCATCACCACCACCATCATCACCATCACTACCACCATCATCACCACCACCATCATCACCATCACCACGACCATCATCACCATCACTACCACCATCATCACCATCACTACCACCATCATCACCACCACCATCATCACCATCACCACCACCATCATCACCATCACCACCACCATCATCACCATCACTACCACCATCATCACCATCACTACCACCATCATCACCACCACCATCATCACCATCACCACCACCATCATCACCATCACTACCACCATCATCACCATCACTACCACCATCATCACCACCACCATCATCACCATCACCACCACCATCACCATCATCACCACCATCATCACCATCACTACCACCATCATCACCATCACTACCACCATCATCACCATCATCACCACCACCATCATCATCACCACCATCACCACCATCACCACCATCACCACCAGACACCACCTTCACCACCACCATCACCACCACCATCACCACCACCATCACCACCACCACCATCACCAACAGACACCATCACCACCATCACCACCATCACGACAACCATCACCACCACCTTCACCACCGCCGCCATCACCATCACCACCACCATCACCACCATCACCGCCATCACCGCCATTACCACCGCCATCATCACCATCACCATGGTGTTGGTGGTGATGGTGGTGATGGTACTCACTGTGAGACCTCTGCGATGTGCTTGTGCCGGAGTGACGCCCACAGCTCGTCGTGGTGATGGTGTTGATGGTGGTGATGGTGGTGTTGATAGTGTTGATGGTGTTGGTGGTGATGGTGGTGATGGTACTCACTGTGAGACCTCTGCGATGTGCTTGTGCCGGAGTGACGCCCACAGCTCGTCGTCCTCGTCCAGGGGAACCTCCTTCGTCTTCGTCTCCCCCTGCCCCGTCGTCTCGTACCTGGCACACGACACACACACACACAGTGACACACACACAGTGACAGACACAGTGACAGACACAGTGACACACACACACACAGTGAGACACACACACACAGTGACACACACACACACAGTGACACACACACACAGGTGACACACACACACACACAGTGACACACACACACAGTGACACACACACACACACACAGTGACACACACACAGTGACACACACACAGTGACACACACACAGTGAGACACACAGTGAGACACACACAGGTGACACACACACAGGTGACACACACACACACACACAGGTGACACACACACACACAGGTGACACACACACACACAGTGAGACACACACACAGAGTGAGACACACACAGTGACACACACTCACAGAGTGAGACACACACACACAGAGTGAGACACACACACAGAGTGAGACACACACACACAGTGAGACACACACACACAGTGAGACACACACACACAGTGAGACACACACACAGTGACACACACACACACAGGTGACACACACACACACAGTGAGACACACACACAGAGTGAGACACACACAGTGACACACACACACAGAGTGAGACACACACACACAGAGTGAGACACACACACAGAGTGAGACACACACACAGAGTGAGACACACACACAGAGTGAGACACACACACACACAGTGAGACACACACACACAGTGAGACACACACACACAGTGAGACACACACACACAGTGAGACACACACACAGTGACACACACACACAGTGAGACACACACACACACACAGTGAGACACACACACACACACAGGTGACACACACACACACAGTGAGACACACACACAGAGTGCGACACACACACAGTGTGACACACACACAGTGAGACACACACACACACACACAGGTGACACACACACACACACAGTGAGACACACACACACACAGTGAGACACACACACAGAGTGAGACACACACACAGAGTGAGACACACACACACAGTGTGACACACACACAGTGACACACACACACAGTGAGACACACACACACAGTGTGACACACACACAGTGACACACACACACAGTGAGACACACACACACAGTGAGGCACACACACACACAGGTGACACACACACACACACACAGTGAGAGACACACACACACACAGGTGACACACACACACACAGTGAGACACACACACAGAGTGAGACACACACACAGTGAGACACACACACAGTGAGACACACACACAGTGAGACACACACACACACACACAGGTGACACACACACAGTGAGACACACACACACAGTGAGACACACACACAGAGTGAGACACACACACACAGTGAGGCACACACACACACACACACAGTGAGACACACACACACACACACAGTGAGACACACACACACACAGTGTGACACACACACAGTGACACACACACACACACACAGTGAGACACACACACACAGTGAGGCACACACACACACAGGTGACACACACACACACACAGTGAGACACACACACACACACAGGTGACACACACACACACAGTGAGACACACACACACACAGGTGACACACACACACACAGTGAGACACACACACACAGGTGACACACACACACACAGTGAGACACACACACACAGTGAGACACACACACACAGTGAGACACACACACACACAGTGAGACACACACACACAGTGAGACACACACACACACACAGTGAGACACACACACACAGTGAGACACACACACACAGTGAGACACACACACACACACAGTGAGACACACACACACAGTGAGACACACACACACACACACAGTGAGACACACACACACACAGTGAGACACACACACACAGTGAGACACACACACACACAGTGAGACACACACACACAGTGAGACACACACACACACACAGTGAGACACACACACACACACAGTGAGACACACACACAGTGAGACACACACACACAGTGAGACACACACACACACACAGTGAGACACACACACACAGTGAGACACACACACACACACACAGTGAGACACACACACACACAGTGAGACACACACACACAGTGAGACACACACACACACACAGTGAGACACACACACACACACAGTGAGACACACACACAGTGAGACACACACACACAGTGAGACACACACACACACACAGTGAGACACACACACAGTGAGACACACACACACAGTGACACACACACACACACAGTGAGACACACACACACACACAGTGAGACACACACACACACAGTGACACACACACACACAGTGAGACAAACACACACACACAGTGAGACACACACACACACACAGTGAGACACACACACAGTGAGACACACACACACAGTGACACACACACACACAGTGAGACACACACACACAGTGAGACACACACACACACAGTGAGACACACACACACAGTGAGACACACACACACACAGTGAGACACACACACACACAGTGAGACACACACACACAGTGAGACACACACACACACACAGTGAGACACACACACACACACAGTGAGACACACACACACAGTGAGACACACACACAGTGAGACACACACACACACACAGTGAGACACACACACACACACAGTGAGACACACACACACAGTGAGACACACACACACAGGTGACACACACACACACACACAGTGAGACACACACACACACACAGTGAGACACACACACACAGTGAGACACACACACAGTGAGACACACACACACACACAGTGAGACACACACACACACACAGTGAGACACACACACACAGTGAGACACACACACACAGGTGACACACACACACACACACAGTGAGACACACACACACACACAGTGAGACACACACACACAGTGAGACACACACACACACACAGTGAGACACACACACACACACAGTGAGACACACACACACAGTGAGACACACACACACACACAGTGAGACACACACACACACACAGTGAGACACACACACACAGTGAGACACACACACAGTGACACACACACACACAGTGAGACACACACACACACAGTGACACACACACACACAGTGAGACACACACACACAGTGAGACACACACACACACACAGTGAGACACACACACACACAGTGAGACACACACACACACACAGTGAGACACACACACACACAGTGAGACACACACACACAGTGAGACACACACACACACAGTGACACACACACACACAGTGAGACACACACACACAGTGAGACACACACACACACACAGTGAGACACACACACACACAGTGACACACACACACACAGTGAGACACACACACACAGTGAGACACACACACACACACAGTGAGACACACACACACACAGTGACACACACACACACAGTGAGACACACACACACAGTGACACACACACACACAGTGAGACACACACACACAGTGACACACACACACACAGTGACACACACACACACAGTGAGACACACACACACACACAGTGAGACACACACACACACAGTGAGACACACACACACACACAGTGAGACACACACACACAGTGAGACACACACACACACACAGTGAGACACACACACACACAGTGAGACACACACACACACACAGTGACACACACACACACAGTGAGACACACACACACACACAGTGAGACACACACACACAGTGAGACACACACACACACACAGTGAGACACACACACACACAGTGAGACACACACACACAGTGAGACACACACACACACACAGTGAGACACACACACACACACACAGTGAGACACACACACAGTGAGACACACACACACAGTGAGACACACACACACACACACAGTGAGACACACACACACACAGTGAGACACACACACACAGTGAGACACACACACACACACAGTGAGACACACACACAGTGAGACACACACACACAGTGAGACACACACACACACACAGTGAGACACACACACAGTGAGACACACACACACAGTGACACACACACACACACAGTGAGACACACACACACACAGTGAGACACACACACACACAGTGACACACACACACAGTGAGACACACACACACACAGTGACACACACACACACACAGTGAGACACACACACACACACAGTGAGACACACACACACACACAGTGAGACACACACACAGTGAGACACACACACACAGTGACACACACACACACACAGTGAGACACACACACACACAGCGAGACACACACACACACAGTGACACACACACACAGTGAGACACACACACACACAGTGAGACACACACACACACAGTGAGACACACACACACAGTGAGACACACACACACACAGTGAGACACACACACACACAGTGAGACACACACACACAGTGAGACACACACACACAGGTGACACACACACACACACACAGTGAGACACACACACACACAGTGAGACACACACACACAGTGAGACACACACACACACACACAGTGAGACACACACACACACACAGTGAGACACACACACACAGTGAGACACACACACAGTGACACACACACACACAGTGAGACACACACACACACAGTGACACACACACACACAGTGAGACACACACACACAGTGAGACACACACACACACACAGTGAGACACACACACACACAGTGAGACACACACACACACACAGTGAGACACACACACACACAGTGACACACACACACAGTGAGACACACACACACACAGTGACACACACACACACAGTGAGACACACACACACACACACAGTGACACACACACACACAGTGACACACACACACACAGTGACACACACACACACAGTGACACACACACACACAGTGAGACACACACACACACACACAGTGACACACACACACACACAGTGAGACACACACACACACAGTGACACACACACACACAGTGAGACACACACACACACAGTGACACACACACACACAGTGAGACACACACACACACACACAGTGACACACACACACACAGTGACACACACACACACAGTGACACACACACACACAGTGAGACACACACACACACACAGTGAGACACACACACACACACAGTGAGACACACACACACACACAGTGAGACACACACACACAGTGAGACACACACACACACACAGTGAGACACACACACACACACAGTGAGACACACACACACAGTGAGACACACACACACACACAGTGAGACACACACACACAGGTGAGACGCAGGTGATACAACTGAACTCGGACTCTCAAACACAATCACCCTCCCCCTAACCCCCTGACGTCTGCCCTTTACCCCTCCACCCTCCCTGCCCTCACACACCCCCTCACCCCCCCGCCCCCCTCACCCCCCCGCCCCCCTCACCCCCCCTGCCCCCCGCACCTCCCTGCCCTCCACTCCCCTGCCCCTCACACTCCCCAACCCCCTGCCCCCCCCACCCCATCGCCCCCCTTCCCCCCCACCCCATCGCCCCCCCGCCCCCCGCCCACTTGTAGACGTCGTTCTCGACGGGCAGCAGGTCGTAGGCCATGGCCTGGAAGGTCAACTCGTGCACGAGCGGAGACACGAGGTCCACGCCGCGGTCCACGATCAGCAGCTGCGAGCGAGCCTTGTCCGGGCCCTGGGGTCAGGCACGGGGGTCAGGCACGGGGTCACCGTGGGGTCAGGCCGGTCGGCAGAGGTCAGCGGAGGGGTCGCGGTTCGAGGTGGCCGGGGGCTCGGGGGAGGTTGGCGGCGCGGGGGGGAGGGGGGAATTGGGGTTGGCGGGTCACGGTGAAGGAGGGGGTCGAGGCGTACAAGGTCACGGGGTCGTGCGGGGCTAAGCGTGGTGTCGTAGCGGTGGGTGAGGTGGTGAGCGGGTGAGTTGGTGAGTGGGTGAGTAGGTGAGTTGGTGAGTGGGTGGGTTGATGAGCGGGTGTGCATGTAAGCGGGTGAGTTGGTGAGTTGGTGAGTGGGTGAGTTGGTGAGCGGGTGAGTGGGCGAGTGAGTGAGCGGGTGGGTGGGTGAGCGGGTGAGCGGGTGGGTGAGCGGGTGGGTGGGTGAGTGGGTGAGTGGGTAAGCAGGTGAGTGGGTAAGTGGGTGAGCGGGTGAGTGGGTGAGTGGGTGAGTTGGTGAGCGGGTGAGTGGGTGAGTTGGTGAGTTGGTGAGTGGGTGAGTTGGTGAGCGGGTGAGTGGGCGAGTGAGTGAGCGGGTGGGTGGGTGAGCGGGTGGGTGAGCGGGTGGGTGAGCGGGTGGGTGGGTGAGCGGGTGGGTGAGCGGGTGGGTGAGCGGGTGGGTGGGTGAGTGGGTGAGTGGGTAAGTGGGTGAGCGGGTGAGTGGGTGAGTGGGTGAGCGGGTGGGTGGGTGAGTGGGTGAGTGGGTAAGCAGGTGAGTGGGTAAGTGGGTGAGCAGGTGAGTGGGTGAGTTGGTGAGTGGGTGGGTTGATGAGCGGGTGCATGTAAGCGGGTGAGTAGGTGAGTTGGTGAGTTGGTGAGTTGGTGAGCGGGTGAGTGAGCGGGTGGGTGGGTGAGTGGGTGAGCGGGTGAGCGGGTGGGTGAGCGGGTGGGTGGGTGAGTGGGTGAGTGGGTAAGGAGGTGAGTGGGTAAGTGGGTGAGTGGGTGAGTGGGTGAGTGGGTGAGTTGGTGAGCGGGTGAGCGGGTGGGTGAGCGGGTGGGTGGGTGGGTGGGTGAGTGGGTAAGCAGGTGAGTGGGTAAGTGGGTGAGCGGGTGAGTGGGTGAGTTGGTGAGCGGGGTGAGCGGGTGAGTGGGTGGGTGGGTGAGTTGGTGAGTTGGTGAGTGGGTAAGTGGGTAAGTGGGTGAGCGGGTGAGTGGGTGAGTGGGTGAGTTGGTGAGCGGGTGAGCGGGTGAGTTGGTAAGTGGGTGAGTGGGCGAGTGAGTGAGCGGGTGGGTGGGTGAGCGGGTGAGCGGGTGGGTTAGCGGGTGGGTGGGTGAGTGGGTGAGTGGGTGAGTGGGTGAGTGGGTAAGCAGGTGAGTGGGTGAGTTGGTGAGCGGGTGAGTGGGTGAGCGGGTGAGTGGGTGAGTGGGTGAGTTGGTAAGTGGGTGAGTGGTTGAGCGGGTGAGTGGGTAAGTGGGTGAGTGGGTAAGTGGGTGAGCGGGGTGAGTGGGTAAGTGGGTGAGCGGGTGAGTGGGTGAGTGGGTGAGCGGGTGAGTGGGTGAGTGGGTGAGCGGGTGAGTGGGTGAGTGGGTGAGTTGGTGAGTGGGTGAGTTGGTGAGTGGGTGAGTTGGTGAGTGGGTAAGTGGGTGAGTTGGTGAGTGGGTGAGTGGGTGAGTGGGTGAGCGGGTGGGTGGGTGAGTGGGTGAGTGGGTGGGTGAGCGGGTGAGTGGGCGAGTGAGTGAGCGGGTGGGTGGGTGAGTGGGTGAGTGGGTAAGCAGGTGAGTGGGTAAGTGGGTGAGCGGGTGAGTGGGTGAGTGGGTGAGTTGGTGAGTTGGTGAGCGGGTGAGTGGGTGAGTTGGTGAGTGGGTGAGTGGGTGAGTTGGTGAGCGGGTGAGTGGGTGAGTTGGTGAGTGGGTGAGTGGGTGAGTGGGTGAGTTGGTGAGTGGGTGAGTGAGTTGGTGAGCGGGTGAGCGGGTGAGCGGGTGAGCGGGTGAGCGGGTGAGCGGGTGAGTGGGTGAGCGGGTGAGTGGGTGAGCGGGTGAGTGGGTGAGCGGGTGAGTTGGTGAGTGGGTAAGCGGGTGAGCGGGGTGAGCGGATGAGCGGGTGAGTTGGTGAGTTGGTGAGTGGGTGAGCGGGTGAGTGGGTGAGCGGGTGAGTGGGTGAGTTGGTGAGCGGGTGAGTTGGTGAGTGGGTGAGTGGGTGAGTGGGTGAGCGGGTGAGTTCACCTCGCCCATGGTGGGGTCGTCGGCCTTGTAGGCGTTGAGTTTGTCCTGAACCAGCTGAGCGAGCAGCCCATTCGGGGGGAACTCCCTGCACACGCAGCACGCAGAGTGCACGCAGAGTACACACACAGTACACACAGTACACACACAGTACACACACACACATAGCACACACAGAGCACACGTAGAGTACACGCAGAGTACACACAGAGTACACATACAGCACGAGTGAGTCGGTGAGTGGAGCGGTGAGTGGAGTGGTGAGTCGGTGAGTTAGTCGATGAGTGAGTCGGTGAGTGGAGTGGCGAGTGGGTCGGTGAGTGAGTCGGTGAGTGGGTCGGCGAGTGAGTCGGTGAGTGGAGTGGTGAGTGAGTCGGTGAGTGAGTCGGTGAGTGAGTCGGTGAGTGGAGTGGTGAGTGAGTCGGTGAGTGAGTCGGTGATTGAGTCGGTGATTGAGTAGGTGAGTGGAGTGGTGAGTCGGTCGGTGAGTGAGTAGGTGAGTGAGTCGGTGAGTGAGTAGGTGAGTGAGTCGGTGAGTGAGTCGGTGAGTGGGTCGGTGAGTGGAGCGGTGAGTGAGTCGGTGAGCGAGTCGGCGAGTACCCGCGGTAGCGCACGGCCGGGTACTCCTTGAGTGTGGTGCACAGCGTGGCGATCTGCTCCGCCATGCGCTCCATGGCGCGGTTGCGCTCGCTGGCGCGGTGCGGGCTGTACACCACCTGCGTCGCCTCCACAAAGTCCAGCAGGAACACCTGGCACCACCACCACCACCACAACAACCACAACGTCAACCACAACCACGACAAGTCCAGTAGGAACACCTGGCACCACCACCACCACAACAACCACAACGTCAACCACAACCACGACAAGTCCAGTAGGAACACCTGGCACCACCACCACCACCACAACAACCACAACGTCAACCACAACCACGACAAGTCTAGCAGGAACACCTGGCACCACCACCACCACCACAACAACCACAACGTCAACCACAACCACGACAAGTCCAGTAGGAACACCTGGCACCACCACCACCACAACAACCACAACGTCAACCACAACCAGTCCAGCAGGAACACCTGGCACCACCACCACCACCACAACAAGCACAACGTCAACCACAACCACGACAAGTCTAGCAGGAACACCTGTCACCACCACCACCACAACAACCACAACGTCAACCACAACAAGTCCAGCAGGAACACCTGGCACCACCACCACCACCACAACAATAACCACAACGTCAACCACAACCAGTCCCGCAGGAACACCTGGCACCACAACAATCGCAACAACCACTATAACCACCACATCAACCACTACAACATCACAAGAACCACCATGACATCAAACTACGAGTCCACTGGCGTTGGTGTGGCCACTACAACCAGAGTGGTCGGTCTGGCAAAGGTGATCGGTGTGGCCAGAGTGAGTGACCAATGTGGCCAGATGGTGGTGAGTGAGATGGTGGTGAGTGAGATGGTGGTGAGTGAGAGGGTGGTGAGTGAGTGGGTGGTGAGTGAGTGGGTGGTGAGCGTCACCTGCGACTTGTATGGCAGGAAGGCGATGTTGATCTCCTGCAGTGAGCGGGTGGTGAGGGTGGTGAGGGTGGTGAGGGTGGTGAGTGAGTGGATGGTGAGTGAGTGGGTGGTGAGGGTGGTGAGGGTGGTGAGGGTGGTGAGTGAGTGGATGGTGAGTGAGTGGGTGGTGAGTGAGTGGGTGGTGAGGGTGGTGAGGGTGGTGAGTGAGGGGGGTGGTGAGTGAGGGGGTGGTGAGTGAGTGGGTGGTGAGGGTAGTGAGTGAGGGGGTGGTGAGTGAGGGGGTGGTGAGTGAGAGGGTGGTGAGGGTGGTGAGTGAGGGGGTGGTGAGTGAGAGGGTGGTGAGTGAGTGGGTGGTGAGTGAGTGGGTGGTGAGTGAGTGGGTGGTGAGTGAGTGGGTGGTGAGGGTGGTGAGTGAGGGGGTGGTGAGTGAGGGGGTGGTGAGTGAGTGGGTGGTGAGGGTAGTGAGTGAGGGGGTGGTGAGTGAGGGGGTGGTGAGTGAGTGGGTGGTGAGTGAGTGAGTGGGTGGTGAGGGTGGTGAGTGAGGGGGTGGTGAGTGAGGGGGTGGTGAGTGAGTGGGTGGTGAGGGTAGTGAGTGAGGGGGTGGTGAGTGAGGGGGTGGTGAGTGAGTGGGTGGTGAGTGAGTGGGTGGTGAGGGTGGTGAGTGAGGGGGTGGTGAGTCAGTGGGTGGTGAGGGTGGTGAGTGAGGGGGTGGTGAGTGAGGGGGGTGGTGAGTGAGAGGGTGGTGAGGGTGGTGAGGGTGGTGAGTGAGGGGGTGGTGAGTGAGAGGGTGGTGAGTGAGGGGGTGGTGAGTGAGAGGGTGGTGAGTGAGTGGGTGGTGAGTGAGTGGGTGGTGAGTGAGTGGGTGGTGAGGGTGGTGAGTGAGGGGGTGGTGAGTGAGGGGGTGGTGAGTGAGTGGGTGGTGAGGGTAGTGAGTGAGTGAGGGGTGGTGAGTGAGGGGGTGGTGAGTGAGTGGGTGGTGAGTGCGTGGGTGGTGAGGGTGGTGAGTGAGTGGGTGGTGAGGGTGGTGAGTGAGGGGGTGGTGAGTGAGGGGGTGGTGAGTGAGTGGGTGGTGAGGGTAGTGAGTGAGGGGGTGGTGAGTGAGGGGGTGGTGAGTGAGTGGGTGGTGAGGGTGGTGAGTGAGGGGGTGGTGAGTCAGTGGGTGGTGAGGGTGGTGAGTGAGGGGGTGGTGAGTGAGGGGGTGGTGAGCGAGTGGGTGGTGAGTGGCACCTGCGACTCGTATGGCAGGAAGGCGATGTTGATCTCCTGCAGTGAGGGGGTGGTGAGTGAGTGGGTGGTGAGTGAGTGGGTGGTGAGTGAGTGGGTGGTGAGGGTGGTGAGTGAGGGGGTGGTGAGGGTTGGAGTGGCACCTGCGACTCGTATGGCAGGAAGGCGATGTTGATCTCCTGCAGCGTCTTCACGGCCTTGGAGCACTTGGACTTGACCAGCTTGTTGAAGAGCGCGTCAGGGCACGCTGGCGTCACGGGGGGCAAAGGTCATGGGGTCACCGCAGAGGTCGCGGGGAGGGTCACGAGGTCATGGCGGTCAACAGACGTCGTGGGGAGGGTCACGAGGTCAACAGATAGTTCAGAAGGGCGTGGCGAAGGTCACAAGGTCAACAGAGGGGTCAGGAGGGTGTGGGGAGGGTCATGAGGTCAACAGAGGGGTCAGGAGGGTGTGGCGAGGGTCACGAGGTCAACAAAGGGGTCAGTATGGTGTGGGAAGGGTCACGAGGTCAACAGAGAGGTCAGGAGGGCACGGGGAGGGTCACGAGGTCGTGGGATCAAGAGAGGTCATGATAAGGGTCACGAGGTCACGGGGTCAACAGAGGGGTCGTAAGGGCACGAGGAGGGTCAAGTGCTAAAGCACTCATGTGGTGAGCAGGTGGTGAGCAGGTGGTGAGCGGTTATGGGTGAGTGGTGGTGAGGAGGGCTATTGGTGGGTAAGTGGTGGTGAGGAGTGGTTGGCTAGGTGGGTGAGCAGTGGTGAGCGGTTGTGGTGAGTGGTAAGGGCTGTGGGTGGGTGAGTGGTGGTGAGTAGTGGTTGTGTGAGCGGTGGTGGTGGTGAGGAGGTTTGTGGGTGGGCATTCGATCAGTGGCAAGGGTTATCGGTCAGTGAGCGGTGGTGGTGAGTGGTGAGCGGTGGTGGCGAGCGGTGGTGGTGAGCGGTGGTGGTGAGCGGTGGTGAGCGGTGGTGGTGAGTGGTGGTGAGCGGTGGTGGTGAGTGGCGGCACGCTCACCGTCAGTGAAGAACACGTGCGCCGCGCGGTAGCGGTAGTTCATGGCGTCCATGAAGTCGTCGATCAGCACCGACACGGACTGCGTGCACACACCACAGGCAAAGGTCCCCCGTGTAGCTTCTCACAGGCTGTTGGGGCAAGTGCTGTTCTCAGCAAGTAGCACGGCCTATACACAGACAAAGATCCCCCGTGTAGCCTCTAGCAGGCTGTAGGGGCAAGTGTTGTTCGTAGCGAGTAGCAGCGCCTACGAAGGCCGGCGCTGTGGCACACGAGGGGGTGGGTGGGTGGCCAGCACCACGCCCGGCCGTCTTTGTATTCCCAACGGCGATGTTTACTCCACACCGCACCGGGTACTCATTTGAGGCCGAGTCAACCTAGGGGAGGCTCAGGACCGGTTCGCGTTGCTGATGGCCGTGAGCAGCAGGAATCGAACTCGGGTCGCCGGGTTCGTAGCGCAGCGTGTCGGTGATGTTGTTCATGTTGTTGCTGTTGTGGCTATTGTGGTGAATGCCGCTGTTGTTGCTGCTGCTGTTGTTGTTGTTTATGTTGTTAATGCCGCTGTTGTTGTTGTGGTTAATGCCACTGCTGTGGCTGCTGCTGTTGTTGATGTGGTTAATGCCACTGCTGTGGCTGCTGTTGATGTGGTTAATGCCACTGCTGTGGCTGCTGCTGTTGTTGATGTGGTTAATGCCACTGCTGTGGCTGCTGTTGTTGTGGTTAATGCCACTGCTGTGGCTGCTGTTGTTGTTGTGGTGGTTAATGCCACTGCTGTGGCTGCTGTTGTTGTGGTTAATGCCACTGCTGTGGCTGCTGTTGTTGTTGTGGTGGTTAATGCCACTGCTGTGGCTGCTGTTGTTGTTGTGGTGGTTAATGCCACTGCTGTGGCTGCTGTTGTTGTTGTTGTTGTGGTTAATGCCACTGCTGTGGCTGCTGTTGTTGCTGTTGTGGTTAATGCCACTGCTGTGGCTGCTGTTGATGTGGTTAATGCCACTGCTGTGGCTGCTGTTGTTGTTGTTGTGGTTAATGCCACTGCTGTGGCTGCTGTTGTTGTTGTGGTGGTTAATGCCACTGCTGTGGCTGCTGTTGTTGTGGTTAATGCCACTGCTGTGGCTGCTGTTGTTGTTGTTGTTGTGGTTAATGCCACTGCTGTGGCTGCTGTTGTTGTTGTTGTGGTTAATGCCACTGCTGTGGCTGCTGTTGTTGTGGTTGTTGATGTGGTTAATGCCACTGCTGTGGCTGCTGTTGTTGTTGATGTGGTTAATGCCACTGCTGATGTTCTAATCGCCACTGCCCTGCCAAGGGCGATGGGACTTAGAGGCGCGGGGGGGGGGGAGCTGGCAGATGCCCCCCCCCCGCTGTCGTGTTTCACCCTCCCCCCCCTCCCCCTCTCCTATTGGTCAACCATGTTGTGTATGCGAATGATCTGGTGATTGCTACTCACTGTGGCGAGTTGAAGAATCT
>NC_136167.1:1111716-1169335 GCF_965212315.1 Lampetra planeri
GAGGGGAAAAACCGGAGAACCCGGAGAGATATCCAAACGACACGCCGGCAGGGAGAGAGAGAGACACGCAAACTCTCAGTAGACAGGCGTCGTCAGGGTCAGGCTCGAACCCGCGACCTCTCCTGCATGCCAGGTGAGGGACACGACATTTGGGCACCTCGGCGGACCGCGGTCGTCTACCCGCCGGTGCGCGCCAGGAGGTGGCGGGGGGGGGGGGGGGGGGGGCGCATCGATCGGCGCGTTTTGAGGGGCGAACCTGGCAGGGCGCGTGGGGCAGCGACACGTCGGGGTGGCCGTGCGTGAGCGCCACCCCGCTGTCGGCGAGCAGGGAGACGCGCCACGACGACGCCTCCGCCGCCGTCCTCGCGCACGGCACCGTCGCGCCCTGCCTGGCCCCCGTGCTGTGCAGCCGCAGGAACTTCAGCTGCACCGTGTGCAGACCCTCGTACCCCACCTGCAGTGGGGGGAGGGGGGGGCAACGCAGTCGTCCGCTCGCTCACAACGTGCGTAGAGTTGTCGGACTACCGGGCGGCTCAACCGGGACACGTGAACCGTACCTCTTTCTCGGGCAGCAGTGAGATGCTTTGCATTCTGGGACTGCATTAAGTGAGATGCAGTGAATTCTGGGACAGCAGTGACACGCAGTACATTCTGGGACACCAGTGAAACGCCGTGCATTCCGGGACAGCAGTGAGATGAAGTGATTCTGGAACAAGAGTCAGTGAGACGCAGTGAATTCTGGGACAACAGTGAGATGCAGTGCATTCTGGGACAGCAATGAGATGCACTGCATTCTGGGACAGCAGGAAGGGGGTCGCCAAACCTGTTCCTGTAGCGCGGGTGCCATGGAGCCACGTGTCGGAACCGTTTCCCGCTCCCGCGTCTGGGGTCACCGACGGCACCTGGGGCAAAATCGCAGTTTGCTAATTTACGATTACTGAAGTTACCCTGTTACTCGGCCAATTTACTTGGAAGTGAAGTCTAAACCTAGCCTTTTAACGCCCCCCCCCCCCAGTCAGTCCGTCTGCAGGCCATCGAGATCAAATAAAACAGAAAAGTCAAAATAATTTTATCCCTAAAAATAACAATTTTTTTTAATCTCTATGGGCCTTACCCCCCCTCTGGGGTGAAACAAAAACAAAACAATAAAGTGAACCCCACGTTGGCGAGATTAAATCACGCGCTCGCAGAATGGCCGAGCGGCTGATGGGACGTGCACAAAAGTTAACAACAAAGTTACAAAACCTTCGTTGTAAAACGTGCGGAGGGTACACACACGGGTGGGGGAGGAGGCGTATCGACTACTTAGCTATTTAGTTTCACCGCTGGTCATTTGCCAGGCCGCCGACACAGAATCAACCCCCCCCCCCCCCCCCCCCAGTGCTACGGACGTCCGAATCTCACCAGCAGACATCTAAATCTGACTTGGGGCCCAGCAGGGCCAGACGGTGGAGGCCGAGCGCCGCGGTCGTGCGACATTAAGTCTCTGCGCGCTTTGGAAGCGGGGCGCCCACGCTGGCCAGGAGATGTTAACTACCTTGCTTCGTTCACAGGAGGTCGTGGGTTCGATCACGACCCTGACGCCTGCCGCTGTATATTTAGAGTTTGCGTGTCTCTCTCTCTCCCCGTGGTCACGTGGATTTTTCTCCGGATCCTCCGTTTTTTCCCCCTACACACTTCGAATGAACGTCACGCGTTTAGAGTATTCGGTTGCTATAAATATCCACTTGAGAAGCCACTTCGTTTGAGCTATCATTTGTGATGCAGCCACAGCTATATCGTAGCTCGGTGGGGGCCTTACACGTGGCAAATTCACATTTAGTTGTAACTTTTGTGGGCACCGACGCTCGGTTAATCTCACCGGCTCCTCCCGCTAAGCGCCCCCCCCCCCGGTCCCCCGTACCTTGAGGGAGGCGGTGAGCGGGGGAGACGCAGGTGGCCCCGCCAGCGGTGAAGTTGCAGAAGGCGCGCAGGGCATCGTGGGGGCAGCCCTGGTTGGGGTCAATGTAGTAGAACCCTGCAAAAGGACAAGGTCCCCCGTGTAGCCTGGGACAGACTGTAGCGGCCAAACACCTCGCCTAGCCACCTTTGTCTCCCCAGCGGTGATGTTTACACGCCACGCCAGGTACTACGGGAGAGGCCCGGGACCGGCTCAGATGATCGTCACGGGGGAGCAGCGAGTAGCAGCGCCTACCAAGGCCGGCACGGCGCATTGAGGTGGTGGTGTGAACTGTACCCGGCCGCCTTTGTCTTCCTAGCGCTGTTGTTCGCACGCAGAGTCGACCCAAGGGGCGCACGGGACCAATTCAGATTCAGTAACCGTCACTCACGTTAGCTGTGAGTGGGAATCAAACTCGGGTCTCTGGGTTCGTAGTGCAGTGCGCTAACCAATGCGCCACCGCTCCCACCACACACGCACATCCCCTTATTCATGCAGGGCAGCCTCACCACCGGGTCTCAACACTCACTTATGACGTCATGGGGCAGGTGTACAAGTGTGATGACGTCATGGGCCAGGCGTACAGGTGTTATGACATCATGAGCCAGGTGATGTTGGGTGGTGGTGGGCTTAATGACACATTAATATTTACGCGATCTAACCCCTCCCAAAAAAACCTGCATTATGGATGATATTGGTGTTAAATTGTACAGGTGCACGTTTTATGGCGTCACGTGCCAGGTGTTATGACATCATGGGCTCGGGGCGGTCGGTTTGGTGTTGTGGGTGGGGGAAGGGGGGGAAGGAAGGGGGGGAAGGAAGGGGGGGAAGGAAGGGGGGGAAGGAAGGGGGGGAAGGAAGGGGGGGAAGGAAGGGGGGGAAGGAAGGGGGGGAAGGAAGGGGGGGGTGCCGCCGGCTGCTACCGTCGCTGAGGCCGGGCCGGCAGAGCGCGAGGTCCCGGCAGGTGGTGGCGGGGCGCTGGCGCGTGCCCTGCAGCTCGCCCAGCGCCAGCTCCGCCCGGCTCCCCAGGGCGCCAAGCCTCGCCAGCAGCAGCGCCAGCAGCGCAGAGTCCGCGTCGTTGGCGACGGCGCGCTGCGCCACGGGGGAGGGGGGGAGAGGGGGGGAGGGGGAGTCCCCTCGCTCGCTTGACCTCGCCCGGTATGCAGGAGATCGTGGGACTCGATCCCGACCCCTGACCCCTGACGCCGGGAGGTCGCGGCGTGCCTCTCCCACCCCGTGGCGGCCACGGCGATTCTTTCTCGGGGTCCTCCGGTCTTTTCCCCTCCCACATTTAGAGTCGACGACGTCGCGCGTTTAGAGTGTTCGGCTGCAATACATCTCCGCACGACGACGACAAGCCACCACTTCGTTGGGCTACGTAGCCGAGTGAGGCCTTACACCTGGTAAATATAAAAATAATGTTCACACAGGGACTCCTCTACTTACGAACGAGTTAGGTTCCAGAGGTCTGTTCATAAGTCGAATTGTTCGTAAGTCCAACTTTACTCCTGTCGATTCCAAACGTGTTGTACGGCATGTACACTGAACACGGGGAATGGCTTTAAAAAATGGTATCGTTTCCCGTAGATGAAGATGCCACCACCGCCATCACTTGCGCGGGGCGGTTGACCTCACGACGCTCGGTCCGAACGGACCACTGGACGTACGAACCGGGTTTGTTCGTATCTCCGAAAGTTCGTGAGTCGAGTGTTCGTAAGTAGAGGAGTGGCCTGTAGTTTTAGTTTCACGCGGGACACGCGGTCTGCCTTAGGCTGGCCTGAGTCGTATTGGGCTCTCACCGCGTTGGGGGGCCCTGCCGTGCGGGGAGAGGGGGGCCCCCGCGTCGTCGTGGCCGCGGAGCCCGCAGAGAGCATCTGCTGCGGAGACAACAGAGGCAAAGATCCCCCGTGTAGCCTTCAACAGCCCGCTGGGGGCAAGTGCCGTGGGCGAGCAGCTGCCGCGAGAGGGTGGTGTGGCCGCGAGGGGGTGGTGTGGCCACGATGGGGGTGGTGTGGCCACGATGGGGTGGTTGTGGCCACGAGGGGGTGGTGTGGCCACGAGGGGGTGGTGTGGCCACGATGGGGGTGGTGTGGCCACGATGGGGGTGGTGTGGCCACGATGGGGTGGTGTGGCCGCGAGGGGGTGGTGTGGCCGCGAGGGGGTGGTGTGGCCACGAGGGGGTGGTGTGGCCACCAGGGGGAGGTGTGGCCACGAGGGGGTGGTGTGGCCACGAGAGGGTGGTGTGGTCGCGAGGGGGTGGTGTGGCCGCGAGGGGGGTGGTGTGGCCGCGAGGGGGTGGTGTGGCCGCGAGGGGGTGGTGTGGTTGCGAGGGGGTGGTGTGGCCGCGAGGGGGTGGTGTGGCCGCCAGGGGGTGGTTTGGCCGCGAGGGGGGTGGTGTGGTTGCGAGGGGGGTGGTGTGGCCGCGAGGGGGTGGTGTGGCCGCGAGGGGGTGGTGTGGCCGCGAGGGGGTGGTGTGGCCGCCAGGGGGTGGTGTGGCCGCCAGGGGGTGGTGTGGCCGCGAGGAGGTGGTGTGGCCGCCAGGGGGTGGTGTGGCCGCGAGGGGGTGGTGTGGCCGCGAGGGGGTGGTGTGGCCGCGAGGGGGGTGGGTGTGGCCGCCAGGGGGTGGTGTGGCCGCCAGGGGGTGGTGTGGCCGCCAGGGGGTGGTGTGGCCACGAGGGGGTGGTGTGGCCGCGAGGGGGTGGTGTGGCCGCCAGGGGGTGGTGTGGCCGCGAGGGGGTGGTGTGGCCACCAGGGGGTGGTGTGGCCACCAGGGGGTGGTGTGGCCACGAGGGGGTGGTGTGGCCGCCAGGGGGTGGTGTGGCCGCGAGGGGGGTGGTGTGGCCACCAGGGGGTGGTGTGGCCACGAGGGGGGTGGTGTGGCCGCGAGGGGGTGGTGTGGCCGCGAGGGGGTGGTGTGGCCACCAGGGGGTGGTGTGGCCACGAGGGGGTGGTGTGGCCGCGAGGGGGTGGTGTGGCCGCGAGGGGGTGGTGTGGCCGCGAGGGGGTGGTGTGGCCGCCAGGGGGTGGTGTGGCCGCGAGGGGGTGGTGTGGCCACCAGGGGGTGGTGTGGCCACGAGGGGGTGGTGTGGCCGCCAGGGGGTGGTGTGGCCGCGAGGGGGTGGTGTGGCCGCCAGGGGGTGGTGTGGCCGCGAGGGGGTGGTGTGGCCACCAGGGGGTGGTGTGGCCGCGAGGGGGTGGTGTGGCCACCAGGGGGTGGTGTGGCCGCGAGGGGGTGGTGTGGCCGCCAGGGGGTGGTGTGGCCGCGAGGGGGTGGTGTGGCCACCAGGGGGTGGTGTGGCCGCGAGGGGGTGGTGTGGCCGCGAGGGGGTGGTGTGGCAACCAGGGGGTGGTGTGGCCGCGAGGGGGTGGTGTGGCCACCAGGGGGTGGTGTGGCCGCCAGGGGGGTGGTGTGGCCGCCAGGGGGTGGTGTGGCCGCCAGGGGGTGGTGTGGCCGCGAGGGGGTGGTGTGGCCACCAGGGGGTGGTGTGGCCGCGAGGGGGGTGGTGTGGCCGCGAGGGGGTGGTGTGGCCACCAGGGGGTGGTGTGGCCACCAGGGGGTGGTGTGGCCACGAGGGGGGTGGTGTGGCCGCGAGGGGGTGGTGTGGCCGCCAGGGGGGTGGTGTGGCCGCCAGGGGGTGGTGTGGCCGCGAGGGGGTGGTGTGGCCGCGAGGGGGTGGTGTGGCCACGAGGGGGGTGGTGTGGCCGCCAGGGGGTGGTGTGGCTGAACCCCCCCGCGCCGCCCGCCCACCGGCGCCGCGTAACTTCTCACCTTGACGAGGGCCGCTCCGGTGGTGACCGCGCTGGGGCCCCGGGGGGCCGGGAGGCCCCGGCCGGCCCTGACGGCGAGCGGCGACGGGAGGAGAGGAAGGAGGAGGAACGGAAAAAAGATTTCCCCGTTTCAGTGACAGCAACAAAAATTCTGAATATTTCTGCAGGGCGAGGGCCTCCCATGCGGTCATCGGAGTTATTCGAGCGACATCACCCGCTCCGTGCAGCGGTGAAGGCGACAGAGCGCGCCCGCCAAAAGGCGGACAGCTGTTTGAGACGAAAGCTGTCTCTGGTGTGGGACAATCAGTTTCAAAGACAATGCAGATACTGTCAGGGTGTGTTTTGTTTGTTTATATTTTCACCACAAGTATTGTGGTTAATTGCAGACGTGATTCCTTGCAAAAGGTTTCAGTTTGGTGTTTTAACATCTTAACACAACTGTTTTGTTGCCAGAAAAAAGGGGGAAACCCTATTCTTATATTTTGACACTGGCAAAGGAGGTCCCATGGTGTAGTGTATAGTTCAGTTTACTACTTCGGCCCGCCGGTGTGTTGGAGAATAAATCCACAACATCGACAATTTTAATTCGACATTTCGCCGGTAATTACATTCAGCACTATCGGGCGATTTGCCAGAAGAGTGAAGCAATGCACCTGCTTCCCGTCTTAACTAGAGCAAGACGACGTCATCAATGAACCAAATCCCGCACCCTGAGTGCGTGGAGTTTGCCTCGGGGTCACTGCGATTGTCGCCCTCCACATCTCGAGTCGACGTCGCGCGCTTCAGACTGTTTGGCTGCTGCTGTGAATGTCCACGTGATGATGATGACGGTGATGGGGGAGGTGTTTTGCGACGGCGATCATTGTGCGATGGAACAGGTCGCTTCTGAAAACAAATTGCGATACGGCTCAGTGGGGCCTGAACCTGGTAGAAATGGAAAAACGTGTTTTTAGTTCGACTGCTTCTTGCGTAACGTGAATGCTGAATTTACCTACCGGGGGGCCAGGCGATCCCTTGGGTCCGCTCTCTCCCTTGATTCCCTTTTCTCCCTGGGGGAAGAGAGACAGGTAACAAAGACAAGGGTGCTCCCCCCCCGTACAGCCCACACAGGCTGCTGGGGAAAGTGCCGTCGGCGAGCGGCACCTACGAAAGCCAACACGGCGCGCGAGGGGCGCTGGTGTGGCCAGCACCACGCCCGGCCGCCTTTGTCTCCCTCGTAGGGATGTGTACACACCGCACCGGGTACTCATTTGTGGAACGGTTCAGATAATCGTCACTGGTGTTGGCCGTGAGCAGGAGTCGAACTCGGGACGCCAGGTTCCTGGCACAGCACGCTAACCGCTACACCACCGCTCCCCACACGGGCACACACGGGCACACACACGGACACACACACACACGCGTGTATGCACGCACACATGGACACACACGCGCGTACACACACGCGCGTACACACACACGCGCGTACACACACACGCGTACACACGCCCACACACGCCCACACACACGCGTGTACACACACACGCGTGTACACACACACGCGCGTACACACACACGCGCGTACACACACACGCGCGTACACACACACGCGTACACACGCACACACACACGCGTGTACACACACACGCGCGTACACACACACACGCGCGTACACACACACACACGCGCGTACACACACACACGCACACACACGCGCGCGTGCAGAAGTCTCCCGGCGATGGGACCGAGTCGGGACGTGGCACTGGAACGGCAGCTCGGCGTGGAGCCACGAGAGGAATGGGACCGGACTCCGATGCCACGAGGGACGGAGTGAACCCCGACGGAGTGAACCCCGACGGAGTGAACCCCGACGGAGTGAACCCCGACGGAGTGAACCCCGACGGAGTTCGCAGCAGGAAACCCGGCGCCCGTACGTGCACGTGGGTGCATGTGCATGTGTGTGCGTGTGTGTGTGCACGTGTGTGTGTGTGTGTGTGTGCGTGTGTGTGTGTGTGCGTGCGTGCGTGTGCACGTGGGTGTGTGTGTGCCTGTGTGTGCACGTGTGTGTGTGCACGTGCCTGTGTGTGCGTGCGTGTGCGTGCACGTGTGTGCACGTGGGTGTGTGCCTGTTTGTGCGTGTGTGTGTGCACGTGTGTGAGTGCGTGCACGTGGGTGTGTGTGTGTGTGTGCACATTGGGGGGCTCAGGTGGTGCCTCTGCCAGTCATCAGTCAACCCACGGGACCTGCAGGGTCTGTCCCGTGAACCTCCTGCCAGCGAGCGTTTGACACTTCACGTGACATTAAAGTGCCCCTAGCCTGGCACAAGCGCCGTGGTGACGTCACCGCCACTCAGTGGCGAATGGTGGTTGTTGTTGTGTGTGTGCGGTGGTCGTACCTTCATTCCAAACAGTCCCTGTACAGGCAGAGCGAGAGAACCGACAGAGAGCGGCGAGAAAAACAAATTACAAAAACATCATCACTAACTCATCACGTGGTTTGGGTTAACTCCCTCGCCTGGTCTACAGGAGGTCGACCTGGACGACGCCTGCTGCTGTGTATTTGGAGTCTTCGTGTTCTCCCCGTGGTCGGGTGGATTTTTCTCCAGGGTCCTGACAGGTTTTCCCTCCACATTCAGAATCAGCGTCACGTGTTTAAGAAGAGTTATTTGGCCTCCGCTATAAATTACAAAGACCCCCCCCCCCCCCCCCCTGTTTCGCCTTCGCACACTGTCACGGCAAGTGCTGTAAGCGAGCACCTATGAAGGCCGGCACGGCACGCGAGGGGGTGGGAGGCCAGCACCACGCCCGGCCGCCTCTGTCTCCCCAGTGGCGACGTTGACTACATCGCCACCGCTTGCGCCTGCTGTGGTGGTGTGGGACTCTCTCCCTTACGATGTCAGGACGCCACTGGGAGGCACAGGCAGCAATGCTGCACCTCGAAATCATCGATAATGACAAACTCGTTTCTTGAGAGCTGCTTTCCGCGTGGTAGCTTGTTGTCCTTCACCCTGTCGCCTCCGATGAGCGCGGCTGGCTACGTACGGTGCGAAAGAAGTTCAACGTACGTACGATGCAACGCCCCGGGCTGCCGCTAATGGCGGATAGGGGAAGCGCTCCGGAGCGCTAAGCCCGTTGAACGCACCCCGGGTGTCTTCCCTGCCGGTGTGGCAATGGGGGGGGGGGGCGGGGGCGGAGGACGGGGGGGGTCACTCACTCACCGGCATTCCTGGGGGTCCCAAGAGTCCCGGGGGTCCAGAGACGCCGCTCAGCCCCTGCAGGCACAGCGGAGAGCAACCAGCAGCCAGCAGCCGCCAGCAGTCAGTAGGGGGTGCGGTGAGCCAGCAGTCAGTAGTCAGTAGGGGGCGCGGTGAGCCAGCAGTCAGTAGTCAGTAGGGGGTGCGGTGAGCCAGCAGTCAGTAGTCAGTAGGGGGTGCGGTGAGCCAGCAGTCAGTAGTCAGTAGGGGGCGCGGTGAGCCAGCAGTCAGTAGGGGGCGCGGTGAGCGAGCGGCAGGGGAGACGGCACCAGCAAGAGGGTGGGGAGATGAGAGGCAGGAGAGCGAGCGGAGCGGAGTGAGATGAGAGGGGGGTAGAGAGATGAGAGTAGAGTGAGATGAGAGGGGGGTAGAGTGAGATGAGAGGGGGGTAGAGTGAGATGAGAGGGGGGTAGAGTGAGATGAGAGGGGGGTAGAGTGAGATGAGAGGGGGGTAGAGTGAGATGAGAGGGGGGTAGAGAGATGAGAGTAGAGTGAGATGAGAGGGGGGTAGAGTGAGATGAGAGGGGGGTAGAGAGATGAGAGTCGAGTGAGATGAGAGGGGAGTGAGATGAGAGGGGAGTGAGATGAGAGGGGAGTGAGATGAGAGGGGGGTAGAGAGATGAGAGTCGAGTGAGATGAGAGGGGAGTGAGATGAGAGGGGAGTGAGAGGGGAGTGAGATGGGGGGGGGGGGTAGAGTGAGATGAGAGGGGGGTAGAGAGATGAGAGTAGAGTGAGATGAGAGGGGAGTGAGATGAGAGGGGAGTGAGATGAGGGGGGAGTGAGATGAGGGGGGAGTGAGATGAGAGGGGGGTAGAGAGATGAGAGTAGAGTGAGATGAGAGGGGGGTAGAGTGAGATAAGAGGGGGGTAGAGAGATGAGAGTCGAGTGAGATGAGAGGGGAGTGAGATGGGGGGGGGGGTAGAGTGAGATGAGAGGGGGTAGAGAGATGAGAGTCGAGTAAGATGAGAGGGGAGTGAGATGAAAGGGCTGCTACCTGGAGGCCTTTCTGTCCCAGCGTCCCCTTCTTCCCCAGTGTCCCCGTGAGACCCTGGACACACAAACACACGCGGGGGTCACGGCGACCTCCTAGCCCACAGCTGAGCGCCACAGCTGGGCAGCGTCACCCCCCCCCCCTCCCCCACGGCACCGATGGACTAAAACTGGACGCGATAAAAGTGCCGTCGGGGTAGGTCGCACAAAGGTCAAACGCGTCGTTAAACCCGCCACCACCCGACGCAGCCAATTCGTCAGGTTTGTCACGTGAACAGAACGTGGTGATTAGTTACGAGTTCGGCATCACCGCTGTGCTGGAGAGCAAAACCGCACGGCATTTAGAATTTGAGCGACATCGAAATTTTGCTGAAAAGGCCCCAAAAAAACACCAGGAAGTCAACGAAAATGTTTGGGCCATACCTTGATTCCAGCTTCTCCTGGTTCCCCAGGCTCTCCCTTTTGTCCGGTCTCGCCCTGCATCCAATGGATTCATTAGTTTGATTACTCACTCAATCCCATCGTTACCCCAAAAGGCTATCATTCTCATCGCTATTGACCCGAACCTGGATGATGCACACAGGCACTGTCCCTTTGCGTCAATTCCACTGCTGGATGAGGGAATCCCCCACGTCGTGTGGCTCTTGGGAGTCGCTTCACTTTACTTCAACGCACTGGGTGGGCGGATCGGTGGGTCAGCAAGTGGGTCAGCGAGTGAGCGAGCAGACAGAGGACAGGGGGTCGCCACCTGTTTCTCGGGATCGTCCTCGTGTTGAGGAGGCAGCTGCTGCCCTGGGATAAATCTGTCCCATCTTCCCGGGACATTTAAACTCCTGTTTATTGTCAGTCGTGCAACAACAATAACGATAACGCATCGCGCACAGTTTTCCACGTGTGAATGATCACTCCCTCTAGGCGATCGCTCAGGCGGGAAGGGTACCAGTCCCCTCCGCATACGAGGCTCCCGGCGGCATACACAGCAGCAAGCAACACACTGATGCAGTGCTGGACTAAGCTAGTGCGGGGCCTGTAAACGATGTTGTTACAAAGGGGCCCTTAATAAAAAAATAAACACGTAAAGATTCAAACACATTTTTCACTTGCATAGTAAAGTAATTGTATTTTTTTAATTGCTACACGGCCAGATAATACGACAAATCGCTAACCTTAAACACCTGGTCATTCATAAAATTTGAAGGCAGTATAGTACTATAGTAATAGAGCACGTGCAGAATTACTGAACCGGAATTGACAGCTTGAAAGCATTTAGCGTGGGGCCCTTGAACGTGCGGGGCCCGTAGCTACTACATATGTAGCTACTTTTGCTACGAGGATCATCCGGCACTGCACTGATGACTCCGCTGTACCGACGAGTCTCTAATGAGGAGGAAACCGCATCCACGTTTACGCCGCTCGCCCCTTTGCTCAAACCCTTGTGAGTCGGCGATTCTAAACAACACATCGGCCAAGCGCATGCAGTTCTGCTGAGTCGGTGGTCGGGCTAAGGCCGAGAGATTTTCTTTTTTCACGCGTGCAGTGGCTGCGCAGATCCCACGCGTCGTCAATTTGACCTCGGCCGTGGCGGTGTCACCCCACTCACCTTCTCTCCTTTCCTTCCCGCTTTCCCCTTCTCTCCCCTCAGTCCCGGGATGCCCTGCGTGGGCAAACATGGGCCTCACAATTCGGCATTTAGATTTTTGTTTCAGGCCTCACCAAGCAGAGGAAACAGGTCTCACTAACAAAGGAATTTAGACCTCACCAAGAATGGATGAGGGTTCATAAAAAAAAAGGTCTCATTTGCTCATTCACTCACCAACCCACCCACACTCACTGGCTCATTCACTCACCAACCCACTCATTCATTCACTCATCAACTCGCTCATTCACTTACCAACCCACCCACTCATTCACTGACCAACCCACCCACCAACTCACCTGCTCATTCACCCACCCACTCACTCGCCCACCCATCCACCGGCCCAATAGAGCTATCACCTGTCTGGGTTTCGTCTGTGGTGGACAGGATGCGTGATGCTCACCGGGGGACCCACAGGGCCTGGAATCCCACGAGGGCCTTGGGCTCCCGGTTTCCCCTAAACGAATGCAGCCACGTGCGCACGCAAACACACACAAACAAACACACAAACACACAGAGAAACACACAAGCGCGTGCATACACCAACGCGCACAAGCAGACAGGAACACTCATGATTACAACCAACAAAGACAAAGATCCCCCGTATGAATGTTGAACTTCTTTTGCACCGTACGGAGCCAACTGTGCTAATCGGAGGTGCGGGGGAAGGACAACAAACTAAACACAAAAAGCAGTTCTATTTTTTTTTTTTTCATCTAGACTTAAAAGTGCATAGCTCCAGTGGCTACCTAATATCGCAAGAGTGTTCCAGACGGCCGCAGAAGCGCGTCCGAAAAGCGCTGCGCAGTGATGCGGTGACCGTCTTTATTCGATGGTCAGCCAAAACACGCTGCTGCTGCTGCTGCGAGGATGACCGGAGTTCGCGTGATGATGGCTCATGCACCTTGACGAGACCACCAAAGCTACCGTGGGTCATTTGCGGCGAGCACCGAGCGCGCGATGAGTGCGACCTTAACGGTGCAGCCTCAACAGGCGCGGCGGCGCGCAGGCTGGGAGCGCACGCACCTTGGTGCCCGGCTCTCCACGGTCCCCTTCGAGGCCCGGCTTGCCCTCTTCTCCCTGCAATGGGTCAAGTCGGGTCATTTCAGGCCAGGACCGGCGAGCGAATCGTTGTCAACGGCGACCTGAGCAATGCAGCAAAGCACTTCACATGGGTAGGGAGGGTTTACAGAGGCTGGCATAGCACGACTGGTATGACGGTAGCGAGGACGTTAAAAGTTAAAGGGGATCGTGAGTCTATGCGATTCATAGAAAAAAGTTAAGTAAATACCACTGCTACTATTGAAATGTTTTTATTTTACACTTACATAAAATTTGTCAACATTTAGCTTGGGCGTTTCACGATTCCTCCAGCTTTGCCGACAAACCAAATTAATGAACATATTTGCCACCAGTGCTGGATTATCCTCGTAGCAAAAGTAGCTACATGTGTAGTAGCTACGGGCCCCGCACTGTCAAGTGCCCCGCGCTAAACGCTTTCCAGCTATCAATTCCAGTTCAGTGATTCTGCACTTGCTCTATTACTATAGTACTATACCGCCTTCAACTTTTATGAACGACCGAGTGTTTAAGGTTAGCGATTTGTCGTATTATCCGGCTGCATATTAAATAAAAAAAAACAATTACTTTACTATGCAAGTAAAACATTTGTGTTTTAATATTTACGTGTTTTTATATTTATTTAGGGCCCCTTTATAAACATATGTGACAGGCCCCGCACTCAGCTTAATCCGGCACTGTCCGCTACCACCTGACAACTTCATTCCCATTGGCTCTGCCGTTGGGCGGCGGAGAGTTATTGTACAAAATAAAATTACATACCTCCTACACGACCTCACCCAAGATAAACGAATTACACTTTGACTGTAAAACACGTGGATATATAAAGGCTTTTTTTTGTAATTGAAATTTCGGGGACTGCACACCCCCCTCCCCAGTCCTGGGAAGTATGTGGTCTGGCCGCCATGCGGTTGGTGGCGGTGGTTGGTGGCGGTGGTTGGTGGCGGTGGTTGGTGGCGGTGGTGATTGGTGGCGGTGGTGGGTGGTGTTTGGTGGTGGTGTTTGGTGGTGGTGGTGGGTGGCGGTGGTTGGTGGCGGTGGTGATTGGTGGCGGTGGTGATTGGTGGCGGTGGTGGGTGGTGTTTGGTGGCGGTGGTTGGTGGTGGTGGTGGGTGGCGGTGGTTGGATGGCAGCGGTTGGCGTTGGTTGGCGTACCACGATGCCGTGCGGTCCCCGCGTGCCCGGGTCTCCGTCGATGCCCGTGTCTCCCTGCGCGCAGACAACGGTCGCACGACGCCCCACACGGGGACGAGTGACCTCTGAACCCGGGAGAGTTCTCCACATCCTCTGAGCCTGCGCCGCTACATTTGATCCCGGTTCTAGATTGAGAGCTCACTTGTCTAGAACTCGTGCTTGTGTTTTAGTTTGTTCTTGTCCCCACCCCCCACCACACCTCCAATGAGCACGGTTGGCTACGTGCGGTGCAAAAGTGGGTCAACGTGCGCTCACGCCGAGCTACAAATGCTCTGAAGCGAGTGGCATTGTCCTCGTGCTGTCCCCGTGTCGTTGTGCTCTGGTGTGACGCTGGTGGTGAGACTCGATTCAGGTGGTCTCCTTGCGAGGTCGGCGTAACCGCGGCTCGCTTCTGGCTCGGCTCGGCAATGGCCGGTAGAAAGCTACCAGCGCCACGTGCTCAGGACGTGCCGGTGATGAAGAAAGTTTAACGCACGCACGCACGCACGTTCGTACGCACGCTCGTACGCACGCACGAACATACGAACGCACGTACGCACGCACGCACGAACGTACGCACGCTCACACAGCGGAGGCGCACCCGGGTCGGACGCAGGGCAGCTGTGGACTGGCTCACCTTGTCCCCCTTGTGTCCGTCCCAGCCGTCGGCACCCAGCGGGCCACGGGGCCCCTGTGGAACAACATGAATGGATGCGTATATATGAATTTAAAAAAATATATAGAAAAAATATATTATGTAAATATATATATGTAAATTTTAATGAAGTATAAAAAAACATACAAAATATATCTAACATTTCAAATAAAAGAATACAATTTTTCAAAATATATAAAAAGTTATAGAAAAATAATTATATTTTAATAAAATGTATATACAAATTTTGTTAATAAAAAAATACGTAAAAAAAAATGAATACACTTGGCGGGGAGCAGAGGCGCAGCAGTTAGCGCGCCGCGCTCACGGAGTTTGGCGGCGAGCGTGGAGCGAGCGGCGCCGAGTTCGCCGCACTAACGCAGAGCTTCACGCCACGCCGTGCCCAGCGGCCACCCCTGGGCACCGCCGCGTGGCCTGGCCACGGGGGCGTGGGCACGAGGCCTGGCCACGAGGCCTGGCCCCGAGGCCTGGCCCCGAGGCCTGGCCCCGAGGCCTGGCCCCGAGGCCTGGCCCCGAGGCCTGGCCCGAGGCCTGGCCACGGGGCCACGAGGCCTGGCCCCGAGGCCTGGCCCCGAGGCCTGGCCCCGAGGCCTGGCCCCGAGGCCTGTGGGTACGCGGAGTGGCCACGACGCGCCGCCCGCTCCACTCGCGGCCGGCGTCGAAGGTGCCGCGTGACGTCACGCGCCAGGGCCGGGCCGTCGTGGCCAGCGGCCACCCTGGTCAATACTGCGGCGTGGGTGTTCACCGTAAATAGAACGCGTTTTTCGCATCCGCGGTACTTATCTATCCGCGGTTTTCCTTCGGCATGCCGATTTGCTCACCGCGTGGGTACGGAGTTTTGCGTATCCGCGGTTCAGCGCGGTGACCGGCGCTTGCGAGTTCAAGTCGCCCCACAATCGTCGCTCCCACCGTGTATCACCGTCGCATCTCCCGGCTCCCTCCCACCGAACTCTTGCCACCACCAGGTGACGACGGGAGAGAGGGTGGGCAAAGCCTCCCTCCTCCTCCTTCTAACAACCACCTCCCCCATTACCTCGTCCTCATCAACGTTGTGTTATTGTGTTATTTTGTTTGTATGTTATTGTGTGTTTAGTGAATGGGCAACCTCGTTCGGCTTTGGCGAGTGCGACTGCGGTTTCCCTAACGCCCCCCCCCCCCATTGCCCCCAAGGCCTTGGCATTTCCAACCGTGGCAGCTTTCAGGAACCCCGCCCCTCCTCCCCGCGCGCTGGCGAGGGATTGCTGCACATCATCATCATGTATGTCACAAACAAAAATATGAAACATTTTTAAAGGCAGGGTGAAAATGTGTCTCACCGGCACGCCGTCTCGCCCCGCCTCCCCCTTCTGCCCCTGGGGTCCTGGTGAGCCCTGGGGGGGGACATCATGGCACATGGGGGGTGGCGTCATTCGCCACTCCAGAGCAGAGGTTCGTGGAGTTGTGATCCGGCAGGGCCGCCTCCGGTTCCTGATGCGGTGGTGCAGTGGTGCGGTGGTGCAGTGGTGCAGTGGTGCAGTGGTGCGGTGGTGCGGTGGTGCGGTGGTGCAGTGGTGCGGCGGTGCGGTGGTGTGGTATTAATCCGTGGCGTCGTTGGGAACGAGCCAGCCACTTGCGTGTGCCGGAATCACGGTCCACGTTTTGCCACATTCGACAAAATGTGATCGTAATGTCCCAACGATGGGAGGGCCGGGTGCCCAGAGTGGGAATCAGAATCTGTCTTCACAACGCCGGAGCAATCTGATGAGCTATGAAGCTCTTTCTCACCGATGTCCGGTCGGGGGCACGGGCTCAGAGCGAGCGGCCTCGTGTCGCACAGGGACAGCTGCCACTGGGGGTGCCCGGCCGCAGGGGGCCGGTCCGCCGTGCGGAGGAGGACGGGGCGCGGTTCGTAGTTTGCGCTTCCTTCGTACCGCTTGTTGTTGTAACGTTCTGACCCCGTGCCCCTACTGGATATGTGCGACAAAGAGCTTTATAGCTCATCGGATTGCTCCAGGACGATTCTGAGCCGAGCTGCCGCCTCCGAGTGCCGGCGGAGGAGGAGAGAGCGGCGGGAGGATGCGTCGTTGCCTCGAGCGCCATTGTGTTATTGATATTAAAACGAAGCAATTGACGACAGTCGGAACTTGTCATGTCCCAGGCAGAGGGGCAGATTTACAAGGGCATCGGCTGCGTCCTCAACAAGAGGATCATCTTCAGATTCATTCGCTCATCGACTCATTCATTCATTCATTCCTACCTCGGCTCCTGGGATGCCAGGAGGTCCCCGTGGGCCAGGTGGACCAGCAGGGCCTTCAACGCCCTGTGGATGTCACGTACACAGAAACAGATAAAGGTCCCCCATATAGCCTGAACAGGCTGTCAGGGCAAGTGCTCTTCACGAGCACCTATTAAGGGCCGGCGTGCCGCGTGGGGTGGTGCAAGGAACAGCGACCACTCCAGGCCGCCTTTGTCTCCCCAGTGCTGATGTTTATACATCACACAAGATACTCACCTGAGGCTGAGTCAAGTACTGTTAGCGAGCACCTATGAAGGCCGGCACGGCACGCGAGGGGGTGGGTGGCCAGCACCACGCCCGGCCGCCTTTGTCTCCCCAGTGGCGATGTTTGCACAGCGCACCAGCTACTCATTTGAGGCTGAGACGACCAGAGGGGGGAGGCCCAGGACCGGTTCAGATGTTTCGTCACCGATGTTGGCTGTGAGCGTGAATGGAATGCGACAAGCCACACCATGTGGTGGAGACTTGAACAGTGTCTGTCTCAAGGATCGACTCGACCTTGCCATAGAAATGTGGAATTTCCACCACTGGCTCTGCAGGGCTGTGAACAGGAGTTGAGCACCAATGGCTCAATGCTTATTGGGGAGCCGCAGTGGCTAGGAGATGTCATCTCCCTCGCCTGGTGTGCAGGAGGTCGTGGGCTAGATCCCGACCCCGACGCCTGCTGCTGCTGTATATTTGGAGTTTGCGTGTCTCTATCCCCGTGGTCGCGTGGATTTTTTCTCCCAGCCCTTCAGATTGTTTGCCTGCTGCTGCCGCCGCTATAAATATCCGCACGACAACGATAAGGAGCTTTGTTGAGCTGTCACTTGCGATAGCCAGGGAGCTTCTGGAAAAACAGATCTCGATAAGCTCAGTGGGGCCCTTACCTGGGAAAATAAAAAAGCGAAAAAAACTCCGTTGACCTTCGACCCCGACTCGTTAAACCACGCGGCAAACGCGCCCCCCCCCCTCCTTGCGTGACGCCGACGCAACGGCGCGGGCACCGCCAGCGCAAGGGGGGGCTCTCACCGGGGGCCCTGGCTTCCCCTTGGCTCCCGCATCCCCCTTGGGACCCCGAGGGCCCACGTCCCCCTTGGGGCCATCCGCTCCGGCGCCCCCGGGACCTCCGAGCGATCCCTGTGAGCGCAAACAACAACAGCAGCAGCAGCGACGACGACAATGTCGCCTCCTCAACACTGCCCATAGACTCAACACTGTCCACAGACTCAACACTGCCCACATACTCAACACTGCCCACATACTCAACACTGCCCACAGACTCAACACTGCCCACAGACTCAACACTACCCATAGACTCAACACTGCCCATAGACTCAACACTGCCCATAGACTCAACACTGCCCATAGACCCGGCACTGCACCATAGACTCAACACTGCCCACAGACTCAACACTGCCCATAGACTCAACACTACCCATAGACTCAACACTGCATCATCAACTCAGCACTGCTGAGTCCATGGGACGAAGTCTTCGCCGAGCCGGGGACCGACAGGGGCGCTGTGAGCGACGCCGCACTGCGGACGGACTACCGGGCCGAGGTGAAACTTACGCGGCCTCCTCCTCCGCCCGGCTCGCCCTTGTCTCCACGCACGCCGCCTGTGCCCTGCCACAAGGAAGGCACAGACAAAGATCACCCACGCGGCCCGCACAGACGGTTGGAGCAAGTGCTGTTGGCGGACACCTCTGAAGGCCGGCACGGCACAAGAGGGGGTGTGGGTGGCCAAGACCACGCCCGGCCGCATTTGTATCCCCATTGCTGATGTTTATACACCGCAAAAAATACTCGTTTACAGCTGAGTCCACCTAGGAGAGGTTCAGGATAATTTCTGTGAGGTCTATGGGTCTCTATATGAACATATGGCTCTCTAATGTGAGTCTAATCGTCAATGTAAGTCTATGGGTCTCTGTGTAAGCCTACGGACCTCTACGTGAGCCTCTGGGTCTCTAAATAAGTATATCGGTCTCTCTGTGAGTCTATGGGTCTCTCTGTGAGTCTGCGGGGGGTTTCTATGCGAGTCTGTGGGTCTCCATCGCGAGTCACGGGTAACTGGGATGAGACAACACTTGAGAAGCCGGTTTAATCATCATGCTTGGGTGGCTGAAACTATTGAAACTAACTAAACTGAACTATTTTCTATTGTAGCGCTTTCCCAGAAGTGATCTGGCTATCACAAATAATAGCTCAACAAAGTCGCTTGTCGTCGTGTGGAAATAATTGCAGCCAGATACTCAAAACGCGTGATGTTGTTGATTCTAAATGTGGAGGGAAAAACGGGAGGACCCGGAGAAAAGTCCACGTGATCACGGGGAGAGAGACATTGGAACTCCAAATATACAGCAGGTGTCAGGGTCGGGATCGAAGCCACGACCTCCTGTATACCAGGCGTGGTAGTTAACATCTCTTGTTCTATATCCTTGGTTATTTCGGTAAAGTTACGTAGAAGGGAAAAAATAAAATTATAAAAATATTAAACAATACAAAATTCGCCCGACGTTTCGACTGCAACACAAGCAATCATCATCAGGTGTGAAATCCACAGCAAGAAAATTTGAAAAAAGTGTCGGGTTTTCCTAGAACAAGATATTTACATTTTCATTTAAAGCTTCCCAGGACAGCAGCTGCCTCCTCCACCGTTAGGACAAACCGCCACTTTTTAAAAATGTTCTTGCTGTGGATTTCACACGGGCACCGCTTGCATCTCAACGTGAGTGGATGGGGCCGTGGGTGCTCACCGTGAGTCCGGCGGCTCCAGTTGGTCCCGAGGTCCCGTCTGGCCCCGCGTCGCCCTGACGCACACGGCACACGCACGGCACACGCACGGCACACGCACGGCACACGCACGGCACACGCACGGCACGCGCACGGCACACGCACGGCACACACACGGCACACACACGGCACACGCAAGCGTGGATGTCCTAGGGCGGTACGCGATACAAGGCCGCCATTAATGAGCCGCAATACCTTGCTGATCTCGTCAAGAGGCATAAACCACCATCACGCAAACTCCAGTCATGATGCCTTCTCAACAAGAGCACGGCGGCGAGATGTTCACGACCTCGCCTGGTATGCAGTTGGTCGTGGGTTCAATCGCGACCCTGACGCCTGCTGTATATTTGGAGTTTGCATGCTCTCCCCGTGGTTGTGTGGATTTTTTTCCAGGTCCACTGGTTTTTCCCTCCACATCTAGAATCAACACACGTTTAGAGTATTTGCCTGATGTACATTTCCACGTGATAAGCCACTACGTCGAGCCATCATTAGTGGCCAGGTCGCTTCTGAATAGGAGGACAGCAGCTGCCTCCTCCAGGACCTGCAGCCACAAGTGGTCCGACGTCAACTCGACGCTCGCTCACTTTCCGTACCTTGTCTCCGGTGTTTCCCTCCTTCCCCTCCGAGCCTCGCTCGCCAAGGGGGCCCTGGGCAGATGTTGCAATGAAATGATTAACAAACCAGCACGGGTGATCCCTTGAAAAGCAATGCCTGCTGCCCGCTGCCCTTTGTAACCTCGACAGAAATGTGAGCAGAATTCCGCGCGAGAAGCGGCATGAGGCGTAGGTGTGGTGTGCCGGTGATTTGGTGCCGGGGGCTTAATGGGGGAGGGAGGAGAGGGACGTACGGGGATGCCCAGGGGTCCGCTTGCTCCGCTTGACCCCTGCAGTCCAGGCTGACCCTGCGGGGGGGGGGGGGGAGACCACAACCGAGAAGGTCACAAAGACAACGATTCCGCGTGGAGCCTTTCATAGGCTGCCGGGAGCAAGCGCCGTTAGGGAGCACCTACGAAGGCCAGCACGGCACGTGAAGGGGGTGGTGTGCGGGCAATACCACGCCCGGCCGCCTTTGTCTCCCCGGTCCTGACGTGTTGAGGCTGAGCCAACCGAGGCGAGGCCCAAGAGGGGTTCACACAAGCGCCACTGTCGTTGTGCACGAGCGGGAATCGAACACGGAGCACCGGCTTAGCAGCGCCGCACGCCAACCACCACGCCACTGCTCACCCCGCACCGATCCGTGAGCTCCATACAAACCCTCCCCCCCCCCCCCCCCCCCGTGTAGCCTTCGCGGACTTTTGGGGGTGCAGGCGCTGTTTGCGAGCGGCACCACCTATGCAGGCCGGCACGGCGCACGAGCGGAAGGGTTGCCAGCACCACCGCGCCCGACCGACTTCGTCTCTCCAGTATCTTGCTGTAGCCCCTCACCCCCTCTGTGCCCCCCCCATACCCCGTGCCCCCCGTGGCTGTCCCCTCGTACCAGCAATCCCCGGTTGCCTTTCTCGCCTTTGGGACCAGTCTCCCCCGGGCTTCCCATCGTTCCCATGTGGCCAACGGAGCCCGGAGGGCCAATCTGCCCGGGCGGACCCTGAGAGAGACAGAGAGAGACAGAGAGAGACAGAGAGAGACAGAGAGAGAGACACGGTGAGGCCTTGAGTCACACGCCAATGATCTCAATGCCATTGAAATCTCACCGTTGCAAAACGTCAAGCGGTTGACTTCTTATTTATCCAATTCTGTTCGCTTTCTTCTCCAACTGCAGTACTAACCGGTGGTTGTGCCATGGGTGGATTGGTCACCGCGATGGGAATGTGAAATTACCACGGCTGACTTTCTTCTCCAACCTATGGTATCAACCGACATTTTTAGACATGGCGATCCACACGCTTCATTTATCGTGAAAATATTTCACCCGGAAAATCTCCTGGGGGGGTGGGACATCTCGTCGGCAATGTACGTACACAGAGGGTAAAACACTATTCTTACTTTTCATACTTTGATACCGAAAAAAGAAAGTATCCCATGATACCAGCAAGCCCAGCGTGCACGGTGCCCGGGAGTGGAAGCCGCAGCCACGCTGGGGGGAGGGAGAGAGAGGAGATCTCTTTTTGGCGTGGAGTTTCTTTCCGCTTGTGCGTTTCCCCTCTCGTCCGAGCGTGCGGGGGGGGGGGGCGGGGGGGGGGGGGGGGTGCCGCCGTGTGTTCGGGGCGGCCTACCTTCTCTCCGCGTGGGCCCTGCGCTCCAGCTTGGCCTCCCGGTCCGCTCGCGCCCTGCGAGACATCACGACACAAGGTCCCCAACCGTGTTAACTCGCTACTCGCTCGCCTGCGATGCTATTGAAGCTAAAACTGTAGAATTTCACCAGGCGTAAGGCCCCGTTGAGCTGGGCAGCTCTCTCTCAGAAACCACCTGGCCATCATGAATGATAGCTCAACCAAGTGGGCTTCTCGTCGTCGTCGTCGTGGGGAAATGTATAGCGGCAGCCAAAACACTGGAAACGCGTGTCTCTAAATGCGGTGAGAATAACCGGAGGACCCGGAGAAAAATCCACGCGACCACGGGGAGAGAGAGACGCAGACTCCAAATATACAGCAGCAGCAGGCGTCAGGGTCGGGATCTAACCCACGACCTCCTGTACACCAGGCGAGGGAGTTAACATCTCCTAGCCACCGTGGTGCAGGAGGTCGTGGATTTGATCCCGACCCTGACGCCTGCTATTTGTGTGTCTCTCTCTCTCTCCGGTTTTTCCCTCCACATTTAGAATCGACGTCGTGCATTTAGAGTCATTGGCTGCTTTAAACTTGCACACGATGATGTCCCACTTCGTTGAGCTATCATTCGTCATAGCCAGGTCGCTTCTGATAAAAAAACGCTACATAGCTCAGCGGGGCTTGACGCCTGCTAAAATAATAAAACAAGTTGAGTTTAGTGTAGCCTTCATCAGACTGTGGGGGCAAGTGCCGCTAGCGAGTAGCAGCACCTACGAAGGCCGGCACGCAACAACGAGGGGGGCGGGCGGCCGGCACCACGCCCGGTCACCTTTGTCTCCCCAGTGCTGACGTTGACTACACACCGCACCAGGTACCCCCTACGAGCCGCCACGATGATGCCGGGAAGGCGAGGGCCTAAAAAATCCGATCGCTGCTCAGAGCCTCACCTCTCTCCCTGGGGGTCCCGACGCCCCCCGGGGGCCCACGCTCCCCTGCTCTCCGCTGTCCCCTTTGGGAGCCGGCGGGCCCCAGCTCCCGCGCTCCCCCTTGTCTCCCTGCGGACGGGCACATGGGCAGAATGAAAACCAGCTGGCCGCACCAGTCCACGGGCGAGCCTCCGCTTGTCGACGCTCCGTACGTACGTACGTACGTACGTCGCCGGATGTTGAACTACTGTCACGCCGCACGTGGCCAAGCGGGCTCATCGGAGGTGCGGTGGGAGGGCAACAAACTAAACACAAAAATTCACTTCAAGAAATCTGTTTGTCAACCTAGACGACGATGATTCAAAAGGGAACAGCTCCAGTGGCTTCCTAATATCGGAAGGGCGTTCCAGACGGCCATAGGAGCGCATCTGTAAGCGCCGTGCAATGCGGCGACCACCGTCTTTGTCTTCCCAGTTTCGTTTCTATACATCACGCAAGATACTCCCCTGAGGCCGCGTCAGACCAAGGGGAGGCCCAGGACCGGCCGTGAGCGGGAACCGAACTCGGGTCGCCAGGTTGTGCGGCGCGGCTCGCTAACCGCGATGCTACCGCTGCCCCCTGAACACCGGGTACCCATTGTGCAAAGACAAAAAAAAACCCTCCGGATAGCCTTAACAGACTGTAGGGGCAAGTGCTGGTAGCAAGTAGCACCTATGAAGGCCGGGACAGCACACAAGGGGTTGGGTGGCCAGCACCACGCCCGGCCGCCTTTGTCTCTCCAGTGGCGATGTTTACACACCGTGCCAGGTACTCATTTGAGGCTGAGTCGACACACAGACACACACAGACACACACACAAACAGACACACACAGAAAGACACACACAGACAGATTCTCGGCACAGTATAAAGCTCCGAAAAATGAACGCAACACCCAGAGAGTAAATACCAGAGGTCCTTTAGATCCCGACTCTCCTTTCACCCCATCTCCACCGGGAAGGCCCTAGATGGGAAGACACAGACAGAAGGCCTCACTGAGTCTCAAGACTGAGTCTCAAGACTGAGTCTCAAGACTGAGTCTCAAGACTCGCTTACTGGAGGTCGCTCGCCCGACACGAAACCACAGAGCCAGGCCAGGCGTGGGGGGGGGGGCCTCATTTGCTCACCGAGGGCCAAACCAGACTTTCAAATTCCACATCCGTACAGCCTCCAATTGGCACAGTAGCCTACGTAAGGTGGCGAACGAAGTTCAACACGTGCACGCAATGCGTACGTACGTGCGGAGAACGCGTCCAACTTCACGCTGGAAATCAAACAGCTCGCTCGCTCGCAACAAATGAGCCTGTGGGGGCGTTGGGGCGCCGCTGTGGCTAGGAGATGTTAACTACCTCACCTGGTACGCAGGAGGTCGTGGGTTCGATCCCGACCCTGACGCCTGCTGCTGTATATTTGGAGTTTGCGTGTCTCTCTCTCTCATCATCATCATGGTGGCTAGGAGATGTTAACTCCCTCGCCCGGTATACAGGAGGTCGTGGGTTCGATCCCGACCCTGACGCCTGCTGCTGTATATTTGGAGTGTGCGTGTCTCTCTCTGGCCCCGTGGTCACATGGGTTTCTCTGGGTCCTCTGGTTTTTTCCCTCCACATTTAGAAACATGCACTTAGAGCATTTGGCTGCTATCAATGTCCACATGATGATGATGATGATGATCCATTCCGTTGAGCTACCATTTGTGCAGGCGCGGTTCATCCACTAGCAGCTGGAGATGAGAAATAATATTTCTAATAAAAAATATTTTTCTATAAATAGGTTTGTTGTGTAAAAATATAATGATTATTTGAACGTGAATTGCCTAATAAAGATAACATTTTAAGTTGTTCACATTAGAAACTGCTGCAACGTCACAGTCTGATTTGTGCCTTGGGGAGGCATCGGGGCGACTGTGAAGACGTCCCAGTGAGAGATCTCCCGTCTTCAGTGCGAGGAAACAACAACATCTCCCGTCTTCAGAGTCACTGCGATGAACTTCGCCGCGTAGCCACGCCGCTTGAGACCCATTCAGGGCGGTGAAGAATGCGCCGTGGCTGTGACGACGGCGACGACGGCGACGACGTCACAACGCGAGATCGCTCCGTGGTGCACACTGAGCAGCAGCTCACGGCTCATGGCAGCGGCGTCACTCACCTGCTCCCCGTCGAGCCCGGACACTCCTGGCTCCCCGGGGGGGCCCCGTCCTCCCTGGCGGGCGGAGGGACAAATGAGGAGGAGAAGTGCGGAGTTTACTCTGCCAGGGTCTTCTGTGTCGTCAGGAACTTCCTTCGCACCGTACGTAGCCAACCGCGCTACATCGGAGGTGCGGTGCTGAGTCTATGGGCAGTGTTGAGTCTATGGGTAGTGTTGAGTCTATGGGCAGTGTTGAGTCTATGGGCAGTGTTGAGTCTATGGGCAGTGTTGAGTCTATGGGCAGTGTTGAGTCTATGGGCAGTGTTGAGTCTATGGGCAGTGTTGAGTCTATGGGTAGTGTTAGTGTATGGGCAGTGTTGAGTCTATGGGTAGTGTTGAGTCTATGGGTAGTGTTAGTCTATGGGTAGTGTTAGGCTATGGGCAGTGTTAGTCTATGGGTAGTGTTAGTCTATGTGTTAGTCTATGGGTAGTGTTAGTCTACGGGCAGTGCTGAGTCTATGAGTAGTGTTGAGTCTATGGGTAGTGTTAGTCTATGGGTAGTGTTAGTCTATGGGCAGTGTTAGTCTATGGGTAGTTTTAGTCTATGTGTTAGTCTATGGGTAGTGTTAGTCTACGGGCAGTGTTGAGTCTATGGGTAGTGTTGAGTCTATGGGCAGTGTTGAGTCTGTGGGTAGTGTTGAGTCTATGGGCAGTGTTGAGTCTATGGGAAGTGTTGAGTCTATGGGTAGTGTTGAGTCTATGGGTAGTGTTGAGTTTATGGGTAGTGTTGAGTCTATGGGTAGTGTGGAGTCTATGGGCAGTGTTAGTCTATGCGTTTTTATGGGTATCTATGAGTCTCTGTGCGTCGTCCGTTATTACGGTTTGTTCTGGACCACCACAGTCACACGCTGCTACTGAAGAGTTTAAGTTTCCATTTGTGTTGTTGTTGTGGTTGTTGTTGTTGTTGTGGTTGTTGTTGTGGTTGTTGTTGTTGTTTTATTACCACATCTCCCTTGTCTCCAGGTTGGCCGTCCAGACCGGGGTCACCTTGTTCACCCTACAAACATGGCACACACGCACACACACACGGCACACAAACACACATGGCATGCAGACACGCACGGCACACACACACACGGCACACACACACACGGCACACAAACACACATGGCATGCACACACGCACACACACACACACACGGCATGCACACACACACACGGCACACACACGGCACACACACACAAACACGTACACACACACACACGCACACACACAGCACACACACACACACGGCACGAACACACACACGGCACACAAACACACATGGCATGCACACACCACGCGAACCGTGAGAGCCTCTTCGGGACGAGCTCGGCTCGGATTTGCAATTTGGGAAAAGGGAAAAAAACTGGGTGCATGGGAAGGGGAGGTGGGGGAGGGGGCATGGGGGGGGCGGTCACTCGGGGTGGGGGTCGTCTCACCTGTAGGCCCAGCGGCCCGGGAGGCCCTCTCGGGCCTGCGGGGCCGAGGCTCCCGGGCGGGCCTCGCTTCCCCGTCTCACCGTCCACTCCGGGCTTTGCAGAGAGGCCCTACAGGTGGGGGGGGGGGGAGAGGTGAACGCCGTGGGGGGGGGGGGGGGGGCGGCCCGTCCACACCCCGCGACGTCACTTCACGTTGGGGTGGGGGGGGGGTAGAGGGGGGCGAGCTGGCAGCTGATGCCGCCGCTGCGTTTGACCGCCCCGACAAGCGAGGAGCCGCCGGTGGGTGTCGTCTCCAGAGGCTGCCCGGGCGGCCGTACTCACCGGCTGCCCTTGGAAGCCCTTGGCTCCAGGCTGCCCTGGCTTCCCCTAGAGGCGGGCACAGGGGGGCACAGGGGGCGTCGCCGATCAGGGGGCTCCCGGCGCAGCGCGCGGCGATCCCCGTTGCCGTTGGGGTTGCGACGTCGGCGGCGTCAAGGTTCGGGCTCTTACACGGCGGCTACGCACGCGGCCTGCAAGCCAGCTGTGGCGGATCGCACGCCGATGTCGCGCCAAACTCCCTCCCCGTTCCCCGGGGGGGGCGGGCATCGAAGAGCCGTAAGCTCCCCCCCCCCCTCCCCCAACTCGCCAGGTCGAAGGCAGCGCGGACAAAAATGTACGGGGATAGAGCGTTTCCCCCTCGCACGCGTTGTTTTTCTCCGGGTTCTCCGGTTTCTTCCCACACGTGTATGAACGCTCATTATTTGGAGTTTGCGGTGTCTCTCTCCCTGTGGTCGGCTGGTTTTGTCTCCGGGTCCTCCGGTTTATTCCCTCCACATTTTAGAATCGATGTCACGCATTTAGAGTAATTTGGCTGCTACAAACATCCACGTGACGATGTTGATGATGATGAGCCCACTTGGTTGGACTATCGTTTGTGACAGCCAGGTCGCTTCAGAAAAATATCTATAAAGCTCAGTGGGCGTTAACTATTTGAAATAACAAGAGTAGTTTAGTAGTCGTGGTCGGGTTATGGTTAGGTCTGCACCACACACGCGCCGCATGTCTAGGACTCGCGCGCTGCCCACGCTGTCATGGCGTGTTGACTCGTGCGGGTCACTCACCTGGGGACCTGGCTTCCCGGAGCTTCCAGGGTTCCCTCGGGGTCCCTTCGAGGGGGAAGAAGACACATGAGGCTCAAGAGCAACGCTTGTTCTGCGTTCCACCATCGCGTGAGGTGTCCACTGGAGTTGTGAACCCTCCACCACCAGGCACGGCAAAAAAACAATTGGGTTGCCACCGGAACAAATGTGCCGTTTTTTTTAAGCAAACCGGCTCGTACTGGGCTCAAGCCAAAAAAATGTATGTGTATATAAAAAATGTATAAAGTATTATATTATATTATTAGAAAAATTATGAATCTATAAAAAAATCTATAAAAAATTAAATGTATATCAAACTAAACATACAACAAACAGAAACGATTACCAAGATAATAGCAACACACAAATGTTTTGGTCACTGCTGATGTCTTGAATGCGGTCGACACCGCTCCAGGCCCACCTTAAGTCCGGGTTGTCCCCATTTCCCCGGAGCTCCCTGCTTCCCCACCTCGCCCTGCCACACACATCGACAGCAGATTCATCATCATCGTCGTCGTCGTCATCATCATCGTCTTCGTCATCATCTTCGTCATCATCGTCTTCGTCGTCGTCGTCATCATTGCAATCATCATCGTCACAACACAACACACGAGCGTCATCGTGTAAAACATACAACTTGGTAATGTTGATGCTGCTGGTTGACAGTGGTGCATGAGCACCGACCACCCACGATCACCCACCACCCACCACCCACCACCCACGATCACCCACTACCCACCACCCACGATCACCCACAACCACCCACCACCCAGGAGGACCGCTAACCCACGAGCACAATCACCCAGGTAGATTCTGTGTGGCCAGGCGAGAGACTCGGGGGACCAGCCTGGGAGTGTCATTGGGCAAGCGGCCCAATGCCACTCCCAGGTAGGATGGGGATGGTTTAGTGTTGTGTTTGTTTGTGTGTTGGGTGATTTGTTCACCTTTCATGTACTTTGCACAACTGTCGTGTGTTTTGTAACTGCTTGTCGTTGTGTAATGACCGAGATAAGACCGCTTGCCCGACACGAGAGTACGGTCAGACACACAGTCAGGAAGCAGGCCGAGGCCTCACCTGGGTGCAGACAGGCCTCGGCAGTGATTGGGCGGCAAAATCCAAAGGGACTGCAGGAAATGTTTGAAAGGTAAAAAGGCGGAAAAGCGAGTGGTGGACTGCAGAAGGACGGTTGAGAAAGGCTGGTGGGGAAGGGTCAAGATCGGCCGAAGGGAGTGGGGTGATGGAAGCTTTCAGAGAGGGGGGGGGTGGGGGGGCTTGGGAGGTACAAAGGAGACAGCACGGGGAGAGAGAGGGGACGCTGGAGAGGAGACGGAGCTCAAACCTCAAGAACCAGCCCTGGGCAGCGTTCGTGCTGTGTCTGAATAAAGGATCTTGAAAGTCACGACGTGTGTGGGCGTCACTACACCCGTAACGTTCTTACCCCGTGCCCCGACTGGACGTGTGACAAAAGAGCTTTATAGCTCATCTGATTTCCCCTCCAGTATAAATAAACATTCCGATTCTCAAATCAAGATTCCGATTATTATCGGTCGCCTATCCCGAGCACAGCCCGGCAAGTCGGGCTCAAACCCCTGAAGGAGCCTGTCGGAGGCCTCGCACCTTGGGCCCTGGGGAACCGGTGACGCCTCCCTCGCCACCGCTGCCGGGAAATCCCTGCAAGGAGACGACGGGTCAGTGGCGCCGGGAGCACTGCGAGGACGACTTCTCAGAAGTAATCCGTTACCAATCACTTGGGGGGAGGGGGAGGGAAAAGGTTCGAGTGATTACCAGATTAAACGAGCGACGAGAGAGTGTTTCCCTCACCTTTTTTTACGGTCCCTAAAAAGGCGGTGGTGGAAATTCCGCATTCACATGGCGGGGGGTGGGTTGAAGGCGGAAGACAACCATTGTTGTGGGGTGCCACGGTGGCTAGGAGATGTTGACTACCTCGCCTGGTATGCAGGAGATCATGGGTTCCATCCCGAGATGTTAACCACCTCGCCTAGTATGCAGGAGTTCGTGGGTTCGATCCAGACCCTGACGCCTGCTGCATAGTTGGAGTCTATGTGTATCTTTCTCTCCCGTGGTGACGTGGATTTTTCTCCGGGTCCTCTGGGTTTTCCCTCCACACTTAGAATCAACGTCACCCGTTTAGAGTAACTGAGCTGTGTACCTCTTTTGAGAAGCGACCTCGCTATCACAAATGACAGCTCAACAAAGTGGCTTACCTTCATCACGAGGGAAATTATTGCAGCCAAATACTCGAAACGCATCTTTCTAAATGTGAAGGGAAAAACCGGGAGGACCCAGAGAAAAATCGAAGCGACCACGGGGAGAGAGACGCGCAAACCCCAAAGAAACAGCAGCAGGCGTCATGGGTCGGGATTGAACCGACGCACTCCTGCGTACCAGGCGATGTGGTTAACATCCCCTAGACACTATGGTGACCCCCCCCCTCCACTACCTGGGTGTCAACCTGAAACCTGCCGATTGCGAGGCCACTCGCTGTACCACGGGGGAGCCACATGGGACGGGCTGATTGCGTAACCATCACACAACGGAGAGCCGCCAGACATCCCGCTGGGTGAGGTTAGAGTGGCCACCCGTGTACCCCGCTGTGGGTGCGTGTCGGGAGCGGGCGGCGCTCGGGATAACTTACATAGGTGCCGACGGGGCCTTGTATGCCGGGCAGTCCTGGTTTTCCTGGGAGGCCCTGAGAGAGGAAGTTTCACACAAATCCATGTGCACAGTGCAACACTCAAACTCAACGCAAATGTGTTTTTGTTACCAGCCAAGGCGCCACAATGAGCTGCGTCGCTCTTTTTCAGAAGTGACCTGGCCATCACAAATGACAGCTCAACGTAGTGGGCTCATCATCATAGGAAATGTAAAGCAGCAGCCAAATTGCTCGAAACGCTTGGTGATGTCGATTCTAAATGTGGAGGCGAAAAACCGGAGAAAACTCCATGCGACCACGGGGAGAGAGACACGCAAACTCCAAATATACAGCAGGCGTCAGGATCGGGAATGAACCCATGACCTCCTGTGTACCATGCGAGGTAGTAGACATCTCCTAGCCACCGTGTACAGATAAAGACGCAGCCCTGCAATTGCTTGACTCGTGCCACCGCTGGTCGAAGGTCCGCCACCGGAGCGAAGCCTCTGGGGTATTACAACGTTGATATTCGCGCTGCCTCTGTTGCTGTTCGCCTTGCGGCGTTGTTCTCCGGCCTACCACCGGTGGTGGTGAGACGAGGCCATGAAGGAGGTTCTACCTCCGACTTTATTATCATCATCATCATCATCAGAGCCACGTTTGTTTTGCCACCAGCGTGGTGTGTGGTGAATGCACACTTGATGATGCCTTGCAAAAGGTGTCTATTTGCCGTTTGAATATCTTAACACAACTCCTGTTCTATTGCCAGAAAGGCCGAAGCCTATTCCGATGTTTTGTTTGTCACCTAGAGCGGTAATTGGCCACAGCAATCGCCGGATAATCTACAACGGGGGTGCGGCGACGGTGGTGTTGGCGTGCGAGGCGCGGCGGTGATCGCCACCGTGCCGTCTCACCTTCTCCCCCGGGTTGCCCGCGTTGCCGGCGGCCCCCGGTAAACCGCGAGGTCCCTGCGAATCCGACCACAGTCAGTCAGTCACCACCCCCCCCCCCCCCCGGGGTCAGCGCCGCGGCAAAACCAGCGCTTGGCGTGCTGCCCTGAGCGGAGTCAGCGCTCGAATAATAACGCCACGCTCGCACGGCGCTCGCTCCTCGCTCTCGTAGAGACGGAGAGAGAAGGGAAGTATCAGAGAGAGAGAGAGGACGACTCAGAGAGAGAGAGGACGACTCAGAGAGAGAGAGAGGACGACTCAGAGAGAGAGAGAGAGAGAGAGAGGACGACTCAGAGAGAGAGAGAGAGGACGACTCAGAGAGAGAGAGGACGACTCAGAGAGTGAGAGAGGACGACTCAGAGAGAGAGAGAGGAAGACTCAGAGAGAGAGAGAGGAAGACTCAGAGATAGAGAAGACGACTCAGAGAGAGAGAGGACGACTCAGAGAGAGAGAGAGGACGACTCAGAGAGAGAGAGAGGACGACTCAGAGAGAGAGAGAGGACGACTCAGAGAGAGAGAGAGGAAGACTCAGAGAGAGAGAGAGGACGACTCAGAGAGAGAGAGAGGAAGACTCAGAGAGAGAGAGAGGAAGACTCAGAGATAGAGAAGACGACTCAGAGAGAGAGAGAGGACGACTCAGAGAGAGAGAGGACGACTCAGAGAGAAAGAGAGGACGACTCAGAGAGAGAGAGGACGACTCAGAGAGAGAGAGGACGACTCAGAGAGAGACAGAGGACGACTCAGAGAGAGAGAGGACGACTCAGAGAGAGAGGACGACTCAGAGAGAGAGAGAGGAAGACTCAGAGAGAGAGAGAGGACGACTCAGAATAGGCACCAGGAGGAGGAGGAACCACACAGACAAGGGAGTGGGAAGGCAGCGGCAGCCACGCGCTAGCGAGGAGCCGGCCCCACCAACGATTGCCCCAGCTCTGCGCTCCTCTGCGTATGAAGTTGTGGTCGGCCCAATGACTGAATTTCGGGAGGAAGGAAGCCGGAGCTCCCAGGGGAAACGCCTGCGTGCGAGGGAGCAACGTTGTATCCCCGCGCAGGAGGGACAGTGGAGTCAACGTGTTGGCTGCGTCGCCGTCTCCTGGCGAGTCGCGGGGTTGCAGCTCCTCCGCTAGGACAGCCGCCCCCCTGCGCCTGGCCGAGCCGTGGATGACCCCCGTGACTTTGCGACCCCGTGACCCCGTGATCCCCCCTCCCCAAACTTACCGTTGGCCCCAGGGAACCGTCCACCCCCCTGAGTCCCGGTAGGCCTCTGAAGCCCTACAGGGGGTTGTGGCACGGAGAAGAAGAACCATCGTCATCATCATCATCAGCAGCAGTAGCAGCATCAGCAGTAGCAGCATCATCATCAGCAGTGGCAGCGTCATCAGCAGTGGCAGTGTCAGCTATATCAGCATCAGTATCATCATCAGCAGTCGCAGCATCAGCATCATTAGCAGCAGCATCATGATCATCAGCAGCATTAGTATCATCATCAGCAGTAGCAGGAGCATCATCATCAGCAGTAGCAGCAGCATCATCATTAGTCGTAGCCAAATCAGCATCAATATCATCAGCAAAGCAGAATCTACACATTCATCATCATAGTCATTGATGGAATCATCATTCATTTTCAATGAACGGCATCAGCATCAGAATGATAATATCAGCAGCAGGAGAATCATAATTAGAATCATCATTTTCATCATCATAAGCAAACATCATCATCATCACACTGAACGCAAACAGCGCTGTCATCATCATCATCATCACCACCGCGAGCGCCACCACGGCTGGGTAGCAGCAACGACGCGACGTGTGTCCTGTCACTAGGGCTGGTGTCATCGAGTTGACTGCACAGTCAAGCCGGTCGTGTTGTTTTCTGTTGTTGTTGTTTGGTATTGTTGTTGTTTTCTGTTGTTGTTGTTGTTTGGTGTTGTTGTTGTTGTTGTGTGCTGTTGTTGTTGCTGTTTTCTGTTGTTGTTGTGTACTGTTGTTGTTGCTGTTTTCTGATGTTGTTGTTGTGTGCTGTTGTTGTTGTTGTTGTTTTCTACTGTTGTTGTTGTGTGGTGTTGTTGTTGTTGTTGTTTTCTACTGTTGTTGTTGTGTGGTGGTGTTGTTGTTGTTGTTGTGTGGTGGTGTTGTTGTTGTGTGGTGTTGTTGTTGTTTTCTGCTGTTGTTGTTGTGGTGTTGTTATGTGGTGTTGTTGTTTTCTGCTGTTGTTGTGGTGTTGTTGTGTGGTGTTGTTGTTTTCTGTTGTTGTTGTGTGTGTGGTGTCGTGCACCTACGCACCCTGAACCCCCTCCTCCCCGCGTTCCCCGTCACTCCGGGCGCTCCCTGCAGGGGGAGACGCGACAGGGAGACGCGTCACCGAGGAGCGTGGTGGACAAGGGGTGAGCGTAGTGGACAAGCCGTGGGCGTGGTGGACAAGGTGAGCGTAGTGGACAAGGGGTGAGCGTGGTGGACAAGGTGAGAGTGGTGGACGAGCGGTGGGCGTGAACGCAGCGTGTATTGTGTGTGTTGTGTGTACCATTGTGCGAGTGGTTTGCATGGGAATTGTGCAAAAGCGGTGCACACAGTGCGTGTGTGCGCACGGTGCGTGTGTGCGCACGGTGCGTGTGTGCGCACGGTGCGTGTGTGCGCACGGTGCGTGTGTGCGCACGGTGCGTGTGTGCGCACGGTGCGTGTGTGCGCACGGTGCGTGTGTGCGCACGGTGCGTGTGTGCGCACGGTGCGTGTGTGCGCACGGTGCGTGTGTGCGCACGGTGCGTGTGTGCGCACGGTGCGTGTGTGCGCACGGTGCGTGTGTGCGCACGGTGCGTGTGTGTGCACGGTGCGTGTGCACGGTGCGAGTGTGTGCACGGTGTGTGTATACCGGTGTGTGTGCACGGTGCGTGTGTGTGCACGGTGCGTGTGCACGGTGCGAGTGTGTGCACGGTGTGTGTATACCGGTGTGTGTGCACGGTGCGTGTGTGTGCACGGTGCGGGTGTGTGTGCACGGTGCAGGTGCACGCCGCGTGGGTGCGGTGTTCGCCGTGTGAGTGCCGCGTGGCAGCAGGGATGGGTGCATGGGAACCTGGGTACCCGGTTTTCCTTCCGCTCCCTCCCTTCCGCCCGTGCCCTTCTCGCCCTGCCGGACACACGCACACACCGCCTCGTACTCCGCCGCACGTGCGGCGCTCAGTGTTTCCTCGTGGCGGTTTGACCCCCGACCGAGCGACAAAGAAACTCAACTCGTCACGGCGTCCGCCGGCCGTCCCGACATTTAGAAGTTTTTTTTCCGTTCCTGCTACATGTCAACCGAATAAGGATTGTCACGTCTCAAGATGGGGGGCCGCTCCGTGCGTCTGCCCCCACTCCGTGGTCGAGTCGATGTCCCTGAGCGCCGTCGACGGCGTCGGAGCGACGGTGTCGGGTCGACGGGTCAACGGTGTCGGGGCGACGGTGTCGGGGCGATGGTGTCGGGTCGACGGGTCGACGGTGTCGGGGCGACGGTCTCGGCTGGAATGTCCGTGGGCACGGCGACGCCACGCGAACACCGCCATTTTGTATCGTGGGCCAACCGGCTCACCGCTTTCTTCTTGACAACTGCGCCACCAACCCCCCCCCCCCTCCAGTGAAGGTTCTCCAGAATCCGGCGAAACGTTGGGATTGCGGTCTTGGGGGCACGGAGACCAACGGATCTATTTAATTATTTTCATTGATTTCCTCTTTGACGATACATTTTTCTTGTCACGCGCAACTTTTTTCTCTCTCGCCATTCGCGTGTTCATCTTTTAGTTCTTGATTTGCTTAGTGGCGGGTTTGTTTTTGCATCGTCTGCGTAAGGGACTAGTACACTCACTAGTACACTCATCGTTATGCGATGGACGTCACTCCCGTACAGCACAGCAGCGTGGAGAGAAATGTCGGACGTCGTCGTCGATTTGCCACGAATGAACCACGCTGCTCATCAGCGTAAATCACGCGAACTCCGGTTCGTCATCCTCGCAGCAGCAGTAGCAGCGGTAGCAGCGGCTTTTGGCTCGGCCGTCGGGACAAAGACGGTGGTCACCGGAAATTGCGCGGCACTTTCAGACGCCCTTTTGCGCCCGTCTGGAACGTTCTTCCTTCCGGTATCAGGAAGCCACTGGGAGCTGTGATGCACTTACAAATCATCAGCTCGATGGAAAGATACTTTCTGTGTAATTTCTATTTGTGTTTGGTTTGCTGTCTTTCCCCTGTGCCCCCGGTTAGCACGGTTGGCTACGTGCGGTGCACAAGAAGTGCAACGTACGGTGCACGCCGCACGTACTGGCGGACGAAGGGCCTCGCTTCAATTCCCGAAAAAGAAGGTGCCGGTGCGCGAAGCGAAACGTCGGACGTCGCGGCCGAACCACCTTGCGGAGGCACAGCCTTGACAATCACATCGTGACGACACAGCCTTGACAACCACATCGTGACGACACCGCCTTGACAACCACGCCGTGACGACACAGCCTTGACAACCACGTCGTGACGACACAGCCTTGACAACCACACCATGACATCACAGCCTTGACAACCACGCCGTGACGTCACAGCCTTGATAACCACACTGTGACATCACAGCCTTGACAACCACACCGTGACATCACAGCCTTGACAACCACACCGTGACGGCACAGCCTTGACAATCACACCATGACATCACAGCCTTGACAACCACGCCGTAACATCACAGCCTTGACAACCACGCCGTGACATCACAGCCTTGACAACCACACCGTGATGGCTGCCATGGCAGCGTGGCCGGCTATAGACGAGTGAACTCACCGGAGCCCCCGGGAAGCCGACGAGCCCACGTTGGCCGGTCCGTCCCTGGAGCGGCATTAAAGGTGAAATGTCAGTACAGTAGAAGCCCTGTTCACGACTAATGACGGCCTCCATAGAGCCCAGTGTATAATAGTGTAGTGTAGTGTATAGTGTAGTGTATAGTGCAGTGTATAGTCGTGTAGTGTATAAGCACCTGCATGGGTATTTTGTACCATCGAACACTCCATCCCCACAACTCCCGATTAGTGATGGGGCAGTGGAGAGTTTCCCACACCTGGGCAGTGTGCTCATGACCGGCTCCGGTTTGGCAGCAGAGGTCTCATTCCGAATCAGTCGAGCGGCGATATCTTTTCATCGGTTGGGTAACGCTGTGTGGAAGCTACCTGGTCTGTCGCTCCGCACGAAGCTTCAGGTCTTCTCGGCCACAGTCATTCCCTCCCTTCTCTACGTTTGCAAAACGTGGACCCCCCTAATGGAGCATATTCGCCGGTTAGAAACATTTAGGCTGGCCTGCCTACGATCCATCCTGTGTTTAACCAGGCTGGATTGTGTGAGGAGCTCACAAATCCTTGAAAGATCTGGACAAAGTCCTATCGGTGAGCTCCTCCGGCAGGCAAGGCTGCGTTGGCTGGGTCATGTAGCCCACATGCCCAGCCACCGCATGCCCAAACAGCTTTTGTTCGGCCGGATAGAGGGGGCTAACCGGGCGCGGCACGGACTAGAGAAGAGATGGAGTGATGTGGTTCAGGAGGACATGGAGCTGAGTGGACTTGCCGATGACTGATATCAGCGGTGTCAAGATCGGCCTCTGTGGAGGAGGCTCGTGAAGGACGCTACTGGGCAGTTGGAGGCAGTCGCCCTCCAACAACAACGGAGGGAGGAGGAGCGATGCTCACAACAACGAGCGGAGCGCCGGGTGGCTAAAGCACAGCAAGTTGGCACAGTAGGGGGCACAGGTGGTGCATCAGCCAGTCGTCTCAGTCAGTCGACCCGTGGCACCTGCTGGGTCTGCCCCGTGACCTCCTGCCAGCGGGCGTTCGACACTTCACGTGGCCTCAACAAGCACATGGCCTGGCACAAGCGTCGTGGTGACGTCACCGCCACTTAGTGGCGAATGGCGGTTGTTGTTGTTGTGTGTGTGTGTCTGTGTGTGTGTGTCTGTGTGTGTGTCTGTGTGTGTGTCTGTGTGTGTGTCTGTGTGTGTGTCTGTGTGTGTGTGCGCATGCCCGGTTGTCGGGAAGCGATCGCAGAGCCACTTACACGGACGCCTCGAGATCCTGAGATGCCCTTTGAGCCAATCACGCCCTGGTCTCCCTAATGGATGAACAAAAACACAAAGATCCCCCGTATAGCCTTTAACACACCGTTGGGGCAAGTGCCGTTACCGAGCACCTATGACGGCCGGTACGGCACACAGACCAACACCACGCCCGGCTGCCTTTGTCTCCCCAGTGGCGATGTATACACATCGCACCAGCTATTTATTTGAGGCTGAGTCTTCTTAGGGGAGAGCAAGGAATGGTTCAGATAATTGTCACTGGTGTTGGCCGTGAGCGGGAATTGAACTCGGGTGGCCAGGTTCGTAGCGCGCTAACCACTACACTAGCCTGTAACAGACTGTTGGGGCGAGTGCCGTTAGCGAGTTGCAGCACCAATGAGGCACACGAGGGGGTGGTGTGGCCGGCACCACGCCCGGCCACCTTTGCTTCCCCAGTGCTGATATTTACACACCATGCCCAGGTACTCATTTAAGGCTGAGTCGACATAGCAGAGGCCCAGGGCCGGTTCAGATGATTGTCACTGGAGATGGCCGTGAGCGGGAATCGAACTCGGGCCGCCGGGTTCGGAGCGCTAACCGCTACGCCACCGCTCGCAAATTCACATGCATGCACACACGTGCACAGATTCGCCACACGTGTATACACACGTGTGGAGGGCATGATGACGAAGGTGGTGGTGATGCTCACCTTGGGGCCCAATTTCCCCTTCCTTCCCTGTGCCCCCATGGGCCCCTCCAGCCCCTGGAAAAAGAGAAACACCAAAGTTAGCACAGCAGCAGTGGTGGCAGCAGTGGAAGCAGCAGCGGTAGTAACAGATTGGGAGTTGTGGGGGTGGAGTGTCCGATGGTACAAAATACCCAGGCAGGTGCTTAGTTTTGGTGGGGCTAATGGTAAGGCCCCACCTCTTAGTGGCACGCTCCAGTCTCAGCAGCAGCGTCTCCAACTCCTCCTCTGAATGAGCAGCTATTACCAATTCATCTGCATACATAACGTGGTTGACCAATAGGGAGCCATCCCTTGATCGCACGCGGGCATCGATCAGCCTCCCATTATATCTGTACCAAATGGAAATTCCCTCGGTACAGCTATTGAAGGCTTCACGAACTACGTGGTCAAAATAGATGTAAAATAATGTGGGAGCCAGAGGACATCCCCGTCGCACCCCAAGGTGTACAGGGAATGGCTCTGACTCCCGGCCACGTAGTTTTACCCGGGCCCGCTCACCAACATGAAGGTCCTTAATGATCGTGAGCAGAGGGTCAGGGACTCCGAAAGCACGAAGAACAACCCAGAACCCAGGCCTACTGATGGTATCATAGGCCTTGACCAGCTCAATAAAGCAGAGATGTAGGTCTTGTTGGAATTCCCTACACCTCTGCTGTAGCAGACGGACAGATAATATGGCATCTGTGCAGGACCGCCCTTTCCTGAAACCGCATTGGGGCTCCGCAAGCCTCTCCTCAGGGTGCCTGGCAAGGCGATGTTGAATAATCCTTGCCAGGAACTTTTCCGGCACACTGAGGAGTGAGATGCCCCTGTAGTTGTTACAGTCTGTGCGGTCCCCCTTCTTAAAGAGGGGGACCACCAGGGCATCCTTCCAATCATGCGGAACCCGTCCAGTGGTCCAGACTGTTGTTATGTCACACCACACACACACACTCAAACACACCACACTCACACCACACACGCTTACACCACACTCACACCACACACGCTTACACCACACACACACACCACAGATGCTCACATTCACACCACACACACACACCACTCACACCACACACTCACACCACACACGCTCACACAGCTCCTCACCGTGGAGCCCACTGGGCCCGACCTCCCCTTGGGCCCCGGGAATCCCTGGTGGCCAGCCGGACCCCGGAAGCCGGAGAATCCCTTGGGGCCCCTCCAGCCAGGGACACCCTGGGAAGGGGGGGGGGGCACAGAGCGCTTCGTTATCCAACGGGGAAACTGCGCCGTGCCACCGAGATCACACACGATGGAGCGGAGACTTGAGCGGGTGACGCGGTGGATGATCTCACCAACCCACCATCTCACCCACCCACCATCTCACTCACCATATCACCCACCCACCATCTCACCCACCAACCATCTCACCCACCCCCCATCTCACCCACCCACCATCTCACCAACTCACTCACCCACCCACAATTTCACCAACCCACCATCTCCCCCACCCACCATCTCACTCACCATCTCACCCACCCACCATCTCATCCATCGACCATCTCACCCACCCACCATCTCACTCACCCACCCACCATCTCACCCACTCACTCATTCGTTCACTCACCCACTCATTCAATGCACTCATCCATTCACTCACTCACTCAATCACTCACTCGCCGAGTCATTTATTCACTCACCTGGTTAAACACCAAGTGGTAATCTCTGGATTAAACTACGACCACGTTTTATTGTACCAGGTGTACGGCCCCACTGAGCTGTGTAAATCTTTTTCAGAAGCGACCTATCACAAATGATAGCTCAACGAAGTGGCTTATCATCATCATCACCACGTGGAAATGTGTAGAACCCAAACACTCTAAACGCGTGATGTCGATTACAAATGTGGACGGGGAAAACCGGAGGACCCGGAGAGAAATCCACGCGACCACGGGGAGAGAGACACGCAAACTCCAAATATACAGCAGCAGGCGTCGGGGCCGGGAACGAAGAACCCACGACCTCCTGCGCACCAGGCGAGGGAGTTGACATCTCCGAGCCACTGCGGCGTCCCTTTATAACCCTTCTTTGCTTGCGCGTGGTAGAACTCAGAGTGATTCAAATGTCGATAGCGGGAGTCGGCCACCGCGAATGGCGATGCCCCACAGGCAGGAAGGGAACCCAGGCGAGCGGGTGCCCGGAGCGCCACGTGCGTTGGGGCCACTCACCTGATCGCCTTTCTCTCCCACGTCGCCACGGTGGCCGCTCCTTTCCTTGAGGCCCTGGGGACACGCAGAGAGGCAGGCGGAGGGGGGGGGAGACGGAGAGAGGGGGAAGCGACAGAGAGAGGGGGGGGGGGGGGGGGGGGGAGAGAGGGGGGGGGGGCATGGGGAAAGAGCGAGACAGAGAGAGGTATCAAAGAACCCCGTGACCAACATCAAGTGAACACATTCATCAAAAACACCGTTTGGCCATAAAAGGAAAACCAAAGAGGTATGGTCGGCGACGTTTTCCTGGTTGTGCCGCGTGTCGCTCGGGTACGGTGTCAGACGTTTCGCTCCGCGTGCCTTCCGCAGTAGCCGAACCGACTGTTTAGTTTCTGTGCCGCGCTCGAAAACGAGGCGCCGGTGTGACCCGGAATCAAACCGGGAGGGGCGATCGGCGCTTGCTCAGGAACCCCTCGACCCCCCAGCCCCCCCGTGTGTGAGTGTGTGAGAGTGTGAGTGTGTGTGAGAGTGCGTGTGTGTCTCTCACCTTGTCGCCACGTGGCCCGGTGACGCCAGACAAGCCGGACACGCCCTGCACGCCAGTGGCGCACAAACAGCCACAGCGCGTGCCACGTCAGCTCCTACTGCTGCTGATGATACTGCTGCTCATGATGATACTGATGATGATACTGCTGATACTGCTGCTGCTGATACTGCTGCTGCTGATACTGCTGCTGCTGATACTGCTGCTGCTGATACTGCTGCTGCTGATGATACTGCTGCTGCTGATGATACTGCTGCTGCTGCTACAGCTGCTGCTACTACTACTGGTGCTGTTACTACTGCTGCTGTTAAGTGTTCAAAATGACAGTAGCAGCAAGGGGCCAACATGGACATCGGAGCAGAGACAGCTGCATCACGTGAGCGAGGCAGCGTCACGTGGGCGTGTGCAGGGCGACCACATGGGCCTGTGCAGGGCGACCACGTGGGCGTGTGCAGGGCGACCACGTGGGCGTGAGGACAGACGCGGGGACACACAGACGGGGTGCTGCTGGGGTAGCTGCTGGGGGACACACGGGGATATTAGGGGACGTCCATTGAGTCCGTACGCATGGAGGGGGGAGGTCAACCCAAATGCGTAGCTTGCGTATGGGTGGTCTACTGACAATGTACGCATAGGAAACGGGGGGGGGGGGGGGGGTAAAGGCTCGATAATAATTTGTCTACATTGGCCTTCAAATGAGTTAGATAGGCCGGCGGTGGACTATGTTTGCTGAAACACGTCAATATTATTAACCCTTTATCGTTTTTGCGTGGATTAAATATCGGCCGTTCTATAGGATTCGGGGGGGGGCGGGGGGTGCGTCAAGCGAACCTACACAGGTGGTGGGGGGGGGGGGTAAACAGTCCACGTGCCTACAGGGAGGGGGGCAGGGGTCAAGTTGTGACAGATTTGTGCGTACCGACTCCATGGTTGGCCCCTTGACGGACAGAAATTCGGACGGACAAATGGACAGTGTGATGGGTAGGCTGGACAGACCGATGGCTGTGCATACAGAGAGATGGACGGACAGGCGAGCGGATGATGGGCAGATGAATGGATGGACGTACAGGCTGGCAAACAGATCAAGGACAGATCGACAGATAGACAGGCAGACAGATGGATGGACAGACAGACAGGTAGACAGACAGATGGGCAGACAGATGGATGGACAGATCGACAGACGGATGGGTAGACATGTAGACAAATGAATGTACAGATGGACGGACATGTGGATGGACAGAGAGGCGGGTCGACACGTGCACCGAGCGGAGGGGTCATGCCGTGCGGGATAGAGGTTTGCCAGAGTCAGAATCTTTTCTCGAGTCTGGAGGAATCCGATGAGCCGCAAAGCTCTTTCGAGGGACACCGATGGCATCCCACCCACCTTGTAGCCCTCAGCGCCATCCTCGCCTCGCTCTCCCGTGACCCCGGGTGGGCCCTGGGTGACAACCGAGACGGGGGGAGACAAATCGTTCGATACATGTCGGGCAAATCGGTCACCGAGCGATGCCAATCATTCGATCAGTCGTCGGTCAGTTCACAAAACAATCAGCGATTCAATGGACCAGTTGGTCAATTGGTGAATTGGTAAATAAATCTGCCTGCTCATCAGTCAGCTAATGAGTCGTTCAATCGGCTGATCAACCAATTGGCTGCTTCGAGAATAGGCGACAAGCAACCTCAAATAACACTACACTGTATCTAACCAATAGGTGTGAAGATGTTCAAACACCAAATAGAAACCTTTTGCAAGGAATAAATTACTGCATTAACCACACGCAGTGCTTGTGGTGAGAACAGGCGAACAAAAACACGAATCTGATATTTATATAATGCGTTATCTTGATGGCCTAGTCTCACTCCCAGTGTCAGACCAGAGAACAGCACCGAAAGGCGGGCAGCACCAGGGCAATGCCACACGTGTCGGGGCATTTGTAGCTCGGGATGAGCAGCTGCACCTTGGGAGCTTTGCTGGCAGCATCAACGCGTGCAAACATAACAACACGTGTCGAGCCTTTCAGGCAATAACACAGCAGTTGTGTGAAGATGCTCAAACCGAGGGTTTCCCTGGCCACCCACCTCGTCCGCTCTGAGACCAGGCGGGCCATCGCTGCCGCCCCTGCCCTGCAGAAGCGAAATCGAGAATAAAAACGTGTTATTATTATTACTGCTTCAACTCGTAACGCGCACGCCACCCAGCATTCGTTCACTCTCGCAGGCATTCCACATTCCTACGACGGGGGCGAGTCCATCCATCGGACAACCGTCGTTGACTTCCGCCCCAAAAAAAGGTGGTACTCTCGTTTTGTCCACCCCCACCGAGATGATGGGCTAAGTCAAAATCAAAATGAGAATATTTATTTACAATGGAGGAATCCGATGAGCTATGAATCTCTTTCTCTCAGATTTCCAGTTGGGGGCACAGGGCAAGAACGTGACAACAACACTACAGGAGTGCAAAGTGCAAGAAAGGTGAACACATCACCCAACCACGTGCAAATATAACTTCACCATCCTAACCAGGCAAAGCCCACAAAGGTGATTCACTTCTCTTTCAGAAGCGACCTGGCAATCACAAATGATCATTTGCACATTTACAGCAGAAAAGTAATTAATCTCAATGCGTGGAGTTGAAGTCCGCTCGCTCGCTCGATCGCCCGAGTCAGGAACCGTGGCGCGGCTGTCGAGTGTGCAGGCGGTGCAACTGCCCCATGGCAGACGGGCAGCAGAGGGCCGGGGCCTGCGAGGAAGCGATTCGATGGTGGGACAGGATGGAGGCGCCGGTCTTGAACCCTTCCCCTGCGATTCCAAGACGTCTGCAAGTTGCGGGGTGGGTGGCTGGGTGGGGTCCCGTGCCCCGCCGAGTCCCAGAACGCGGCAAGCGACTCGGCGTGGGTTTCTTCAGAGAGGCGTAGCGGCGGTCAGCACCGTTGTTTCTAATAAGACGTCGTTACTCGCCGCAGAAAACCGTGGCGACGAGACTGCCGCCACTCTACCGTAGCCGGCGCCAAAACCGTGGCGCACGCCCCCTCCCCTCACCCCCCGTGCGTGACCTTGTGGGGGCCTCGGTACCGATGACGTACGTACACGCACGTACGTACACACATGCACGTACGTACACGTGTAACGTCTTCAGGAGCGGAAAGGGTTTAACGAACCTGTTTCCCTGTAGCCCCACGTGGCCCCGTTTCTCCCATAATTCCCAGCGGACCCTGGAAGTGAAATGACAAAAATAAAAGGGGGAGACATCAGGGGGGGAAAACCACAACATGCAACGGTGTGAAAAAACACACGTCATATATATATACATACATACACACATATACATACATACACACATATATACATACATATGTGTGTATCTATGTGTGTATATATACGGGTGGGGGTCCGTGGTTCGAATCGCTAAGCCGCCCTGGTGAATCCCACGGCGTGTGTCGACCGTGATGCTGCTGCTGCTGTCACTACGTCGCTGTCTGCTTCACTCACAGTGGACGTGTTTTAGTTTCGTTTGTTGTTCCTTCCCCCGCGCCTCTGATTAGCAGGGGTGGCTACGTGCGGTGCAAAAGAAGTTAAAAATAATACGTATATACGTACGTACGTGCGTGTGTACGTACGTGCGTGTGTACGTACGTGCGTAAGCGTCGCCACTGCGCTGCAGTCCCTCCACTAAACCGATGGAACCGATGGAACCGACTGAACCGATGGAACCGACGGGATGTACCACCTCCTATAAGCACGGCGGGGGGTGGGCGGTTGAGTCCTTTGGGAAGGTTGCATCTCACCTGGGGTCCTTTGGGTCCTTGAGGCCCAGGGCTGCCCCTGTCGCCCTGTGGCAGCCAGAGAGAATACAACAAATGGTATATATTTACATATATTTGAATGTAAATGTTTTAACAATCTCCAAAAAAACATTGACTAATTGACACGGGCAGAACTACCTGGGTAGTGGGCGGGGCCACCTGAGTAGTGGGAGGGGCCACCTGAGTAGTGGGAGGGGCTACCTGAGTAGTGGGAGGGGTTACCTGAGTAGTGGGAGGGGCCACCTGAGTAGTGGGAGGGGCTACCTGAGTAGTGGGAGGGGTTACCTGAGTAGTGGGTGGGGCTACTTGGGTAGTGGGCGGGGTTACCTGGGTAGTGGGCGGGGCTACTTGGGTAGTGGGAGGGGCCACTCGAGTAGTGGGCGGGGCCACCTGAGTAGTGGGAGGGGTTACCTGAGTAGTGGGTGGGGTTACTTGAGTAGTGGGTGGAGCTACATGAGTAGTGGGCGGGGCCACCTGGGTAGTGGGCGGGGCTACGTGGGTAGTGGGGGGCTACGTGGGTAGTGGGGGGCTGACTGACAGCGTGGGGGGCTGCCATCTGACCGCGTGTCCCACTGAGCCTCCCCGGACAATGGGGAGCTCCACGGCCGCTGTGTCAGAGAAGAGCTCTCACGTGTGTTTGGGGAGCTATGTGAGTGAAACGACGACGACTGATTTGCAGGTAGGAGGCAGCGATAGGAGGCAGCGATAGGAGGCAGGTGGTGGAGGAGGCGGACGGTGGGGGGGGGGGGGGCGATGGTTGAGGTCAGCAGCGGTGACCCGCACCTGGGAGCCGTTGACCCCGGGGTCCCCGGCTGGACCGGGGGGCCCCATCATGCCCTGCGGACGAGGCGACGGACACACAGAGACCACGCAGAGGGGCACGGGTGGGAGAGACAAGACACACGCAGGGACTAACTCGACTAACTATTTACTATTTATGTTTACTGGGTGTCAGGCCCACTGAGCTGCTATGTAAAATAGTTTTGTTTTTATCAGAAGTGACCTGGCCACAGATGATAGCCCAACGGAAGGGGCGACTTTCCACCACCGCCATCATCGTCGTCGTCATCGTGTGGACATTTATAGCAGGTGGGGTGGGTCGGTGGGGTGGGTGGGTAAGGTGAGGTGGGTGGGGTGGGTGGTGTGGGTTGGTGGGGTGGGGTGAGTGGGGTGGGTGGTGTGGGTTGGTGGGGTGGGTGGGGTGGATGGAGTGGGTGGGGTAGGCGGGGTGGGTGGCCAGCACCGCACACTCAAATCACGCGACACACAACTCACGGGCAAAGCGTCAACGCCTTCTCAGGACCAACCAACACATCGCATCTCCAATGGTCACAAAACAAACCTGAGCAAGACTGATCTCAATGAATGAATGAACATACACAGTATTTGACTAAATAATCAGAATCAGACTATTGTATTTACACTGCAGGAGGAATCCGATGAGCCATAAAGCTCTTTTCTCACAGATGTCCAGTCGGGGCACGGGCAAAGAACGTTACAACAATCAACACGACAGCAGTGCCGAGTACACGCAAGGTGCACAAATCACCCAACACACAAACACAACACCACACTAAACCATCCCCATCCTACCAGGCAAAGCCCACTGAGGCATTAAATTATTTACCAGAAGCGACCTGGCCACCACAAATGATAGCTCAACAAAGTGGCCCATCGTTTGGACATTTATAGCAGCCAGAATAACCTAAATCATCTCAATGCATGTGTCTAAACGAATGACAAAACGATTGAAGAATTAAATAAATGACCAAAGAAATGAATAACCAAAGGAATTGAATGAATCATCCGAGGCAATGAACGACTCAACGGGAAGAATGACCAAACGATCAGAAAGAATGACTGCATCGAACGAACGACCAGAGGAATGAATCGGCGTCATGCACGACACATTGGCACCAAGGGGCAGGAAGGACTCACCTCAACTCCGGCGGGACCCTGCAAACCCACGAATCCGTAATCCCCCTGGGGAACAAACGAATGTCATTAACGTTGGGAAGAGAAACCCCCCGCCCCGCCTCGACCCCCATCCCCCCCCGCGTCCCCCACCACCACCTCCCCCACACGAACTGAGCGAGCCGGGCAGACGAGAGACTCGCGTCAAGCCACGGGCACGCCAGCCCCACGGTGAGTGGCGTGGACGTGGGAAGAGAAAATTGTCCTTTCATAGCCACGGGCACGTGGCGGGACAGACAGACAGACACGCACACACACACGCACGCGCATGCACACACACACGCACACACACAAACACAAACGCGCACACACACACACACACACACGCACACACACACGCACGCACACACACACACGCACACACACACACACGCAGGCAGGCGGACGGACACACGCAGTGGCTGTCACTGCTGCCACTGCGGTCTCCCGCTCGTCCGTCAATTGGCATTTCCAGGAATCTGCGCTTTTCTGGGAAAGGTTGGGCTGAGGTTGGCGCGGTGGTGGCGGTGGTGGTGGCGGTGACGTTGGTGGCAGTGATGGCGGCGGTGGTGGCGGTGGTGGCGATGGTGGTGGCGGTTTTGTTGTCGGTGATGGCGGTGGTGGGGAACTCAGGCTCACCACTAATTTATATTTTGCCGGGTGCAAGGCCCCATTGAGCGGCGACGTGGCGCTCTCTCAGAAGCGACCTGGCTCCCGCCACAAGCGATGGCTCGACGAAGTGGCTCATCGTCACCGCGTGGACATTCACAGCGGGGCCAAATAATCGTCGTCATCATCGCGTGACGTCCATTATTACACGTGGAGGGAAAAAACCGGCAGGACCCGGGCGGAATAATCCACGTGTCCGTGGTGGAGAGGGAAAGAGAGACACGAAAACTCCAATATACAGCAGCAGGCGTCAGGGTCGGGATCGAACCCACGACTTCCTGTACACCAGGCAAGGGAGGTAACCGGAGCATTCGAATGCATTGAACCTAAAACGGCTCCACGCGCACGTCAGCAGCGCCGTGGTCGTGCCGAGCGAGTTTGTGATTCGGTGCTGCCGTGCGCCGGTGGTCAAACGCAGCGGGTGCGGCGGCACGCGTCCCGGGACGCGCACACACATACACGCACACAAACACACGCACACACACACGCACACACGCACACACGCACACACGCACACACGCACACACGCACACACGCACGCACACACGCACACACACACACACACACGCGCACGTTGAACTCCCGTCGCGCGTACGGAGCGAACCGTCAGCTGATTGGAGGTGCGTGGAGGGGGGTGGGGGAACGAGGAGGAGGAGGATTTGCCGCGCTGGTTGTGAATCGCGGTCACTCACGGGGAGCCCTGTGGCACCGGCAGGCCCAGCGACTCCCTTGACGCCGGGAGGGCCCTGAAGAGATGTGAACACACACACAGACACACACACATACATACACACACACACACAAACAACAACAACCGCCATTCGCCACTAAGTGGCAGTGACGTCACCACGACGCTTGTGCCAGGCCATGTGCACCTTGAGGCCACGTGAAGTGTCGAACGCCCGCTGGCAGGTCACGGGGCAGACCCAGGTGCCACGGGTCGACTGACGGAGATTACCGAGATGACTGGCTGATGCACCACCTGTGCCCCCTACTGTGCCAACTTGCTGTGCTTTAGCCACCCGGCACTCCGCTCGTTGTTGTGAGCGTCGCTCCTCCGCCCTCCGTTGTTGTTGGAGGGCGACTGCCTCCAACTGCCCAGTAGCGTCCTTCACGAGCCTCCTCCACTGAGGCCGATCTTGACACCGCTGGTACCAGTCATCGGCAAGTCCACTCAGCTCCACGTCCTCCTGTACCAGATCACTCCATCTCTTCTCTAGCCCGTGCTGTGCCCGTTTAGCCCCCTCGATCCGGCCGAACAAAAGCTGTTTAGGCATGCGGTGGCTGGGCATGCGGGCTACATGACCCAGCCAACGCAGCCTTGCCTGCCGGAGGAGCTCACCGATGGGACTTTGCCCAGCTCTTTCAAGGATTTGTAAGCTCCTCACACAATCCAGCCTGCAGGTTAAACCCAGGATGGATCGTAGGCAGGCCAGCCTAAATGTTTCTAACCGGCGAAGATGCTCCATTTTGGGGGTCCATGTTTCGCAAGCGTAGAGAAGAGAGGGAATGACTGTGGCCGAGAAGACCTGAAGCTTCGTGCGGAGCGACAGACCAGGCAGCTTCCACACAGCATTACGCAACCGATGAAAAGAAATTGGCGCTCGACTGATTCGGAGTGAGACCTCCGCTGCCAAACTGGAGCCGGTCACACACAGACAGACACACACAGACAGACACACACACAGAAACGCACACAGACACACACACACACAGACACAAAAAAGACAAAGATCCCCCATATATCCTTAACAGACTGTAGGGGCAAGTGCTATTAGCGAGCACCTATAAAGACCGGCACGGCACATGAGGGGATGGGTGGCCAACACCACGCCCGGCCGCCTTTGTCTCTCTAGTGGCGATGTTTACACATCGCACCAGGTACTAATTTTGGGCTGAGTCAACCTAGGGGAGGCCCAGGACCGTTTCAGGTTAATAGTCACCGGTGTTGGCCGTGAACGGGAATCGAACCCGGGTCGCCAGGTTCGAAGCGCAGTGTGCTAACCATTACACGACCGCTCCCCAGACACACGACCTCCTGTATACCAGGCGAGGTGGTTAACATCTCGTCTTTCGGGGGGGGGGTGGGGTGGTGGTGGTGGTGGTGGGTAGCATTCACCAACTGAGTCCCAGTGTATCCATAACGGGGGGCGGGGGGGGGGGGTGGGGCATCGCAGAGTAATCTCTGTGTGATCCATCAACCCCAGTGATTAATCTCTTGCGTGAATGCAGCGACGGGTCTCGGCCTCTCGCAACTCACCACGGCTCCCAGAGCTCCCGGCAGCCCGGGCTCAGCCTTCTCTCCCTGCGCCGACAAAGACACACGGCGAGCGAGCGAGAGGTAGAGAAAGAGAGAGTGTGTGAGAGTGAGTGGGAGAGTGAGAGAGAGTGTGTGAGAGTGAGCGGTAGAGTGAGAGTGAGTGGGAGAGTGAGCGAGAGAGAGAGAGAGAGTGTGTGAGAGTGTGTGAGAGAGTGAGAGCGAGCGAAAGAGAGAGAACGAGCGAGCGAGAGAGAGAGTGTGTGAGAGTGAGTGAGTGGGAGAGTGAGTGAAAGAAAGAGCGAGTGAGGGAGTGAGCGGAGAGCGAGCGAGAGCGATGGTTAGACGTGTCAGCCACAGACACTCGTGTCCATCCGCGCGACAACTCGCCGATCCGTGTTGGTGATTTGATCCATCAGACACTGTCGTCTCAACCACCACACTGCAAGTGTTACGTGAAGACGAGGACACCGATCGAGTATAAACCTCTCTACCCCGCGGAGCCTCGGAGAGCCTCCAGACGATTCTTGAGGTTGGATCTTGCCAAGTTTTCTAAGGAGTGCGGGGGCAGACGACTGCTCCCACTGTGTGTGTGTGCGCTCTGTGAACGAGGAGCAGCAGCGCCTATGAAGGCCAGCACGGCCGCATGGGAAGGCGGGTGGCCTGCACCACGGCCAGCCGTCTTTGTCTGCCCAGTGGCGATGTTGACTCACCGCACCGGTCACTGAGTCGACCTAGGGCAGAGGCCCAGCACCGGTTCAGATAATCGTGGCCGTGAACGGGAATCGAACTCGCGGGTCACCTGGTTCGTAGCGCAGCGGTGCGCTACCTGCTGTGCCACCACTCCCCACAACAGATGCACATAGCACGGAGTGGACAGCACGGAGTGGACAGCCACTCGCCTTGGGTCCTTGCTCGCCCTTTGGGCCGACATCACCAACATCACCACGGTAGCCCTGTGTGGGAGATGCCATCATCATCACCATCATCACCATCATCATCACCATCATCATCATCACAACCATCATCACCAACATCGTCATCGCCATCATTATCACCATCATCATCAGCATCACTGTTAAAACCACTACTCCCATCATCATCATGAACACCGCAAATATCATCATCATTATCACCATCTTGCTGTATCCCTCTGCGGCTCACCCTTAACACCCTGACAAACGAGAAGTTCCATCTCAAGGGAGTTTCAGACGTTTCAATGAATAAAGAATAAAATAAACCAAACTCACCTGGTCTCCCTTCTCTCCGGGTGGCCCTCTCTCCCCTTTGTCTCCCTGCGGTCCCTAGGGCACAAATAACCACCCGCACCACGCACGCACCACACACACACACACACACCACGTGGTCTGGACAGGATGGAGGCACCGGTCTTGAACCCTTCCCCGTGTGTCCAGGACGTCTGCAGTGTGGCTGGGTGGGGTCCTGTTCACCGCCGAGTCTCGCGACGCGGCAAGCGGCTCGGCGTTAACATTCTTTAGAGAGGCGTAGTGGCGGTCAGCGCCGTTGTTTCTATAAGGACGTCGTTACTCGCCGCAGAGAACCATAGCGACACGACCGCCGCCACTCTACCATAGCCGGCGCCAAAACTGTGCCGCGTGCCCCTCCCACCCCTCCCCCGCGTGGCCGAGTGGGGGAGCCTCGGTACCGATAACGCTATTTTACGAACGTGCGTACGTCATCGGTAATGCATGACGTATGTCTGCATGTACGTCAAGGGAGTGGGAAAGGGTTATAAAAAGCAAGCGATACAATAAACAAATAAAACAGGCATTTTCTCACGGGCTCTCCGGGCGGCCCCAGGGGTCCTTGCTCGCCGTCGTCGCCTTGGATACCGTCGGGCGCGGGCCGGCCTGCAGGCCCGGTGAGGCCTGGTAGGCCCGACTCCCCCTGCTCGCGCGGAACAGATCACATTTAGCATGAGGGGTTTAGCGAATCGTCGTCATGAATGACAACAACTTGTCAATCGTTTTTTTAGTCGGATTAACACCTAGTAGGCTTTCGCAACCAATATTATCCATAATTGAGGTTTTTGGGTTAGATCGCGTAAATATAAATGTTATTAAACCCGCCACCACCCAACACAGCCAATTAGTAAGGTTTATCACGTCAACAAAACATATTAATTCGTTACAGTACAGTACAGCACACCTGTTGTGTGTTGGAGAGTAAACCCACGATATTTACAATTTAACGACACATTTATATTTCCGTGATGTAACCCAAAAACCTCGAGTACGGTGTTTAATAGGTGGGCTGAGACAATTCGGCTCACCGGCCTGCCTCGCTCCCCCTTCTCTCCGTCGTTTCCCGGAATTCCCGGCGGTCCCTGGGGAAGAGAGAGAGAGTTGAGGGTCGTTAAGTCCACAACAAAAACAAAAACCCACCCGCGGGTGATTGTCCGACCTTTACATATTTGAAAAACGGAACGTTGGAATGCAGGTCACGGTCAGCTGAGAGCTGGCAACATTACCAACGGGGTGTGTGGCCCACAATGGTCCGCTCCGTGGTTGCACGAATTATAACCAAGACGGCAGTTTAACACCGAGTGAGGAGGAGCCGCTAACAACCGGTACCGGTGTTTTTGAGACGTAGAGGCCTTTCGCGACCGATATTATTCTTCACAATTCGGGCAAATTCAACCCGACGAAGTTGGTTGTTGTTGTTGGAATCACTGGCAAAACGTCACGGTTACTCGAATTGGAAAATGCTGTTGGCTTCACTCTCCAACACATAACCGGTGTGCGCTTAAGTTAGTAACTGCGCCACGTTTTGTTCGCGAGACAAACCTTACTCATTTGGCCACGTCTGGTGGTTGGCGGGGTTAACGACACACATTTATGCTCGTGCGCTCTAACCCCAAACCTGCCCACACATACGGTATTGTTGTAAAGGGAAATTGAGTTTTCAGGTTCATAAAGCGTACAGCCGTTTCAATACGGACACATTTTATTGTCTATTTGTTTATGTTTCTCCCTTGTGATGGGACTGTAGGATGAACGTTGAGATTTAGAAAGGCGCTGGGTGACAAATAAGGTCTTAATTGGTCTGTAATAAGGTCGGCACTGATAAGGGGTTGACGGGTATGTAGTTTAAATTCCAAACAAATAAAACCTCTACCATGAAGACAGCAGCGTGTAGCGTTCAAAGGAGGGCACGAATGAGTGCCGGTTAATTCGCAACCATGGATAAATCACCTGTGGGAAATCAAGGGCTAACGGCGTATACAGTTTTATTGGAAGTTTATCAGTCAGGGCGGTCGATCATTCAGCACTCCCTGACTCACTCCAGTCACCCACTCAGCGGTGGTCAGTCACCTTCTTATCGCTCTGCTGCCGCTACGAACACGGCCACCGCTCACGGGAACTTGACCCGCCTTCACAGCAACACACCTCGACCATCACCCACCCACCCACTCAACTACTCGGTACCTCGCCGACATGCTCGCCCGCCCACCCACCCACATGCCACACCGTGGCCCATAACACTTCCTGCCTCGTTTCTCGATTCTATGAACGTGTCGCCCCCTCGAGCAACTCCCGCGCCTTCATCGGCGCTGCTTGTTCCTCGCTGCCACCGGGCCTGCGCTCAGCAACCGTGAATGGTAAACCCCAACAGCAGCAGGGGGCATCAAGAGCTCAGTACTCACCCTGGAGCCTGCATCCCCTGTCCTCCCCATGTGGCCCGTAGGGCCCTGATGTCTCTGTCGAGAAACACAAAATAGCGACGTTGAAAACGAGCGATTTACCCTTTCGCATTCTGCACGCGCGCGTCACGTTTTCTTTTTTAACCTTCCCATTCCGTTCCGATGACGTACATGTCAAATAAAATCACTCTATTGGTACCGAGGCTCCCACAAGCCCACGCGGGGGGGGGGGAGGGTGTGTGGCAGTTTCGGCGCCGGCTATCGTAGAGTGGCGGCGGTCGTGTTGCTGCGGCTTTCTGTGGGTGAGTAACGACGTCTTTAAACACAATGGCGCTGCCGCCGCTACGCCTCTCCAAATAAAATGAACGCTGAACCGCTTGCCGCGTTTTGAGATTTTCGGTGATGAACGGGAAACCCACCCTGCAACTTGCAGACATCCCGCAACACAGGAACGGGTTACCTCTCGTCTATATAGACATATATATGCACGTAAGATTTCACGGCCAATATTATGATTATACATTAGACCGTGCAGTTATAATGTTTGTTGCTATTCATTCATCTATAAGCCTCCATCGGCTAACGACAGAGCCAATTAAACTTCAGTTTTCACGTCATGGGCAAATATGCGCCGGTAGGGGGCAGCACTTTCCACCATCGCTGCCAACGCCACGTGCTTGATTCTCAGAGCTGGAATTTATGCAAATTAAATGCGGAACCAAAAATGAACGTTACGTTTTTTTTCGCGTGTAGTCATTAGTCATCTGGCTGCTATCGTTGCTGCTGATGCTACCGCTGCTGCTGATGATGATGTAATGGAAGATAAAGCTATATCATGGGACCTTTTTGCCAGTATCAAAATATGAGAATAGGTTTTATCCTTTCTGGCAATAAAACAGGCGTTAAGATGTTCAAACACCAAATAGAGACCTTTCGCACGGAATCAAGAATGGATGTATTATGATGAACTTTCGCACTGTACGTAGTCGACCCTGACATATATAATCCGAGGTGCGAATTATGCTGCTGGTACAGCTGCTGATGATCATCATGCCGCTGATGATGATGATGCAACAAAGAAGATAACACATCTGGGGGGTGATTATGATTATTCTGCTACTGCACCTGCTACTGATGATGATATAAAAAATTTTTTATTCTTACCGGCCAATTGTCAATGAGCGTCGTGTAGAACTTGCTTTGCTGTGGGGAGATAAACAGAAAATAGACGGGAAGATATTTAATTACGTAGACTCTCGATTATCCACGTGCAGTTTATCCGATTTGCAGATTAACTGCGCACCTGAGATTTCCCTTAAGCCCAAATTTGTATTAAACAAAGTGATACAATGTTATGCTTTGAAATGTTTATTGCAAGTGACATGCTTAAACCGGACAAATATATTGCTATGGTTAATCCGAAATCTATGTGATCTCCTCTACAGTCCAGTAGTTTCAATATATTTACAAGGGTGGGCGGAGATTGATTGATGTTGATTGGCGTGGCTCTGCTGTCATCCACTTAGTGGCGTGGAGGCTTCTGCACGGGAGCAGAGAAGTGTTATCAATGAGCACGTGCATTGATCGTTTGATCGTTAGTTTTTGGCACAGAGATCCGCAGAATTATTATTTTTTGGATTATCCGCGATTTTTAATTCTCCACGGCGTCCTCCCCGTCGGTGCGGATAATCGAGAGTCAACTGTACATAATCGAGTTTTTTTGGGGTGAGATCGCATAAATATATAAATGTGTGGTTAAACCCGCCACCACCCGACACAGCCAACTAGTAAGGTTTGTCACGTTAACAGAACATTACTAGTACAGCACTAGTGTGTAGTGTATAGTAGTGTATAGTGTAGTAAACTAGTACATCACACCGGTGTGTTGGAGAACAAAGCCACAACATTTACAATCTGAGTACGACGTTTTGCCAGTAATTACAACTCGCTTCTTCATCAGGTGACAGCCAGATTCATGGATAAATCCTCGTGTTACGTTCCTTAAATAGAGGGAAAGATGTGGTGACAACACTTGTGTGCTCTTCTTGCGCCAAGTGGGGATTCATTGCATGGGGCATTATGCATGGGGCATTATGCATGGGGCATTATGCATGGGGCATTATGCATGGGGCATTATGCATGGGGCATTATGCATGGGGCATTATGCATGGGGCATTATGCATGGGGCATTATGCATGGGGCATTATGCATGGGGCATTATGCATGGGGCATTATGCATGGGGCATTATGCATGGGGCATTATGTATGGGGCATTATGCATGGGGCATTATGCATGCCCATTGTTCTTGTACTAAAACAGCCGTACCAACTACTGAAGTCTGGTGACCTGTTGAGGAATGCATTTGCAGTCAACTGCACAAGATTCTATTACCTGAAACAGACAGGGAAGTTCGTGCTCTGTAGGCCCCTCCCCTTCCTGTTTATTCCCCACCCCATTACACATTAGGCCCCTCCCCTTCCTGTTTAGGCCCCACCCATTACACATTAGGCCCTTTCCTGCTTATTCCCCACCCCATTGCTCATTAGGTCACTCCCCTTCCTGTTTAGGCCCCACCCCATTACACATTAGGCCCCTCCCCTTCCTGTTTACCCCCCACCCCAATACTCATTAGGCCCCTCCCCTTCCTGTTTAGGCCACACCCCATTACTCATTAGGCCCCTCCCCTTCCCGTTTAGGCCCCACCCCATTACACATTAGGCCCTTTCCTGCTTATTCCCCACCCCATTGCTCATTAGGTCACTCCCCTTCCTGTTTACCCCCCACCCCATTACTCATTAGGCCCCTCCCCTTCCTGTTTATCCCCCACCCCATCACTCATTAGGCCCCCCCTTCCTGTTTATCCCCCACCCCAATACTCATTAGGCCCCTCCCCTTCCTGTTTATCCCCCACCCCATTACTCATTAGACCCCCCCTTCCTGTTTAGGCCACACCCCATTACTCATTAGGCCCCTCCTCTACCGGTTTAGGCCCCACCCCATTACTCATTAGGTCCCTCCCCTTCCTGTTTATTCCCCGCCCCATTACTCATTAGGCCCCCCCTTCCGGTTTAGGCCCCAATTGTCTCTTCCTTGTTTTTTGGCTCCGCGCCTTTCCTTTTAAGGCCCCACCCCGTCTTCTTTAGGCCCCGCCTTTCCGCGTCTCGGCCCCGTGCGCAGTAGCGGTAGGCACTTCATGACAACGACCAAAATCCCTCTTGGAAGCAGCGACAGAATAACAGAACTATGGTGGTGGTGAGGACGACGATAGGCATAATGATCACAATGATGACGCGGATCACAAAAAATTCCGGCAATGATGATGGTGACGAGAATGACTCTTGACAAGGATGGCACCAATCTTCTTCCATATGGCTGATGTCGATGCAGAGCAACAACTACAAATTCACATGCAGGTGGCCAAGCCAGCAGGAGCCAGCGGAGTCGTTGTATCACGATCGTCATCGTCCTCGTCGCTGTGATGTCTCTTTGGTATTCGTGTATCGGGGCATTGCGTCGTTACGCGTTGAACTATGCCCTCTGTTGTGGATGACCACAGTCGCCACACCACTACTGGAGAGTTTTTAATTTCCCATCTGTGCATCATCAGCTATCGGCATCTAGTGCTGCAACGGTTTGTGCAGTGGATGGTGCGGTGTATGGGGCGGACCACGATCAGCGTTGTGGGAAATCAAACCACGCCAGGGGATCTTCTGTGTTGAGTCTTTCACCAAACATGATGGTGGTGATAACAACGACGACGACGATGATGGTGAAAATGATGATGGTGATAACGACGTGAAGGAGTTCTGACCTTGATGGAACTCCAGTCGTCACCCGGCTCCCGGTGGACAACGATGATGGACGGAAGGCCGGGGGGCCCAGGAGGGCCAGGGTCCCCCCCAACACCATCCCGGCCTAAGGACCCAGTGTCCCCCTAAGACACACAAAGACAAAGATCCCCCCCCCCCCCTGTAACAGACTGTTGGGGCAAGTGCTGTTAGTGAGCAGCAGCGCCTATGAAGGTACAGGAGTGGAGTGGGTGGCCAACACCACGCCCGGCCGCCTTTGTCTCCCCAGTGGCAAAATGTTTACTACACACCGCACCAGGTACTCATTTGAGGCCACACACACACACAGACAAGGACACCCCCCCCCCCCCCCCACTAGCCTGATCAGCAGCAATTACTGTTAGCACAAGCACCAATGAACGCTGGCATGTCACACGAGTGGGTGGGTGGTCAGCAACACGCACGGCCACCTTTGTCTCCCCACACTGCCCCAGGATGCTCGTTTAAGACTCGAGTCGACAATCACGATGGTGATGACGGGGACAGCGATGACGATGACAGTGACAACCATCACGGCGATGACGAAGTCCTCTCACTCACCTTTTCACCTTTCATTCCAGGAAATCCTGAGGGTCCCTTAAAGCCCTGGTGGTGGAGGTGGGTGGTGGGGGCGACGGAACACAGAGACACAGGATTACATCGGTTGCTATTTGTGGACCGATGTTACGAACACCTTGGCAAGGCTGCAGCAGGGCAATGGAACGGTTGAGATGAGACGTGAACGTGTGGCACATTGTGTGAGTCTATGGGTCTCTGTGTGAGTCTATGGGTCTCTGTGTGAGTCTATGGGTCTGTGTGTGAATCTATGAGTCTATGTTGGTCTAATGGTCTCTGTGTGAGTCTATGGGTCTCTGTGTGAGTCTATGGGTCTCTGTATG
>NC_136167.1:1169535-1356773 GCF_965212315.1 Lampetra planeri
GTAAACATCGTCACTGGGGAGACAAAGGCGGCCAGGCGTGGTGTTGTCCAACCTTCCCCCTCGTGTGCCGTGCCGGCCTTCACAGGTGCTCGCTAACAGCACTTGCCCCTACAGCCTGTGAGGCGATACAGAGGATCGTTGTCTTTGTGTGTTTCTTATCGTCAGTCAGGGTTGATGGAATATCGCGTTAGGGAAAGCGGGGCTGAGCAATGAAGGAGGTGTGCTGCTCTTCGTGTGGCGTTGCCTCGTTGCTCAAACTTTGTATCATAGAGTTTGTTTCGTGCGCGTTTAAAGTTGTCGACGCTGTTGCTATTTCCGTGACAGCCCAACCCACTACCGCAAACGTTGCTCCTCTTTCCCGCCTCCTCTTCTGAGCGTCGAACGCGGCTGAAGACCATCTGACCCCGGCTCGTCGTGGGGGTGCCTGCACCCCATGAGGGTGCGAGATGCCCTTTGTGGAGGGCGGCGAGACACGGCCAGTTCAGAAGGTAAATAATCGAAAACACAAATTGAAGCGGGGGGCACCCTGAGTTACGACTTGTTTCATCAAGCCCCATGTATTTATAAACATTGTAACAAAAAGTCAAGATTGAGAAACCAAAGGGATTGCAAGACTGCAGTGAAGGTAAAGCACCTCTGTAGCCGACTCTAATTAAACATTCACACATGGAGAGAGAGAGAGAGAGACGCCTTCACTCAAGGCCCGTGACGAAGCCGTGACGCACTGCGAGCTGATGTCGCCAACAGCGGCCGTGCCACGAGGAATCGAGGATATGGGCAGCAGCGAGAGAGTGGGGGGGGGGCTAGAGATCAGCAGAGGGGCGATCGGGGAGGGAGAGGAAAGAGAATGGGCGGCAGAGAAGAGGCGGGCAGTGTTGAGTCTATGGGCAGTGTTGAGTCTGTGGGCAGTGTTGAGTCTATGGGTAGTGTTGAGTCTATGGGCAGTGTTGAGTCTGTGGGCAGTGTTGAGTCTGATGGGCAGTGTTGAGTCTATGGGCAGTGTTGAGTCTATGGGTAGTGTTGAGTCTATGGGCAGTGTTGAGTCTATGGGTAGTGTTGAGTTCTGTGGGCAGTGTTGAGTCTATGGGCAGTGTTGAGTCTTTCGGCAGTGTTGAGTCTGATGTGTAGTGTTGAGTCTATGGCAGTGTTGAGTCTATGGGTAGTGTTGAGTCTATGGGCAGTGTTGAGTCTATGGGTAGTGTTGAGTCTATGGGTAGTGTTGAGTCTGATGGGCAGTGTTGAGTCTATGGGCAGTGTTGAGTCTATGGGCAGTGTTGAGTCTATGGGTAGTGTTGAGTCTTTGGGCAGTGTTGAGTCTATGGGCAGTGTTGAGTCTATGGGCAGTGTTGAGTCTATGGGCAGTGTTGAGTCTATGGGTAGTGTTGAGTCTATGGGCATGTTGAGTCTATGGGCAGTGTTGAGTCTATGGGCAGTGTTGAGTCTATGGGCAGTGTTGAGTCTATGGGTAGTGTTGAGTCTGTGGGCAGTGTTGAGTCTATGGGCAGTGTTGAGTCTATGGTAGTGTTGAGTCTATGGCATGTTGAGTCTATGGGTAGTGTTGAGTCTATGGGTAGTGTTGAGTCGTTCGCAGTGTTGAGTCTATGTGTAGTGTTGAGTCTATGGGCAGTGTTGAGTCTATGGGTAGTGTTGAGTCTATGGCAGTTGAGTCTATGGGTAGTGTGAGTCTATGGTAGTGTTGAGTCTGTGGGCAGTGTTGAGTCTATGGGCAGTGTTGAGTCTATGGTAGTGTTGAGTCATGGGTATGTTGAGTCTATGTACAGTGTTGAGTCTATGGGCAGTGTTGAGTCTATGGGTAGTGTTGAGTCTATGTACAGTGTTGAGTCTGTGGGCAGTGTTGAGTCTATGGGTAGTGTTGAGTCTTTGGGCGCATTGAGTCTATGGTAGTGTTTAGTCTTTGGGCAGTGTTGAGTCTATGGCAGTGTTGAGTCTATGGGCAGTGTTGAGTCTATGGGCAGTGTTGAGTCTATGTACAGTGTTGAGTCTATGGGCAGTGTTGAGTCTATGGGCAGTGTTGAGTCTATGGGCAGTGTTGAGTCTATGGTAGTGTTGAGTCTATGGGCAGTTAAATTTCGATTTAAAGCTTTCGTGACTGCAGGGATTCATCTTCTTGGTTCTTTCGGTAAAGTCACGTAGAAGGAAGTGAAGTAATAAAATAATAAAAATAAAACATAATAAAACAATTCTCACGACGTATTCGGCCACAACGCAAGCAGCCATCCTCAGGCGAAGAATGAAACACCCCAAGCTTGGAGCGTATATTTAAGCTGGGTTAGAGGGGGGGGAGGTGGGAAGAAGAGCGCCTAAACAAAATAATTTGCATATCAAGAGGAATTCAGCATATGGAAAATGCGTAGGAGGTGGGCGGGGGGGGGGGTTCCAAATCAATACTATGCCCGTGCATTATGCAGGATTAGCAGCATCAAAGGGGGGGGGGGAAGTGGGGGGAGCATTAACAAAGGAAAGGATGTTAATAGTATGTAGCTGTAGTTACTAAACAACCACGTAAAAAACTACAGTATAAACTGCATGACAAACTAAAGTATAAACTACATAGCATCATCAGTAAACTTACTATACTCTCTACAATAAGCTGAGTTACTAACAGTAAGTAATACATGAAAAAATTCTACGTTGTAAAAGAATTATATAATATGCTTCCATCTAAACTTTATTCTCTTACATCACACGCGTCTATACCGTACTATATACTTCCATAGGCAAAAACCAACATTAAATTACATACTGTATTGCTAATAAACCACCCTATAACCTTATACATTTTTAATATAACACTATGTATTATTCTACCCACCCTAATGTGTATCAAAATGGTTTATTACGTCCTTCCAGTGATTGCTAAGCCAGAATCCATCTTCTCGGTTAAAATTGTCTCTGTGTTTGTAAATGTGGATCGCCTCATATACGAATCTCTCATGATAGCCAGATGGCTTGCAGAGAACCTCTGTCTTGGAGAAGTCAATGTCATGTGAGCCCACTGAGTTGTAACAGTGATCTGCCACGGCTGAGGTGTTTGTCCTACAGTCTATGGGCAAGTGTTGAGTCTATGGTCAGTGTTGAGTCTATGGGCAGTGTTGGGGTATATGGGTAGTGTTGAGTCTGTGGGCAGTGTTGAGTCTATGGGCAGTGTTGAGTCTATGTACAGTGTTGAGTCTAATGGGCAGTGTTGAGTCTATGGGCAGTGTTGAGTCTATGGGTAGTGTTGAGTCTATGGGTAGTGTAGAGTCTATGGGCAGTGTTGAGTCTATGGGGCAGTGTTGAGTCTATGGGCAGTGTTGAGTCTATGGGTAGTGTTGAGTCTGTGTGGGAAGTGTTGAGGTCTATGGGCAGTGTTGAGTCTATGGGTAGTGTTGAGTCTTTCGGCAGTGTTGAGTCTATGGGTAGTGTTGAGTCTATGGGCAGTGTTGAGTCTATGGGCCGTAGACTCAACACCGCACCTCCTATTAGTACGGTTGGGCACGTACGGTGCGAAAGAAGTTCAACAAGCAGTAGACACATCTCCTGCGGTGTAAAGATACCAGCCTTCTATTTTGAGAGCCCCCCCCCGCCCCCTCCCGTCTGAACCCCCCCCCCGCCGACTCGCCCCCCCCCCTCCTCCCCCACCCCCCTCTCCCCTCCCCGCTGTGTGCCTGGACGTTCACTTTACAGGCGGCGCGTGTCACAGCGGCGCGTGTCACAGGCGGCGCGTGTCACAGGCGGCGGCGTGTCACAGGCGGCGCGTGTCACAGGCGGCGCGGTGTCACAGGCGGCGCGTGTCACAGGCGGCGCGTGTCACAGGCGGCGCGTGTCACAGGCGGCGGCGTGTCACAGGCGGCGCGTTGTCACAGGCGGCGCGTGCTTCGTGTTAAGCGGCGTTCACGTCGCGGCCGCGTTTTCATCTCCACAGGGCGCGACGACGCGCCCTGTCTGTGTCTTAGCCCCCCCCCCCAGCCCCCCCCCCAGCCCCACCCCCCCCCCCCCCACTTAGAGACGAGCGTGGCTTTGATTTGGGAATTTGGGATCCGCACGCACGCGGCCCACTCTGCAGCCTCCACCCCCCCTCCACACCCCAGATCTCCTTCCATGAATCTTATCTCGGCACCCCCACCTCTCTCCCTCACCCCCCTCATCTACCCTACCCCCCACCCTCTCACCCCCCTCATCTACCCTCCCCCCACCTTCTCTCTCCCTCACCACCCTCATCTACCCTTCCCCCACCTCTCTCTCCCTCACCCCCTCATCTACCCTTACCCCCCACCTCTCTCTCCCTCACCCACCTTCACCCCTCATCTACCCTTACCCCCACCTCTCACCCCCCCTCATCTACCCTTCCCCCACCTCTCTCTCCCCTCACCCCCCTCATCTACCCTTACCCCCCACCTCTCTCTCCCTCACCCACCTTTACCCCTTCATCTACCCTACCCCCACCTCTCTCTCCATCACCCCATCTTTACCCCTCATCTACCCTTACCCCCCACCTCTCTCTCCCCCACCCCATCTTTACCCCTCATCTACCCTTACCCCCCACCTCTCTCTCCATCACCCCACCTTTACCCCTCATCTACCCTTACCCCCACCTCTCTCTCCCCCACCCCCCATCTTTACCCCTCATCTACCCTCTCCCCCCACCTTGTCGGAAGGGTGGAAGGGGAGGATGAGAAAAGGGTGGTTGACAAGCGGAGGGCAGCAAGGGGAGACTCTGGGCTGGGCAGGGGCTGCCCCGATGCGTGGAGAGCGCTGCCCTCTGCTGGCGAGTGACGACACAGATATCCGCGCACGCGGTCGTCAGCGTCGTTGTGCTTCACGAACGTGGCCATTATGACCCCCCCCCACCATCCCCACCCCCTTGTGAGCCGTGGGTGGGTGGGTTTGGGGATGTTTGGGACTTCAGCCGCTTGGGGAACCGACTTATCTAGTGACCACCCAATCAACGCATCAAGCCAACGGTCCAATTTGATCGCCTGGCCGACTGTCCTACCACCTGTCCCACCGACCGACCGACCAATCAAATGACTGACTGCCCTACCACCTGTCCCACCGACCGACCGACCATTCAAATGATCGACTGCCCTACCCACCTGTCCCACCGACGGACCGACCAATCAAATGACCGACTGCCCCACCACCTGTCCCACCGACCGACGCGCCGACCAATCAAATGACCGACTGCCCTACCACCTGTCCCACCGACCGACCGACTGCCTGACAGAACCTCACCCTGAAGGGCGTCTCGAAGGGCTCGATGATGCCACCGACCACGAGGAGTCCGTCCGTAGTGACCCCGAGGGCCCGGGTGGTTGCTCCAGACTACGCTCTCCAGCAGGGCGCAGTCCACGTGACGTCGAGGCGCTGGGCCCCCACCGCCAGCGCCACGCGGTGCCAGCGGCCGTCGCTCAACGACGGCGCCGGGAACCTGAGGAGTTGGGGGGGGGGGGCAACCGGCGTTAGCCACGAACAGGGGAAGAGAACGAACATAGTTCACTCACACTCACTCACTCTCACACTCACTCTCACACTCACTCTCATACTCACTCTCACACTCTCACACTCACTCACACTCTCTCTGTCACTCTCTCTGTGCAGGGGGAGAGAACGTACAAACTCCACACACAGAGAAAGGCGCCCGAGACGGGAATCGAACCCAGGGGTCTTGTGGCTGCGAGCCACGCGTCAACGTCACCGCCACCCAGAGCATGTGAACAGGAAGAGTGGAGACCTCCGCCGGCGATGCGTTGGGTGGTGGATTCGTGTTGTTGCAGTAATTGTTAAACTGAGAAAAACTGGGACTTGAGATGTCCCGGGAATGGTGACAGGTCTCCCCTGGAGAGCTACCAGCCAAATTACGATGCAGCTGTACACACACAAACACCACACACGCACACCATTCACACACACACTCACCACACACACTCCACTCACACACCACAACACACTCCACTCACACACCACACACACACACTCACCACACACACACAACTCACACACTCCACTCACACACACACCACTCACACACACCACACACACACAAAGACAAAGTTCCCTAGTATAGTCTGAACAGACTGTTGGGGCAAGTGCCGTTAGCGAGTTGCACCTAGCACGGCAGACGAGGGGGAACTCACCAATGGGACTTTGTCCAGATCTTTCAAGGATTTGTGAGCTCCTCACACAATCCAGCCTGGTTAAACCCAGGATGGATCGTAGGCAGGCCAGCCTAAATGTTTCTAACCAGCGAAGACACAGACACACACATAGGCACACACACAGACACACACACAGACACAAGAACACAGACACACCGATACACACAGACACACACAGAGACACACAGAAACACACTTCACTCGCTCGCAGGAGACGCACAGAGAGACACCGAGAGACTCACGGGAGATACAGAGAGACACAGAGAGACACAGGGAGACACAGGGAGACACAGGGAGACACAGAGAGACACAGAGAGACACAAGGGGACAGAGGGTCAACACACAGCGGAGACTCACAGGAGACACGCTGGAGACACAGAGAGACTCACGGACACGAGTGACACGGGCACTGGGGGGTGGTGTGTGGGAGGTGTCTCACTCGTAGTGGCGTCTCCGCGTGGTCACGAACACGAGGCCTCTGTCTCCCACGCGCAGCTGCATGAGCACCTGGCCCCGGGGGCTGAGCAGCGTGAAGAGGGGGGCGTCCTGGCCCCCCCGCTCGGCGTCGTCATCGTCCTCGTCACGATGGCCGTGGAGAGGAGCCACTCGGAACTTCGTCAGCACGCTCACCTCCTCCGAGAAGCTGGCGACGGGGGGGACACGCGGGGAGACACGGGGGGGACACGCGCGGAGACACGGGGGGACACGCGGGGAGACACGGGGGGGACACGCGGGGGGGAACGGGGGGAGACACGGGGGGGAGACACGTGGGGAGACACGAGGAGACACGCAGGGAGACACGCGGGGGGAGACATACGGGGGACACGCAGGGAGACACGGGGAGACACGGTGGGGGACACGCAGGGAGACACGCGGGGGGAGACACGCGGGGAGATACGGTGGGGGTCACGCGGGGGGGGAACGGGGGGAGACACGGTGGGGGTCACGCGGGGGGGGAACGGGGGGAGACACGGGGGGGAGACACGTGCAGTGACCACCCCGACCGCGTCTTTGCCTCTGTAGCCCTCCCGTGACGCCGGGGTGGCTGAGAGCGCTCCCCACGTGACCAGCGCATTCGCGTCTCGTCTCATTTGCAAAAGGGGGCACCCCCAGTGGCAGCTGCCCTTACCCCCCCCCCCCCAGCACGAGGTGAGCCCGCACAGAGCAGGCCGGGTGCGTCTGTCAGTCGGGGGCCGATGATTGCCGCTGATGCTGCCGTCTGTGTGTTGATGCCACACCGATCGACTTGTGGGTCACATTTCAGCATTGCGATGTGTCTGGCCAATAGCACTTAGATTGACTGATTAAGATGGTGCATTTGTGGTTGTTGTTTTTTACAAACTCATCGCCGATGTTGGCCTTGAGTGGTAAGCTAACTCGGGTCCTAGAGGAGTCTGCTAGCCACCGTGCCACCGCTCCCCACGCAGATACATAAAGATCCCCCCGTATAGCCTTAACAGACTGTTGGGGCAAGTGCTGTTGGCGAGTATGCACCGTACGTAGCCACCTATGAAGGCGCCCATGGCACACGAGAGGGGGTGGTGGCCAGCACCACGCCCGGCCGCCTTTGTCTCACCAGTGGCAATTTTAACAAATCCCACTTGGTACTCAGTTTGAGGCTGAGTCGACCTAGGGGAGGCCCAGAACCGGTTCAGATATATAATCGTCACTGTTGTTGGCCGTGAGTGGGAATTGAACCCGGGTCGCCAGGTTCGTAGTGCATGGCGATATATCCGCTAAACTACCGCTCCCCATTCCCACATACACACACACACTCCCACACACACACACGCACTCCCACACACACACGCACTCCCACACATACAACAACAACAACCGCCATTCGCCACTAAGTGGCGGTGACGTCACCACGACGCTTGTGCCAGGCCATGTGCACCTTGAGGCCACGTGAAGTGTCGAACGCCCGCTGGCAGGAGGTCACGGGGCAGACCCAGGTGCCACGGGTCGACTGACCGAGATGACCGAGATGACTGGCTGATGCACCACCTGTGCCCCCTACTGTGCCAACTTGCTGTGCTTTAGCCACCCGGCGCTCCGCTCGTTGTTGTGAGCGTCGCTCCTCCGCCCTCCGTTGTTGTTGGAGGGCGACTGCCTCCAACTGCCCAGTAGCGTCCTTCACGAGCCTCCTCCACTGAGGCCGATCTTGACACCGCTGGTACCAGTCATCGGCAAGTCCACTCAGCTCCACGTCCTCCTGTACCACATCACTCCATCTCTTCTCTAGCCCGTGCCGCGCCCGTTTAGCCCCCTCGATCCGGCCGAACAAAAGCTGTTTAGGCATGCGGTGGCTGGGCATGCGGGCTACATGACCCAGCCAACGCAGCCTTGCCTGCCGGAGGAGCTCACTGATGGGACTTTGCCCAGATCTTTCAAGGACTTGTGAGCTCCTCACACAATCCAGCCTGGTCAAACCCAGGATGGATCGTAGGCAGGCCAGCCTAAATGTTTCCAACCGGCGAAGATGCTCCACTAGGGGGGTCCACGTTTCGCAAGCGTAGAGAAGGGAGGGAATGACCGTGGCCGAGAAGACCTGAAGCTTCGTGCGGAGCGACAGACCAGGTAGCTTCCACACAGCGTTACGCAACCGATGAAAAGATATTGCCGCTCGACTGATTCGGAGTGAGACCTCTGCTGATAAACTGGAGCTGGTCATGAGCACACTGCCCAGGTATGGGAAACTCTCTACTCTCTCCACAACTGCCCCATCACCGATTGGGAGTTGTGGGGGCGGAGTGCCCGATGGTACAAAATACCCAGGCAGGTGCTTAGTTTTGGTGGGGCTGATGGTAAGGCCCCACCTCTTAGTGGCACACTCCAGCCTCAGCAGCAGCGTCTCCAACTCCTCTTCTGAATGAGCAGCTATTACCAAATCATCGGCATACATAACGTGGTTGACCAATAGGGAGCCATCCCTTGATCGCACCCGGGCGTCGATCAGCCTCCCATTATATCTGTACCAAATGGTAATTCCCCCGGTACAGCTATTGAAGGCTTCACGAACTACGCAGTCGAAATAGATGTTAAATAATGTGGGAGCCAGAGGACATCCCTGTCGCACCCCAAGGTGTACAGGGAAAGGCTCCGACTCCCGGCCACGTAGTTTTACCCGGGCCCGCTCACCATCATGAAGGTCCTTAATGATCGTGAGCAGAGGGTCAGGGACTCCGAAAGCACGAAGAACAACCCAGAGCCCAGTCCTACTGATGGTATCATAGGCCTTGACCAGGTCAATAAAGCAGAGATGTAGGTCTTTTTGGAATTCCCTACACCTCTGCTGTAGCAGACGGACAGAAAATATGGCATCTGTGCAGGACCGCCCTTTCCTGAAACCACATTGGGGCTCCGCAAGCCTCTCCTCAGCATGCCTAGCAAGGCGATGTTGAATAATCCTTGCCAGGACCTTACCCGGCACACTGAGGAGTGAGATGCCCCTGTAGTTGTTACAGTCTGTGCGGTCCCCCTTCTTAAAGAGGGGGACCACCAGGGCATCCTTCCAGTCCTGCGGAACCCGTCCAGTGGTCCAGACTGTTGTTATGATGTCATATAGGGCAGTCTGTGCACAAACGCCACACATACACGCACTCCCATACACACACGCACACACAGACGCACGGGCACACACATGCACACACACACACGCACACACACACTCCCACCCCTCCACACACGCACACACTCCCACACGCACACACGCACACACTTCCACACACACACACACTCCCCCCCCACACACAAGGGATTCATTCCGCGAGGCTCCGTGTTCTTCGTTGGCGAACATGCGGCTCAGATGAACGAACCCCAAACCTGCGCTCCGCTAAGCCACAGTAACTCTCTCCAGGAAGACAAAGAGCAGACGGGCCGGGCGGACAGGGCGAGTGCCCCCAGAGCACCTTCTAGAGGGTCTCTGCCCTCGGGGCACCTTCTAGAGAGTCTCTGCCCCCGGGGCACCTTCTAGAGAGTCTCTGCCCTCGGGGCACCTTCTAAAGAGTCTCTGCCCCGGGGCACCTTCTAGAGGGTCTCTGCCCCCGGGGCACCTTCTAGAGGGTCTCTGCCCCCGGGGCACCTTCTAGAGGGTCTCTGCCCCCGGGGCACCTTCTAGAGAGTCTCTGCACTCGGGGCACCTTGTAAGAGGGTCTCTGCCAACGGGGGGCCTTCTAGATGGTCTCTGCCCCCGGGGCACCTTCTAGAGGGTCTCTGCCCCCGGGGCACCTTCTAGAGAGTCTCTGCCCTCGGGGCACCTTCTAGAGAGTCTCTACCCCCGGGGCATTTTCTAAAGGGTCTCTGCCCTCAGGGCACCTTATAGAGAGTGTCTGCCCCTGGGGCACCTTCTCGAGAGTCTCTGCCCCCGGGGCACCTTCTAGAGGGTCTCTGCCCCCAGGGCACCTTCTAGAGGGTCTCTGCCCCCGGGGCACCTTCTAGAGAGTCTCTGCCCTCAGGGCATCTTGTAGAGAGTCTCTGCCCCCGGGGCACCTTCTAGAGGGTCTCTGCCCCCGGGGCACCTTCTAGAGAGTCTCTGCCCTCAGGGCACCTTGTAGAGAGTCTCTGCCCCCGGGGCACCTTCTAGAGGGTCTCTGCCCCCGGGGCACCTTCTAGAGAGTCTCTGCCCTCAGGGCACCTTCTAGAGGGTCTCTGCCCTCAGGGCATCTTCTAGAGAGTCTCTGCCCCCGGGGCACCTTCTAGAGAGTCTCTGCCCCGGGGCACCTTCTAGAGGGTCTCTGCCCCCGGGGCACCTTCTAAAGAGTCTCTGCCCCCGGGGCACCTTCTAGAGAGTCTCTGCCCCCGGGGCACCTTCTAGAGAGTCTCTGCCCCCGGGGCACCTTCTAGAGGGTCTCTGCCCCTGGGGGCAGAGGAGGGCCGTGCCACGTTGTCGCACTAGGGGGGGACCGGGTGCTCATTCCCATTGATTTACCTGCAGGATGGACATGACATGATCTACCTGCAGGATGGACATGACATGATTTACCTGCAGGATGGACATTACATGATCTACCTGCAGGATGGACATGACATGATCTACCTGCAGGATGGACATGACATGATCTACCTGCAGGATGGACATGACATGATCTGCCTGCAGGATGGACATGACATGATCTACCTGCAGGATGGACATGACATGATCTACCTGCAGGATGGACATGACATGATCTGCCTGCAGGATGGACATGACATGATCTACCTGCAGGATGGACATGACATGATCTACCTGCAGGATGGACATGACATGATTTACCTGCAGGATGGACATTACATGATCTACCTGCAGGATGGACATGACATGATCTACCTGCAGGATGGACATGACATGATCTACCTGCAGGATGGACATGACATGATCTGCCTGCAGGATGGACATGACATGATCTACCTGCAGGATGGACATGACATGATCTGCCTGCAGGATGGACAAGACATGATCTACCTGCAGGATGGACATGACATGATCTACCTGCAGGATGGACATGACATGATCTACCTGCAGGATGGACATGACATGATCTGCCTGCAGGATGGACATGACATGATCTACCTGCAGGATGGACATGACATGATCTGCCTGCAGGATGGACATGACATGATCTGCCTGCAGGATGGACATGACATGATCTGCCTGCAGGATGGACATGACATGATCTACCTGCAGGATGGACATGACATGATCTACCTGCAGGATGGACATGACATAATCTGCCTGCAGGATGGACATGACATGATCTACCTGCAGGATGGACATGACATGATCTGCCTGCAGGATGGACATGACATGATTTACCTGCAGGATGGACATGACATGATCTACCTGCAGGATGGACATGACATGATCTGCCTGCAGGATGGACATGACATGCTCACATCGCTTTTTTTTTACGAATTCCACCAACCTCGAGTAAATGTAGTAAGCATTATTTATTTATTTATATCCACCCCCTCCCCTCCCCCCTCTCCTCGGTTGGGACTTTGCAGCTGCATCAATACGGGGTTCTGCTGCTTCCTGTGGGTGACAGCTCTCTCCCTCCCTGTCTCTCTCCCTCTCTCATTCCCTATCTCTCCCCCCCCCCCTCTCTCTAGCTATCTCTCTTTCTCTCTAGCTATCTCTCTCCCTGCCTCAGCCTCCCTGCCTCTCTCTCTCTCTCCGTCTCTCCCTCTCCTCGACCCCTCGAGTATAGAAGGGGTGGGTTGGCTAACAGGGAGGTCGATACAGCAATATCGGGGGGGCGGGGTGGCGGTGTTAGGGGGGGCTGTGTGGTGTTCGTTGTGTCACCGTGTGGTGTGACGTCACCGTGTGGTGTGACGTCACCGGGTGGTATGACGCGTCACCGTGTGGTGTGACGCGTCACCGTGTGGTGTGACGTCACCGTGTGGTGTGACGCCACCGTGTGGTGTGACGCGTCGCCGTGTGGTGTGACGCGTCGCTGTGTGGTGTGACGCGTCGCCGTGTGGTGTGACGCGTCACCGTGTGGTTTGACGCGTCACCGTGTGGTGTGATGCGTCACACTGTGCGGTGCGGCGTGCCTCACCGGTATCCGAAGGCCCTCTGGAGCGGCAGGGCGAGCACGGCCCACTGGCCCACGTGGTAGGCCGGGCAGCCCACCTCGTCGCGCGTCCTCGTCACGTTGGGCGGCCACGACAGGCCCAGGCGCAGCCCGGCCAGCACGTCCACCTCGTCTAGCAGGGGGGGTCACAGGTCACGGGGGTAGCGGTGAGCAGGGGTCAGTGTCTAGGTGGCTGTGTACGTGATGGTGTGGGGGGGGGGCGGTGGTGCAGGGGGTAACACCAATGACGATTATCTGTACCGGTCCTGGGTCTGCCCTAGCTCGACTCAGCCTCAAATGAGTACCTGGGGAAGCAAAGGCGGTCAGGCGTGGTGCTGGCCACCCCCCCCCCCTCGTGTGCCACCGTGCCAGCTTTCATCGGTGCTGCTACTCGCTAACAGCACTCGCCCCAACAGTCTGTTCAGGCTACACGGGGGATCTTTGTCTTTGCTCGCGCTGATCCATCAGTCGGCACTCGCGGCAGGTGACGCGGCTTAGCGATGACTTTTAGGAGGTTCGCGGTTCGAACCAGGCAGGCCGCCCTGGTTATCACTGCGGTGTGTGTGTGTGTGTCAACCGTGATGATGATGACGATGCCACCACTACCCACTACGACTACGCGCCGTCTGCTTCACTCACAGTGGACGTTAAAGACCCCGGGGACGTCGTTGGCAAGAGTCGGGCCGTCGAATTTGTTGAATGTGAGAAAACCTGAATATTGATCCTGCCGGAGGAATTCTCTGAAGCTCTTTTTTCATATTTCCAGGGGTCACGGGGTCAAATCGTGACAACGAAAAACACAGTTAAACGAAATTAAAACAAAAGTTTAAACAAATGAATGAAAAGAGATATACAAACAAAACTCAACGATTCATTTTTATCTTACCAGGTGTAAAGCCAACTGAGAAGCCACCTGCCCACAAATGATTGCTCAACGTGGGAATCGACGATGAGTGTGGCTCATCATCATCATCATGATCGCCATGATCGCCATCATCGCGTGGAACATTTATGGCGGCAGTAGCGCAATACGTCTCGCGGGGAGGAGAAAGCACGGCGTGACATGTTTTGAAAAGTAAGACTCATTTGTTTTTACCTTTTCTGGCAATAAAACAGGAGTTGCGTTAAGATGGTCAAACACCAAATAAATGGCTGTCGCAAGGCATCAAGTTGCCGCATTCGCCACACACACACAGTACTTGCGGTGAACAGACTAACACGCTCTGATAATAACCAATGGGCATTGTCTTCGATGGGCCTACACCAGAGCCGGCGGCCTTCTTCATGGCCTAGCCTCACCACCACGATCAGGACAGAGCACAACGCCACGAGGCGGACACTCAAAGACAACGCCACGAGGTGGTCAGCAGGGGGGGGGGGGAGGGGTGCTGAGGAGGCAGGGGGGGCGGGGGGGGACTAAATTGAAGCTGTCTCGGCAGTCCGCCTGTCTGTCGACATCTCGCCCGGTCTCGTTCTGTGTCAGTCTGTGGGCAATGTTGAGTCTATGGGCAGTGTTGAGTCTATGGGCAATGTTAGTCTATGGGCAATGTTAGTCTATGGGCAAAGTTAGTCTATGGGCAGTGTTAGTCTATGGGCAATGTTAGTCTATGGGCAATGTTAGTCCATGGGCAGTGTTAGTCTATGAGCAGCGTTGAGTCTATGGGCAGTGTTGAGTCTATGGGCAGTGTTAGTCTATAGGCAGTGTTGAGTCTATGGGCAGTGTTGAGTCTATGGGCAGTGTTAGTCTATGGGCAATGTTAGTCCATGGGCAAAGTTAGCCTATTGGCAGTGTTAGTCTATGGGCAATGTTAGTCTATGGGCAATGTTAGTCCATGGGCAGTGTTAGTCTATGAGCAGCGTTGAGTCTATGGGCAGTGTTGAGTCTATGGGCAGTGTTAGTCTATAGGCAGTGTTGAGTCTATGGGCAGTGTTGAGTCTATGGGCAGTGTTAGTCTATGGGCAATGTTAGTCCATGGGCAAAGTTAGTCTATGGGCAGTGTTAGTCTATGGGCAATGTTAGTCTATGGGCAATGTTAGTCTATGGGCAATGTTAGTCCATGGGCAGTGTTAGTCTATGAGCAGCGTTGAGTCTATGGGCAGTGTTGAGTCTATGGGCAGTGTTGAGTCTATGGGCAGTGTTAGTCTATGGGCAATGTTAGTCCATGGGCAAAGTTAGTCTATGGGCAGTGTTAGTCTATGGGCAATGTTAGTCTATGGGCAATGTTAGTCTATGGGCAGTGTTGAGTCTATGGGCAATGTTAGTCTATGGGCAGTGTTGGTCTATGGGCAGTGTTGAGTCTATGGGCAATGTTAGTCTATGGGCAATGTTAGTCTATGGGCAGTGTTGAGTCTATGGGCAGTGTTGAGTCTATGGGAAATGTTAGTCCATGAGCAGTGTTGAGTCTATGGGCAGTGTTGAGTCTATGGGCAGTGTTGAGTCTATGGGCAGTGTTGAGTTTATGGGCAATGTTAGTCCATGGGCAGTGTTAGTCTATGAGCAGCGTTGAGTCTATGGGCAGTGTTGAGTCTATGGGCAGTGTTAGTCTATGGGTAGTGTTGAGTCTATGGGCAGTGTTGAGTCTATGGGCAGTGTTAGTCTATGGGCAGTGTTAGTCTATGAGCAGCGTTGAGTCTATGGGCAGTGTTAGTCTATGGGCAGTGTTAGTCTATGGGCAGTGTTGAGTCTATGGGCAGTGTTAGTCTATGGGCAGTGTTGAGTCTATGGGCAGTGTTGAGTCTATGGGCAGTGTTAGTCTATGGGCAATGTTAGTCTATGGGCAGTGTTGAGTCTATGGGCAGTGTTGACTTTATGGGCAATGTTAGTCCATGGGCAGTGTTAGTCTATGAGCAGCGTTGAGTCTATGGGCAGCGTTGAGTCTATGGGCAGTGTTGAGTCTATGGGCAGCGTTGAGTCTATGGGCAGTGTTGAGTCTATGGGCAGTGTTAGTCTATGGGCAGTGTTGAGTCTATGGGCAGTGTTGAGTCTATGGGCAGTGTTGAGTCTATGGGCAGCGTTGAGTCTATGGGTAGTGTTGAGTCTATGGGCAGTGTTGAGTTTATGGGCAGTGTTGAGTCTATGGGCAGTGTTGAGTTTATGGGCAGTGTTGAGTCTATGGGCAGTGTTGAGTCTATGGGCAGTGTTGAGTCTATGGGCAGTGTTAGTCTATGGGCAGTGTTGAGTTTATGGGCAGTGTTGAGTCTATGGGCAGTGTTGAGTCTATGGGCAGTGTTAGTCTATGGGCAATGTTAGTCTATGGGCAGTGTTGAGTCTATGGGCAGTGTTGACTTTATGGGCAATGTTAGTCCATGGGCAGTGTTAGTCTATGAGCAGCGTTGAGTCTATGGGCAGCGTTGAGTCTATGGGCAGTGTTGAGTCTATGGGCAGCGTTGAGTCTATGGGCAGTGTTGAGTCTATGGGCAGTGTTAGTCTATGGGCAGTGTTGAGTCTATGGGCAGTGTTGAGTCTATGGGCAGTGTTGAGTCTATGGGCAGCGTTGAGTCTATGGGTAGTGTTGAGTCTATGGGCAGTGTTGAGTTTATGGGCAGTGTTGAGTCTATGGGCAGTGTTGAGTTTATGGGCAGTGTTGAGTCTATGGGCAGTGTTGAGTCTATGGGCAGTGTTAGTCTATGGGCAGTGTTGAGTCTATGGGCAGTGTTGAGTCTATGGGCAGTGTTGAGTCTATGGGCAGCGTTGAGTCTATGGGTAGTGTTGAGTCTATGGGCAGTGTTGAGTTTATGGGCAGTGTTGAGTCTATGGGCAGTGTTGAGTCTATGGGCAGTGTTGAGTCTATGGGCAGTGTTGAGTCTATGGGCAGTGTTAGTCTATGGGCAGTGTTGAGTCTATGGGCAGTGTTGAGTCTATGGGCAGTGTTGAGTCTATGGGCAATGTTAGTCCATGGGCAGTGTTAGTCTATGGACAGTGTTGAGTCTATGGGCAGTGTTAGTCACACTGCACGCAATGAGTTTGCGTATATATGTATACAGTATGTATGAGGTGGTGGAGGAGGAGGAGGAGGTAGTGGAGGAGGAGGTGGGGAATGAGGTGGTGATGTTAGGGGAGGGGGTTGTGGAGGAGGAGAATGAGGTGGAGAATGAGGTGAAGAATGAGGTGGTGTTAGGGGAGGGGGTTGTGGGGGAGAGACGCGCGCGGGGCCATGCGGCGCTGCGACTTGAGCGGAGCCGGCCTCGTGAAGAGTCGCGACGTCTTCGCCGTCAGCCTGCCCCCTCATCCCGTGCAGGGAGGGAGGGGCAGGGAAGGAGGGGCAGGGAGGGAGGGGAGGCAGGGAGGGAGGGGAGGGAGTGTGCGAGGTGTTTTCTGCTGGACACGTGCGACAAGAAGTTTCGTAGCTTATGGAATTCCTGCAGGACAAATGCCACATTCCGATCGCCGATTCCATTCTCGCGAAAAGCGTCTCGCGTGCCGCCCTCGCTGCCCGGGGCAACGCACGAGTGAGGGGCGGGGGGCGGGGGGCGGGGGGCCGGGGGGGTCAGACGCGGAGTCGGCCCCCGCTGGGAACCTGGACTCGAATCTGGATCACCAACTTTCCCCGCTGTGGAATAAGTTTGGTTCTCAAGTCGGAGTGGTCTCAGCCCCGGTCACCCGCGACTAACAGGGAGTCCCATAGACTCACACAGAGACCCATAGACTCGCATAGAGAACCATAGACTCACACGGAGCTTCAAAGACTCCCAGAGAGACCCGTAGACTCACACCGGGACGCGTAGATTGACAGCGAGACTCACACAAGGCAGAGTGGTGGTTGAAGCGAGCGCCTCGAGTGTGCGGTGGTGTGGGGGTGGAGGGGGTGGAGGGGGAGGGAGGGAAGGGAGGAGGTGGATGAGGTGGAGGAGGTCGAGGGGGTGGAGGGGGAGGGAGGGAAGGGAGGAGGTGGATGAGGTGGAGGGGGAGGATGGGGAAGAGGGGGTGGAGGGGGGGATGAGGATGAGCGACTGCGATGGAGTGGCCGTGGAGGTGGCCCCGGGCAGCGGAGTGCGTGGACGTGAGAACGGAGAGAGCCGTGCAGAGGAGGCAGCGATCGGGGAGGGGGGCAGGGGAGAGGGAGGGGGGGCAGGGGAGAGGGGGGGGGGCAGGAGACGGAGGGGGGGGGGGGCTCAGAATCAAGAATGTTTATTCGCACTGGAGAAATCCGATGAGCTATGATGCTCTTTTTCAGGGATGTCCAGTCGGGGTACGGGGTAAGAACGTTACAACCAACACGACAGAAGTGCAGAATACACGCAAGGTGAACACATCACCCAACACACAAACACAAACACCACACTCAACCATCCCCATCCTACCAGGCAAAGCCCGCTGAGGCATTCACTTATTTATGAGAAGCGACTTGGCCACCACAAATGACAGCTCAACAAAGTGGCCCATCGTTTGGACATTTACAGCAGCCAGAATAATCTAAATCGTCCAACGGCGTGTTTCTAAATGTGGAGGGAAAAAACCGGAGGACCCGGAGAAGAAATCCACGCGACTACGGGGAGAGAGAGACGCAAACTGCAAATAGACAGCAGCAGCAGCAGCAGGCGTCGTCAGGGTCGGGATGGAACCCGCGACCTCCTGTGTACCCGGCGAGGAAGTTCACATCTCACCGCGAGTCCCAGCGGTGGGCGGCAATTATAAAACTAATTATACAACCAACTATAAACTAATCATGAAACTAATTATACAACCAATTATAAAACTAATTATAAAACCTAATTAAAACTAATTATGAAACGAATTATAAAACCTAATTAAAACTAATTATAAAACTAATTATAAAACTAACTATAAACTAATCATGAAACCTAATTAAAACTAATTATGAAACCTAATTAAAACTAATTATAAAACTAATTATAAACCGACAAGTAAACCTACAAATAGACCCGAGACCAAGCTAACTCACGACAACGCCTGCCTGACTGCCCGCACCGCTCGTCTCTCGAAAACCGGCGAAGCGGGAGTCGAACCCATGCGGACCGAGGCCCAAGGGCAAGGCAGGAACGCGGCGAAAATTCACGAATTCCCCCGCCGCCCAGAGACAGGCAAAGATCCCCCCCCCGCCTGTGTAGCCTTCACAGACTGCTGGGGCAAGTGCAGTTAGCGAGTACTGTGGCCCAGCACCACGCCCGGCCGCCTTTGTCTGCCCAGTGGCGATGCTTGCACACCGCACTCGGTGTTCATTTGAGGCTGAGCTGACCTTGGGGAGGCCCAGGACCGGTTCAGATAATCGTCATTGATGTTGGCCGTGAGCGGGAATCGAACTCGGGTCGCCAGGTTCGTAACGCAGCGTAGCGCTAACCACGACACGACCACACACACCCTAGCACACACACACACACACCCTAGCACACACCCAGCACACACACCCTAGCACACACCCCAGCACACACCCAGCACACACATACACACCCTAGCACACACACACACACCCTAGCACACACACATACACACACATACACACCCTAGCACACACCCAGCACACACACACACACACCCTAGCACACACACACCCTAGCACACACCCAGCACACACACACACACACACCCTAGCACACACCCAGCACGCACACACACCCCAGCACACACCCAGCACACACACACACACACCCCAGCACACACACAGCACACACACACACACACCCTAGCACATACCCTAGCACACACACACCCAGCACACACACACCCTAGCACACACCCAGCACACACACACACACACCCCAGCACACACCCAGCACACACACACACACACACACCCAGCACACACCCAGCACACACACATACACACACCCTAGCACACACCCAGCACACACACACCCCAGCACACACACCCCAGCAAACACACACACACACCCCAGCACACACACAGCACACACACACACCCCAGCACACACACCCCAGCACACACACACACACACCCTAGCACACACCCAGCACACACACACACACACACCCTAGCACACACCCAGCACACACACACACACACACCCTAGCACACACCCAGCACACACACACACACACCCTAGCACACACCCAGCACACACACACACACACACCCTAGCACACACCCAGCACACACACACACACACCCTAGCACACACCCAGCACACACACATACACACCCTAGCACACACACACACACACACCCTAGCACACACCCAGCACACACACACACACACCCTAGCACACACCCAGCACACACACACACACACCCTAGCACACACCCAGCACACACACACACACACCCTAGCACACACCCAGCACACACACACACACACCCTAGCACACACCCAGCACACACACACACACACACCCTAGCACACACCCAGCACACACACACACACACCCTAGCACACACCCAGCACACACACATACACACCCCAGCACACACACCCCAGCACACACACACCCCAGCACACACACACACACACACCCTAGCACACACCCAGCACACACACATACACACCCCAGCACACACACCCCAGCACACACACACCCCAGCACACACACACACACACACCCTAGCACACACCCAGTACACACACATACACACCCCAGCACACACACCCCAGCACACACACACCCCAGCACACACACCCCAGCAAACACACACACACACCCCAGCACACACACAGCACACACACACCCCAGCACACACACCCAGCAAACACACACAGCACACACACACCCCAACACACACACACACCCCAGCACACACACACCCCAGCACACACACACACCCCAGCACACACACCCCAGCAAACAAACACACAGCACACACACACCCCAGCACACACCCCAACACACACACACCCCAACACACACACACACCCCAGCACACACACACACCCCAGCACACACCCCCTACCCCTCTACCCCTACCCCTCACCAAGCTTGCCTCCACCAAGTCTGGGTTATCGATGGCACGGCCTTGTCAGAGACAATGAACCCGCAACTCCCCAAGCCCCCGAGTTGCACCCCCAGGGGCTCTGGGACGTGACGCGAACGTCGGAGACAGCGGCCAGACACGGCGGACGAGGTGAGGCGCCCGGGTTCGCTCCCTGGGGCTCGGTGTCTCCCCGGGAGACGGAGACTGATGGTCGTGCTCCCAGCCCCTCATCACCTTCGACCGTCTCAGTTCGAGCCCTGGAGGAGCTCGCGGCCTCAAGGGCCCAGGATTCCAAGCGGACAGCAACAAACGGCACTAATTGAAGTACGCAATAGTCAAGAGAGTGTAACGCGCTTTTTGAATTGTGCAATGTTGTTATTGTTCTTCTTGGTTCTTTCGGTAAAGTCACATAGAATGGAAATAAAACAAAACATAATAAAATAATTCTCACGACGTTTCGGCCACAACGCAAGCAGCCGTCCTCAGGTGAAGAACAGGTCTGTCAGAAAGACAGCGTCTGAATGAACACCACCAGGCTTGGCAGCGTATATTTAAGCTGGGTTGGAGGGGGAAGAGCGACTTGACAAAGGAATTTGCATATCAAGAGGAATTTAGCATATTTATGGGAAATGCAGGTATGTGATTAGTACTACTTATGCCCGTGCATTATGCAGGATTAGCAGCATCAAAGGGAGGGGATAGGGGTAGCATTAATAAAGGGAAGGAGTGTTAATAGTATGTAGCTGCAATAACTAAAACCACCACGTAAAGTAGTAGTAGTAGCAGCTTTAGTAGTAGTAGCAGCAGTAGTAGCAGCAGCTGTAGCAGTAGCAGCAGCAGTAGTAGTAGCTGTAGTAGTAGCAGCAGTAATAGTAGCAGCAGCAGTAGCAGGAGTAACAGCAGCTATAGTAGTAGTAGCTGTAGTAGTAGCAGTTGTATCAGTAGCAGCAGTAGTAGTAGCAGTAGTAGTAGCAGCAGTAGCAGCAGCAGCAGCAGCAGCTGTAGTAGTAGCAGCAGTAGCAGCAGCTGTAGCAGTAGCAGCAGCTGTAGCAGTAGCAGCAGCTGTAGCAGTATCTGTAGCAGTAGTAGCAAGACCTCGATATTGCCATCGAGCTCCTGAGCCTCATTGCTGCTGCTGCTGCCATCATGCGCAAGGGGAGCGTGGAATCGTGAATTTCAACAAACGCAGGAAGCGGTCATTGACGCGGCTCCTGGTCAGCACCATCAGCTGCGGGCGTGCTCAGGCACTGCGCTTCGCTCTCATGGAAACCAAATTTGGCGATGGTCCTGCGCATGCCTTTATTCGGTCCACTAGTTTATTCAAATATCAATATGCACGGAGGTCTGTTTTGTTTGTGCCATCAGGGGTGGGGGGAGCGGACAAAGCTGGGGGGGGCGTGGTGCACGTCGCCGGACGACCCCGGCCACTGCGGAGTGATGGGGGAGGGGGGGGCACAACATTGAAATTGAACGCCAGAGGATTTGGCGAGTGAACTCACGCGGGCTCGCGGGCTCGCGGGTTCGCTTCATTTACAAGCAGGTGGGAAATTCGGGAGACCGGAATAAAATGAATGCAGCTTCTATTTCTGTGTAACGTGCAAGAACATCAATTCAGTGCAGGATAGATATGAAACCACGCTGGCAACCCAGTCCAGTAAGGGAGCCTCGATGCCAACGAGTGACCAGGAGGTGACTGACCGCCGGTGAGTGAGCGAGTCGCTCGTTGTGGCAGAGGCAGAGAGGGAGCAGGGGCAGGGGCAGTCGCAGGAGGTAGCAAGCAGCGATAGGAGAGCGACCGGGAGGCGAGCGATGGCGAGCGACTTGGTGGGACGCTCGCCCATTGGTGGAGACGGCGGCGACGGGATTCGTGGGGTCGGCGCGTCACGTGCCGCCCGCGACGCGTTGCGTGTGGCACGTGACTGCGAGGTGACCTCAACCGCCGTCGAAATATTCAAATCCACAGCCCCCACTCCCCCCCCCCAAAAGAACCCAACAACCCCCACAACGGCCCGATCCGATAACCCCACCAACACCCAGACACTCGCCACTCAGTGACGGTGACGTCAACACGGCGCCCGTGCCAGGCCAGGTGCACTTTGAGGCCACGTGACGTGTCGAGGGCTCGCTGCTGGCAGGAGGTCTCGGGACAGACCCAGCAGGTGCCACGGGTTGGCCGACTGCGATGACCACTGGTAGATGCACCACCAGCTGTACCCCTACCGTGCCAGGCTAGGTGCAGGAGGTCACGGGACAGACCCAGCAGGTGCCACGGGTTGGCTGACTGAGATGAGCACTGGTAGATGCACCGCCAGCTGTACCCCTACCGTGCCAACTCGCTGTGTTTTAGCCGCCCGGCGCTCGGCACCGAGAGGCGATGATGACGCGCGCGGTGCTGCTCTCTTGCTGATGCCACGAGCTGCACGCAGCCACACGACGACTGCTGCTGCTGCTGCGTCTGACGGTGACGACTGCTGCTGCTGCGTCTCACCATGATTACTGCGCAGAACGCCACGCTACGCGACTTAGTAACTAGTTACTAGTACTAGTTAGTAGTACTAGTAACGAGTACTACCAACTAGTACTAGTCACTAGTGACTAATTGTCACGTTCTGTTCACGTGACAGAACCTTGCAAATTGGCTGTGTCGGGTGGTGGCGGGTTTGACGACACATTTATATTTACGCGATCTAACACCAACACGTCTATTATGGATGATGCTGCTGCTGATGATGACAACAACGACGACGATGATGATGATGGACAGCCTGGATAGCACCAGAGGAATGTGGAATCTCCAGTTTCGTGTCAAGGATGCTAATGGGGGATGACTTCTGCTGCTGATGTTGCTGCTGATGTTGCTGCTGATGTTGCTGCTGATGTTGCTGCTGATGTTGCTGCTGATGTTGCTGCTGATGGAAGCAATGTCTACGCGACGTGATTGCCCGACGATGGTGACTGTGCTAACGAAGGTGATGGTGACGATGATGATGGCACCGCTGCTGCTGCTGCTGCTGACAATGACCAGGGTGATGTTGATCGCGACCCACAGCTCGTGACACCGCGCGGCTCACGGCGCCTCCCGCACTCGTCAGGGGTCGCTCCCCCGCGTCAGCCCCGCGGGTTGCGGGTCGACCCCCTCGCCCCCTCCCCCCCCCCTGTCAGTCAGCCCGTGGGCATGGGGGGGGGAGGAGGGGGGGGGGAGGGCACGGAGGAGGGGGGGGGATAGCCCCACACTCGCGCCCAATCAATTTCCTCCCCTCGCTCCCAACTCCCCCCCCCCCACCCCCCGACATTCCTCGCTCGCGATCATCCCCCACCCACCACTCCCACCTTCCACCCTCCACCTCCCCCTGCCCCCCACCACCTCCCCCTGCCCCCCACCACCTCCCCCTGCCCCCCACCACCTCCCCCTGCGCCCCACCACCCTCCTGTCCCCCACCACCCACCACCTGCCCCCCACCCACCACCTCCCCCTGCCCCCCACCCCCCTGCCCCCCACCTCCCCCTGCCCCCCACCACCCACCACCTCCCCACGGCGTCGCATGGGTCGGCTGGGCCTTAACGTGGGGTGCGTGGTGCGGAGCATGGAGTGGCACCTGTGAAGGCGGCACGGCACACGAGGAGGTGGGAGGCCAGCACCACGCCCGGCCGCCTTTGTCTCCCTAGTGGCGATGTTTACTACACAGCACCAGATACTCGTTTGAGGCTGAATCGACCTAGGGCAGGCCCAGGACCGGTTCGCTGGTGTTGGTCGTGAGCAGGAATCTAACTCGGGGCGCCGGGTTTATAACGCAGCGCGCTAACCACTACACCACCACTCCCCACACTGACACACACGCACCGACACACACACACTGACACATACACTGACACACACACTGACACACACTGCCACACACACTGACACACGCAGACACACACACTGCCATACACACACTGACAAACACACACACACTGACACACACACACACTGACACACACACACTGCCACACACACACTGACACACACACTGACACACACACACAGACACACACACTGCCACACACACCAACACACCGACACACACACACTGACACACACACACACACTGACACACACACACTGACACACACACACACACACTGCCACACATACCAGACAGCGACCTTCAGAGTCTGTGCGACTCCCAGAGCCACAACTCGAGCACACGCATTCTCTTTTCCTCGAGAGAGAGAGAGAGGGGGGGGCACAGCACGAGAGAGCACGGGAGAGAGAGAGGGGGGCACAGAGCACGAGAGAGCACGAGAGAGAGAGAGCTCTAGAGAGAGATCGGAAGAGTGAGAGGGAGGGAGAGAATGAGAAGAGAGATGTGGGGGAGGGGAGAGTCACAGAGAGTGTGAAAGGGAGTGCGAGGAAGAGAGATTAGACGTCTTCACGAATCCGCAAATACAACGAGAGAGAGAGACGGAGGCGGAGAGACAGCCTGGGCATCATCCGCGCTCTGGTCGGAGCCAGCGTGTGTGGGCTGGAGTTCCGCCATGCGGCGCGGCTGGTGACCCACGCCGTGCCGGCCTTCAGGGAGCAGTGGGCGCTGGAGGAGGCCGTGTGCTCGGTGGCAGATGACGGGGAGCTCTGCATGCAGATATGAGCGACTCGTCGGAGGCCGATGGACTGCGAGAAGGGCTGCGTGCAGATGCAGCACTTGTCGTAGTTCAAAAAAGAGCGAGAGGGAGAACGAGTGAGTGAGCGAGCGAGCGAGATAGTGTGCGAGGGGGGAGGGTACATAAAGGAAAGCATTAAAAAAGAAACCCGAAATGATGAACGAAGCAAAGTGCCGACTACACCGAGCATCTTCTTGTTTCCTCTGATCGTAAAAAGAAAGAGAGAGAGGGAGAGAGAGAGAGAGACCGCAAGGATTCCATGCGGCTGGGAAGCCGTCTCACCCCATCTCCGCGCTAACTCAGGCGGCTGAGAGCGATGCCACGGCGTGTGGGAATATTCTCCCCCATTCACGTGCCCACCCCCATTCCCGTCTCCCAACGATAATAAACTCCGCACGCCAATAATTTCTGTGATGTGCAAAACTAATTATTAGCCGTCAAATTGCCCGTGACATACCCAACACGCGAGACAAAGATCCTCGGTATAGGCTTAACAGACTGTACGGGCAAGTGCTGTAGCACCTAATAAAGGCCGGCACAGCGCACGAGGGGGTGGCCAACGCCACGCCCGGCCGCCTTTGTCTCCCCGGTGGCGATGTTGACAACACCGCACCAGGTCCCAGCTCGGGGTAGGCCCAGGAGCGGTTCAGATAATCGTCACTGGTGTTGGCCGTGAGCGAGAATTGAACTCGAGTCGCCGGGTTCGATGCGCAGCGCACTAACCGCTGGCACCGCTCCCCCCTACGCACACACACGCGCACACACGGTGACGTCATCCACGACGCTTGTGCCAGGCTATGTGCACGTTGAGGCCACGTGAAGTGCCGAACGCCCGCTGGCAGGTCACGGGGCACACCCAGCAGATGCCACGGGTCGACTGACTGAGATGAGTGGCTGATGCACCACCTGTGCCCCCTACTGCGCCAACTTTCTGTGCTTTAGACACCCGGCGCTCCGCTCGTTGATGTGAGCGTCGCTCCTCCGCCCTCCGTTGTTGTTAGAGGGCGACTGCCTCCAACTGCTCAGTAGCGTCCTTCCTCCACAGAGGCCGATCTTGACACCGCTGGTACCAGTCATCGGCAAGGCCACTCAGCTCCACATCCTCCTGTACCACGTCAATCCATCTCGTCTCTAGCCCGTGCCGCACCCGTTTAGCCCCCTCGATCCGGCCGAACAAAAGTTCTTTAGGCATGCGGTGGCTGGGCATGTGGGCTACATGACCCAGCCAACGCAGCCTTCCCTGCCGGAGGAGCTCACCGATGGGACTTTGCCCAGATCTTTCAAAGATTTCTGAGCTCCTTAAACAATCCAGCCTGGTTAAACCCAGGATGGATCGTAGGCTGGCCAGTTTAAATGTTTCTAACCGGCGAAGATGTTCCATTAGTCGGGTCTACGTTTCGCAAGCGGAGAGAAGGGAGAGAATTACTGGCCGAGAAGACCTGAAGCGGAGCGACAGACCAGGTAGCTTCCACACAGCATTACGCAACCGATGAAAAGATAATGCCGCCCGACTGATTCGGAGTGAGATCTCTGCTGTCAAACCGGTCATGAGCACACTGCCCAGGTATGGGAAACTCTCCACTCTCTCCACAACTGCCCCATCACCAATTGGGAGTTGTGGGGGTGGAATGTCCGATTGTACAAAATACTCAGGCAGGTGCTTAGTTTTGGTGGCGCTGATGGTAAGGCCCCAACTCTTAGTGGCACGCTCCAGTCTCAACAACAGCATCTCCAACTCCTCCTCTGAATGAGCAGTTATTACCAGATCATCGGCATACATAAGATGGTTGACCAATAGGGAGCCAACCCTTGACTGCACCCGGGCATCGATCAGCCTCCCATTGTATCTGTACCAGATTAAAATTCGTCACGAACTACGTGGTCGAAATAGATGTTTAATAATGTGGGAGCCAGAGAACATCCCTGTCGCACCCCAAGGTGAACAGGGAATGGATCCGACTCCCGGCCACGTAGTTTTACCCGGACCCGCTCACCATCATGAAGGTCCTTAATGATCGTGAGCAGAGGGTCAGGGACTCCGAAAGCACGAAGAACAACCCAAAGCCCAGGCCTACTGATCGTAGCATAGGCCTTGACCAGGTCAATGAAGCAGAGATGTAGGTCTTGTTGGAAATCCCTACACCTCTGCTGTAGCAGACGGATAGAAAATATGGCATCTGTGCAAGACCGCCCTTTGCTGAAACCGCATTGGGGCTCCGCAAGCCTCTCCTCAGCGTGCCTAGCAAGGCGATGTTGAATAATCCTTGCCAGGACCTTTTCCGACACACTGATGAGTGAGATGCCCTGTAGTTGTTCTTGTTTGTGTAGTCCCTCTTCTTAAAGAGGGGGACCACCAGGGCATCTTTCCAATCCTGCGGAACCCGTCCAGCCGTCCAGACTGTTGTTATGATGTCATATAGGGCAGTCTGTGCACAAACACCACCCTCCCTCAGCATTTTGCTTGGGAGATCATCTCTGCCCGATGCCTTTCTTGGTCTCAGTCTCTGGATCGCCTTCAGTACTTCCTCAACAAATGGCACCCCAGCCAGCCACTCACAGGGGGTGACTTCGTCTTCCAATATTTGAGGCACCGCAGCCTCAGCAGGGTCATCCCCACTTTGTCCCCCGGTGTTTTCCAGGCTGAGGGATTTCCCCTCCCCCAGGACCTCACAGAAATGCTCAGCAAATCTGCAAACCAGTTCCTGGGGGTCGGAGATTGGATCACCATTCTTTCTCTTTCCCCTGATGGTAGTAGGTGTGGCGCTGCAAGTAACTTTTTTGATGGAGTTAAAGAGCGATTTGTGATCGCAGGCCATTGAGGCAGACTCCATCTCCACAGCAACTCGCGACCACTACCCATCCTTGCAGTGCCTCACGGCTAAAGTGTGGTGGGGTAAAGTGTGGTGGGGTGGGGTAGAGCGTGGCGGGGTAAAGTGTGGCGGGGTACAGCGTGGTGGGGTACAGTGTGGAGATGCACTCGCCAATTGGCAGAGTTCAGGGCCAAGGAAGTGGCGAGTGGAGGCCGCCGGGCGAGCATTGTGGCGTGACCGCGCAATTGCAGGGCTGCGCCTTTACCCCCCCCCCCCCCCACCAAGTCACCAAGCTATCGACGACAACTCCGCATGCCCCACGCGAGCGGTGCCCGCTCACTAGTGCCACGGGAAGAGAGCTGGTGACTCGCACGTGAACCGCAACAGGTCGCTGCCGATCTCGTCTGGAGGAGCGTGAACCACCGCCACGTGAACTCCGCTCAGCAGTAGCCGCAGCAGTAGCCGCAGCAGCAGAAGCGGTAGCAGCGGCAGCAGAAGCAGCAGCCGCAGCAGCAGCAGCCACAGCAGCAGCGGCGGCGGCTTTCGGCTGGGCCACCGAACGAAGCACGGCGGCTACTTCATCGTCGCGCGGCGCTTTCGGGTGCGCTTCTGCGGCCGTCTGGAACGCTGTTGCCTTGCGATATGGGGAAGCCACCGGGGAGCTGTGATGCACTTCTGAATCATTTAGATTGAGACACTCGTTTGTTCGGAGCTGCTTTTTGTGCTTTTAGTTTATCCTTCCCCGCGCACTCCGATTAGCGCGGTTGGCTACGTACGGTGCAAACGAAATTGCAACGCACATACAGACGTACGGGGTGGATCCATGCCTCAGCGATAACCGGGGCGGGCTGTCGGCATTCGAACCGCTAACCTCTTTTAACGAGGGGCTGAACCCCGTTGCCTGCAGGTCACGGAGCCGCCTGCACCACCACCCCCACCTCCCCATCCTCCTCCTCCTCAGCCTTCCCATCGCCGCACCCAACAGGAATCTCAACTCCAGCATGGGGCAGGTTTCTCATGGTCAGCCGGGCAGCCGGCCACGTGACCCCCCTGGGACATCACAATTATTGAAAGGCGAAGAAAAACAAAGAGAATCTCACGGCTGTTGATATTTGTGTAAACTCGCCACGATGCTATTCATCACCTCCCGCTTACGGCCATGGGGGAGGGGTGGCGGGGGGGGTAAATAAATAATTCGGTGCAGCCTTAAGAAGTGGGCACAAGAGCGATTTGACCAAATTTAGTCCGAGTTTGGCTCGCCCCGCTGAATGTTCTTGAGATGCAAAACGATAACCGCTCACTCGCTCGCTGGCTTCGGTAAACACTCGGCCTCGTAGGGACTCAAGGCCTGTCATAGTCATCACTCATCCACACGCTCACTCGGATCTCTCACTCTCTCATGAATCCACTTACTCACTCACGCACTCATCCACACGCTCACTCATCCATACACTCACTCATGCACTTAAAACAGCACTCACTACTCACTACACACCCCCCTCTTTCACCCACCAAAGTTAAGTCATTCCCCTGCTCAACGACCACGCGAGTGACGCTCATCCTCTCTCGTATCGGCCATGCCCGATTATCACAGCGGTGGAAATTCCACAATCAAGGCAGAAGAACAACAACAACCCCTTGGCTCCCAAACGCATCGGAAATTCCACATTTCTATGGCAGGGTTAGCGGGCTCGCAGGGTGTCGGGGTGGGGCTGTGCATCGTCCATTCATAGAACAACAACAACAACAACCCCTTGGCTCCCAAACGCATCGGAGGAATATCGTCGCTGCGGGGAGGAGGAGGCTGCCGCTTTAGTGGCCGTAGCCGGGCAACGCGGCGTGAGAGTCGGGGGGGGGCTCGGGGAGTGACTCATGGCGATGGTGGTGGCGGTGGTGGTGGCGGTGGTGGTGACGGTGGTGTTTGTGAGAATCTCGCGGTGTCGGTGAGTGACTGATGGTGGTGGCCGAAAGAATCCCGCGCTGTCGGGGACTGATGATGATGATGGTGGTGGTGGTGGTTGAGAGAATCCCGCGCTGTCGGGGACAAACGAGCGGCCCCATTCACGTCCCGCCGCCGTCTCCTCGTGAAAGCCCCGGGAGGTGTGGGCGGGGGGTTCGGGGGGTGGCGATGGGAGGGGGGGCGAGAGGGTGGGGAGCGAGAGGGGGGGGGGTGCGAGAGGGGGGGTCCCCATGGTGAGTTGGTGGTCTCAGGCCGGTCACCAAAATGTTACACGCACATGCTCACTCGTACACCTACTCACTCAAACACTCACCCACTCATTCACCCATTCACTAACTCACCCGTTCACCCACTTTCTCCATCACTCACTCATCCACTCATTCAACCATTCACTAACTCACCCGTTCACCCACTTTCTCCATCACTCACTCATCCACTCATTCAACCATTCACTAACTCACCTGGTCACTCACTCACCCACTTATTCAACCACCCACTCACTCACACTCACTCACTCAATCACTCACTCACTCCCTCAATCACTCACTCAATCACTCACTCACCTACTCATTCACGAATTCACCCGCTAACCCACCCGCTTACTCACCCGCTTACTCACCCGCTTACTCACCCGCTTACTCACCCGCTTACTCACCCGCTTACTCACCCGCTTACTCACCCGCCCCACTGCAGGTCACACCACCGCTCTCTCTGCAACCACTCTCACACCGCTCCACTCCCCAAATTCAACTGCCAACATTATCTCCACCACCATCGTATCCGATCTCCCACGCTCGTAGTAACAACAACAGTAACCTCGCTCGATTCCAGACGTGTGTAACACCCTCATGATCAATTACACACTTCAATTCGTGCTGTTTGTTGCTGGCCGTTTGCAGCGTTGGGGCATTTGGGGCCTGTGCTCAGCAACCCTGATAATGAAAGAAAAACATTCTTAACATGTTTTAGAAAAAAACTGAAACAGAGAAAACCCAGAGAGAGAGAGACGATGATTGGAATTGGCTGTTCGCATACCACTGATTAGGTTAATTAGATATGGGGGAAACACACAATATTAATACGATTAATATTATTTTAAAACAATGGTTCTCATTGCATTCCCACGACGTATTCATGTTACCAGCTCAACAGCGCGCCACGGTCACTAATCATGTTCAGGTGTTCTCAGAGAGAGAGAGAGAGAGCGGACGTCAAAGAGACTTGTTGAATGGTGTTGCGTCAACAACCAGGAACAATAAACTCGCTCACGACAACACCAAAGGATGTTGGCGTCACACACGACCGGACATGATCTCTGCGAGAGAGAGAGAGACGGTGCGAGTGGGACTCGAAACGTGGCACCATCGTGCAAAGGGCATCGCAGGCGCCCCCACCGACCCCCACTTCTTTAAAAAGCCACGCACCTCGCCCCCCGGAATCACAGGGGTACACGCAAGTCCCAGCTTTAGCCGTGATTTGATGAGGACCGTTGGCATTGCCCAGTGCCCCAGAGTCATGAGACAGAGCGAGAGAGACGTTTGACTTTGAAACAACTTTTATTGCTGCCAGCAGCAGCAACAACAGCTGTGGAGCCGATTTCGATACGAAACGCAAAGTCACCAGCAACAAAAACCCAAACACAGCAAATAACCAAACACAACAAATAACCAAACACAACAAATAACCAAACACAACAAATAACCAAACACAACAAATAACCAAACACAATAAATAACCAAACACAACAAATAACCAAACACAACAAATAACCAAACACAATAAATAACCAAACACAGCAAATAACCAAACACAACAAATAACCAAACACAATAAATAACCAAACACAATAAATAACCAAACACAGCAAATAACCAAACACAACAAATAACCAAACACAATAAATAACCAAACACAACAAATAACCAAACACAGCAAATAACCAAACACAACAAATAACCAAACACAATAAATAACCAAACACAACAAATAACCAAACACAGCAAATAACCAAACACAGCAAATAACCAAACACAACAAATAACCAAACACAGCAAATAACCAAACACAGCAAATAACCAAACACAACAAATAACCAAACACAACAAATAACCAAACACAACAAATAACCAAACACAACAAATAACCAAACACAACAAATAACCAAACACAACAAATAACCAAACACAACAAATAACCAAACACAACAAATAACCAAACACAACAAATAACCAAACACAACAAATAACCAAACACAACAAATAACCAAACACAACAAATTATCAACACAACCTCGCGGCGCTGCGGTCACGTGGCGCTGGACGCACCACGCCAGAGGTGGTGGAGGCCACACGCGAGCAAGGTTGTTGTTCTCCTTGTTGTTGTTGTTGTTGTCAAGATCTCGGGAGACAAGAGACGATGGTGGTGGTGGTGGTGATGATGGTCGTGGTGATGGTCGTGATGGTCGTGGTGATGGTGATGGTCATGATGGTGGTGATTGTGGTCGTGATGGGAAGTGAATGTCGAAGTGGAGCGGTGTGATGGAAGAAGCAGAGAGAGAGGTTAGGTGACCTGCAGTGTGGTGGGTGGGTGGGTGAGTGGGTGAGTGGGTGGGTGGGTGGGCGAGTGGGTGGGTGAGCGTGTTGTTATGACCCGCAGTTTGGTGGGTGGGTGGGTGAGTGGGTGGGTGGGTGGGCGAGTGGGTGGGTGAGCGTGTTGTTATGACCCGCAGTTTGGTGGGTGGGTGGGTGAGTGAGTGGGTGGGTAAGTGGGTGGGTCAGTATGTTGTTACGACCCGCAGTGTGGTGGGTGGGTGGGTGGTGGGTGAGTGGGTTGTGGGTGAGTGGGTGGGTGAGTGTGTTGTTATGACCCCCAGTGTGGTGGATGAGTGGGTAAATAGGTGTTGTGATCTGCAGTGTGGCGAGTGCGCGAGTGAGTGGGTGAGTGGATGGGTGGGTGAGCGAGTGGGTGAGTGATAGAGTGAGTGGGTGAGTGGGAGGGTGGGTGAGTGGGTGGGTGGGTGGGTGAGTGAGTGGAAGAGTGGGCGAGTGAGTGTTGCTTTGACCTGCAGTGTGGTGGATGAGACAAAGCTGTCAGTCTGCTACAGACCCGAGTCGTGGACAGTAGTAATAGCGAGAGAAGAGTGACCAGGAGGCGACTGGCCGCTAGTGAGTGAGGCCTTATTCAGTTGTCCATGCGCTGCTGGATGGTGATCTGCCCATTGACTAATCCATCGCATAAATTCACTCATAAATCCATCCATTCACTCACTCACAAAACCACAATTCCACTCGGTGGCTCACCCACACACGCACTCGCCAACACGCTCACAAATCCACTCACTCGCTCACCGTCCTCCAGACCACACCACTCACTCAGAAACACGCGCTCAGAGTAGGTGGCTGCTGCTCTACAGTTCCACGTGGTGGTGGTGGTGGTGGTGATGAGAGACGTCGTTGAGCGATCATTTGTGACAGCCAGGTCGCTTCCGAAAACAAATGGCTACGCACCAGCTCAGTGGCCACTTACCTAGTCGGGAAAAATGACAAAAATATTTTAGGAGTTTAATATCGGCCGTCATTCTCCTCCATCCCCACCCTCGCTCACTCCCAAACCTGCCTCCTCCCCAATACCAGGCCCTCAATTTGCAACGTTCCCCACGCTCCGGGGTAAGAGCCACCCCATGGTTTGGCCGCTGCCACAACGCAATCGTTGCTACCGTCACGTAAATTACTACGAAAGGGTCAGAGGTCAAAATTTAGGATTTTCTCTCACACACAAAAGACAAAGATCCCCCGTGTAGCCTTAACAAAATGTTGGGGCAAGTGCTGTTAGCGAACATGTATGACGGCCGGCACGGTACACGAGGGGGTGGGTGGTCAGCACTACCCCGGGACCGCCTTTGTCTCCTCAGTGGCGATGTTTACAAACCGTACACGAGATATTAATTTGAGGCTGAGTCGACCTAGGGGAGGCCCAGGACCAATTATTGTAATCGTCACTGGTATTTACCGTGAGTGGGAATCGAACTCGGGTGTCCAGGTTCGTAGAGCAGCGTGCTAACCGCTGCACTACCGCTCCCCACACACACACTCACACACATTCACACACACACTCACACACATTCACACACACACATTCACACACATTCACACACATTCACACACACATGTGCGTAACGTGCAATCTCACTCTTAAACACATTCACTGATACGTTAATTCACTCACTCACATTCGCACATAATCGCTTCCACATTCGCCCACGCACAAACCCTCTCACTCGCGTATGCAATTACAAATCCACTCACTCAATCACTCACATACGCATTTACTAATTCACTCACAAACCCACTCATTCACACGCCCACTCATTCATTCACCCTTTCATTCACAAATCCACTCATTCACACATCCAATCACAAATTCACTCACTCAATCACAAATCCACTCACTCACTCACATACGCACTAACTCACTTACCAATTCACTCACAAACCCACTCACTATCTCCCGACGTGGCTAGCCAATAACTCATTCACCGTTGGCCCCTCTCAATTCGAGTTATTGTCACGCTTCGTCAAAATAGCAACCGAGGTTTTTTCCAATTCGAAGAAACACGTCGCCACCCTAACCCGAAATCACAAGGAGCCGGAGGTCAGAATGTCGGCATTTCGCACACAATACATCATCTGATATCGGGGCAGCAGCAGCAGAAATTCAGCAGCAGCAGCAGAGATGCAGCAGTGATACAGCAGCAGCAGAATCAGCAACAGCAGAGATGCAGCAGCAGAGATTGAGCAGCAGCAGAGATTGAGCAGCAGCAGTGATACAGCAGCAGATTCAGCAGCAGCAGCAGAGGTGCAGCAGTGATACAGCAGCAGAGATGCAGCAGCAGTCAGCAGCAGCAGAGGTGCAGCAGCAGTGATACAGCAGCAGTGATACAGCAGCAGTGATACAGCAGCAGTGATACAGCAGCAGTGATACAGCAGCAGTGATACAGCAGCAGATTCAGCAGCAGCAGCAGTCAGCAGCAGCAGAGATGCAGCAGTGATACAGCAGCAGATTCAGCAGCAGCAGCAGAGGTGCAGCAGTGATACAGCAGCAGATTCAGCAGCAGCAGCAGAGGTGCAGCAGTGATACAGCAGCAGATTCAGCAGCAGCAGCAGAGGTGCAGCAGTGATACAGCAGCAGTGATACAGCAGCAGTGATACAGCAGCAGAGATGCAGGGGCAGAGAGTCAGCAGCAGTATCAGCAGCAGCAGCAGTAGCAGCAGCAGCAGCACCTGAGTCGATCTCGTGACCTTCCAGCGAACCTTCTGCACTGGACGTGATCTCAAAGTGCACCTAGCCTGGCACACGAGTGAACAACCCACATAATGCGTTGTCGTCTTTTTTAGTTTGAATATATTCTCTAGGGTTTGAACAATATTACATTTTCTGAGGGGGGGGGGGGGGTGGAGGGGAGAATGGCGTTGATAGGAGGACAATTAGAATGTTTTTTGCGATTTTAAATGAATCATCACAATTTCTCTTAAACGCCTTGCGAACTTCTGCTCATTCAGCCGTTTCAAATCAACTCAACGGGTGTTTGTGACAGGGAGAAGTCCCCGTGTAGCCAGTTACCCGGCTAGCTTCTGTGGCAATCATGCCAATGTGGTGTGTAACATGTGTGAACCCAAGCTGATGCCATGACGACAGTGGCCGCGCACGAGCTTTGAACGATGAAGTAGGGGATTTAAAAAAACATCCCTTTAGTTCCGCTCAGTGAAATCCACGCTGCGCACGTGTTCTTCGAGTTAGCGGGCACAAAAAACCCCCCAAAATAACCCCCCCCCAAAAAAAGTACGTAAATCCCCCAAAAACCCTATAAAATCAGAAAAGAATTCTACAAAATCAGAAAAGAATCCTACAAAACGCAAAGAACCATCCCATTTCCCGAATCTCGCACTGGGCGCGCATCTCAGCAAAGGGGGTCGAGACTCGGAATCATCGCCCTGTGAACATCACCGCAGGGTCACGGACGGTGAACTCACTCACGACTCTTTCACTCGCTCACACGTTCACTCGCTACACGTTCACTCTCACATTCACTCGCCACGCGTTCACTCACTACGTGTTCATTCACACATTCACTCACACGTTCACTCGCCCGTTCACGTGCAAGTGAACATCCGAGTGATCGTGCGGGGGGTGGGAGGTTGGGGGTCACCGTGACCCCCCCCCGCACCCTTTGATGGGGAGGTCACACGTCGAGGCTTGTGGGTTCCTGGGTTCTGAAGGAGTCAAGGGCCTCGTAGTTTATGAGCAACAAACGCCTTCAATGTGGCGCACTCGAGAGAGAGAGAGGGGGGGGGGCATCGACCCTTTGGCGGTGGAGGCGGGTGGCCGTGTGGGGCGAGCCCAGGGCTGCCCGGGAGGTGAACAACCTCCTTCTGATGTTCATGGGGGGCGGGGGGGGGCTGCTCATCAAGACGGGTGGCATGGGTTAGCTACGTACGGTGCGAAAGAAGTTCAACAGACCCTACATGCACACGGTGCTGGTGGTGCTGCTGGTGGTGCTGGTGGTGCTGCTGGTGGTGCTGGTGGTGGTGCTGGTGGTGCTGGTGGTGCTGCTGGTGGTGCTGCTGGTGGTGCTGCTGGTGGTGCTAGTGGTGCTGCTGGTGGTGCTGCTGGTGGTGCTGCTGGTGGTGCTGGTGGTGCTGCTGGTGGTGCTGCTGGTGGTGGTGCTGGTGGTGGTGCTGCTGGTGGTGGTGCTGCTGGTGGTGCTGGTGGTGGTGCTGCTGGTGGTGCTGGTGGTGGTGCTGGTGCTGCTGGTGGTGGTGCTGCTGGTGGTGCTGCTGGTGGTGCTGCTGGTGGTGCTGGTGGTGCTGCTGGTGGTGCTGCTGGTGGTGGTGCTGGTGGTGGTGCTGCTGGTGGTGGTGCTGCTGGTGGTGCTGGTGGTGGTGCTGCTGGTGGTGCTGGTGGTGCTGGTGGTGGTGCTGCTGGTGGTGCTGGTGGTGGTGCTGGTGCTGCTGGTGGTGGTGCTGGTGGTGCTGGTGGTGCTGCTGGTGGTGCTGGTGGTGCTGCTGGTGGTGCTGCTGGTGGTGCTGCTGGTGGTGCTGGTGGTGCTGCTGGTGGTGCTGGTGGTGCTGCTGGTGGTGCTGGTGGTGCTGCTGGTGGTGCTGGTGGTGCTGGTGGTGTTGCTGGTGGTGCTGGTGGTGCTGCTGGTGGTGCTGCTGGTGGTGCTGGTGGTGCTGCTGGTGGTGCTGCTGTTGGTGCTGGTGGTGGTGCTGGTGGTGCTGGTGGTGCTGGTGGTGGTGCTGGTGGTGCTGCTGGTGGTGCTGGTGGTGCTGCTGGTGGTGCTGGTGGTGCTGCTGGTGGTGCTGGTGGTGCTGGTGGTGCTGGTGTTTCACGGCTCCCGTGCGTTCAGCTACCCCGGGTGAGCGAGTTAACGTGGGCGAGTGAACGCGTGGTGAGTGAACGTGAGCGAGTGTCCGTGCTTAATTTGTATTTTCGATGAATCCCCTTCTAAAAGAATCTGCCAACGTCTCGCACCCCCGGGTGAGAGGGACCACTGCCTTCACGGCTCCAACGATGGAGATCGCCTGCTGCGTGTGTCCTATCAAATGTCACTCTCATATGTTTACGGACGAACTTTGTGTGGGTGTTTATATACGCACACATGTGTACTGGGTGTTTATACACGCACACACGTGTGTGTGCGTATTGCACGTTGAACTTCTTTCGCACCGTGCGTATCCAAGCGCGCTAATTCGAGGTACGACTACACGCACGCACGCACGCGCATTAGGAGGCGAACTGAATCTGTGAATCTCCAAACAAGTTGTGTCTAACTTATGGAAGACAAACACAGAGTCAATGACGCTGTGTGTCAGTGTGTGTGTCAGCGTGTGTGTCCGCGTGTGTGTCCGCGTGTGTGTCCGCGTGTGTCCGCGTGTATGTCAGCGTGTGTGTGAGCGTGTGTGGCAGTGTGTGTGTGTTAGTGTGTGTGTGTCAGTGTGTGTGGCAGTGTGTATGTGGCAGTGTGTGTGTGGCAGTGTGTGTGTGTTAGTGTGTGTGGCAGTGTGTGTGTGGCAGTGTGTGTGTTAGTGTGTGTGCTAGTGTGTGTGGCAGTGTGTGTGTGTCAGTGTGTGTGTCAGTGTGTGTGGCAGTGTGTGTGTCAGTGTGTGTGTCAGTGTGTGTGTCAGGCTGGCCTGCCTACGATCCAGCATGGGTTTAACCTGCAGGCTGGATTGTGTGAGGAGCTCACAAATCCTTGAAAGATCTGGGCAAAGTCCCATCGGTGAGCTCCTCCGGCAGGCAAGGCTGCGTTGGCTGGGTCACGTAGCCCGCATGCCCAGCCACCGCATGCCTAATCAGCTTTTGTTCGGCCGGATCGAGGGGGCCAAACGGGCGCGGCACGGGCTAGAGAAGAGATGGAGTGATGTGGTACAGGAGAATGTGGAGCTGAGTGGACTTGCCGATGACTGGTACCAGCGGTGTCAAGATCGGCCTCTGTGGAGGAGGCTCGTGAAGGACGCTACTGGGCAGTTGGAGGCAGTCGCCCTCCAACAACAATGGAGGGCGGAGGAGCGACGCTCACAACAACGAGCGAAGCGCCGGGTGGCTAAAGCACAGTAAGTTGGCACAGTAGGGGGCACAGGTGGTGCATCAGCCAGTCATCTCGGTCATCTCAGTCAGTCGACCCGTGGCACTTGGGTCTGCCCCGTGACCTCCAGCTAGCGGGCGTTCGACACTTCACGTGGCCTCAAGGTGCACATAGCCTGGCACAAGCGTCGTGGTGACGTCACCGCCACTTAGTGGCGAATAGTGGTTGTTGTTGTGTCAGTGTGTGTGTCAGTGTGTGTGGCATCAATCTTGAGAGCACAAACATTAATTAGGGCCACTGCCAAAACGTCGTCTGTGATTTTTTTTCCTTTAAAGGCTACAAATAACAAAGACAAAAATCCCCCGTATAGCCTTAACAGACTGTTGGGGCAAGTGCTGCTAGCGAGTGGCACCTATGAAGACCGACACGGCACATGAGCGGGTGGGTGGCCAACACCACGATCGGCCGCCTTTGTCTCCCCGGTGGTGATGTTTACACACCTCACCAGGTACTCATTTGAGGCTGAGTCGACCTAAGGGAGGCCCAGGACCGGTTCAGATAATTGGCACTGGTGCTGGCCGTGAGCGGGAATCGAACTCGGGTGGCCAGGTTCGTAGCGCAGCGCGCTAACCGCTACACCACCGCTGCCCACACCCACAACCATACCCACCCCACCCACCCACACACCCACCCACCCCCACCCACCCCCACACACCCACACTCACCCACACTCACCCACCCACCCCCACTCCCACACCCACCCACGCACCACCCACACAGCCACCCACACACCCACCCACACCCACCCACCCACACTCACCCACCCCCACCCACCCCCACTCCCACCCACACCCACCCACACCCACCCACACAGCCACCGACACAGCCACCCACACAGCCACCGACACAGCCACCCACCCACTCACAACCTTCCTATCCAACAGCGGCTTCTGCTGCTGCTGCTGCTTCTTCTACGCTGCAATGTCCCGACGATTCCACTCTGCGCGGGTTTCCACACTCCCTGCTGTCTCCACACTCCCTGCTGTCTCCACACTCGCTGCTGTCTCCACACTCGCTGCTGTCTCCACACTCCCTGCTGTCTCCACACTCGCTGCTGTCTCCACACTCGCTGCTGTCTCCACACTCGCTGCTGTCTCCACACTCGCTGCTGTCTCCACACTCCCTGCTGTCTCCACACTCCCTGCTGTCTCCACACTCCCTGCTGTCTCCACACTCGCTGCTGTCTCCACACTCCCTGCTGTCTCCACACTCGCTGCTGTCTCCACGCTCGCTGCTGTCTCCACGCTCGCTGCTGTCTCCACGCTCGCTGCTGTCTCCACACTCGCTGCTGTCTCCACACTCGCTGCTGTCTCCACACTCGCTGCTGTCTCCACACTCGCTGCTGTCTCCACACTCGCTGCTGTCTCCACACTCGCTGCTGTCTCCACGCTCGCTGCTGTCTCCACACTCGCTGCTGTCTCCACACTCCCTGCTGTCTCCACGCTCGCTGCTGTCTCCACACTCGCTGCTGTCTCCACACTCGCTGCTGTCTCCACACTCGCTGCTGTCTCCACGCTCCCTGCTGAGACGCACGTGGGTTGGAGACGCGGGCCGTGAAGAGAGGACGGCGCCAAAAATGCGGAACAAAGTGCGCAGCGGCACGTGGTGGAATTACAGGGGGGGGGGGGGGGCACGTGGGTTAGCGGAGACGCGACGCAGGCCAAAGAGAGGCGCCGTGCTCGTCCACATGCGGCAGTGGACAGAGCGCGGCGAGGATGGAGAGAGGCACGGGGGGGGGGGGGGAGCTGAGCGCTGGACTTCTTCCGCACCACCGCACGTCGACAACCGCGCTAATCGGAGGTGTGGGGGGGGGACAAACAAACATCAGCGGTTCCTTAGAAATGAGTTTGTCGATCTCGATGAATGAAAAGTGCACGGCTCCCGAGGCGTCCTACTATCGGGAGGAAAGAGCGTTCCAGACGGCCGCAGAAGTGCATCTGAAAGCGTGCGAGGCGGTGGCCGCCCGCGCGACGATGGTTTGTGCTGCTTGACGAGACGGGCGAGGCATCGTGGTTCACTTGCGCCAAGCGCTTTGTTGTGCGTGGTGAGCGCGACCTCGTCGCGAATTCGTTTGGCAGCCAAAGACCGCGGCTCGGCGAGCACCGGACGGACCCCGGTCGGACGCGTGCGTGGAATTGCGTGGATTGTGAGAAAGACAAAGAGGAGGAGGACGAGCATGTGGGTGAGAGGACTCTACGCCGGCCCGTGGCGTCACCCACGCCGGATGATCACGCAGACGGCAGCCGAGGGATGGAACTCGTCCGACCGCGAGCAGAGTGACCGCCCGCGTGAGACGGAGCGGTGAAATCAGCTGCGTCCCGCGAGCGGGTTTTTTTGGCGGATTGTTACCATCGCGGAGGCGGGAGGGTAGTGGCCGTGGCGCGGGGAGGCCTTCATCCAGCAGTGGATTGACCATGGCTGATGACGATGGCGATGGTGAAACAAAATCCACGGGGCCTTAGACTTGACTCACCGTCTTACGGGTGGTCATCATCACCATCATCATCACCGTCCCAGCGGCGTCACGCGAGCTGTGCCACTCCAGCAGTGTCCCAGGCGGGGTCCCCGCGGTACTTTTGGGATTCCAGGAGAGGCGATGGCCTCACCGTTCGCCAGCTGGGGACGGACGCGACTCTCTCGGCCGTGCCGTTCAGTGGCCGATCCGGCAGCCGCCCTTCCCCCAACCCCCACCTCCATTGGTCACGCGTGCGCACGGCAGCGGGCAGCTACCGCCACCGTCAGCCCCCACCCCCGGCCCTCCCAACCCCCTCGGTCTCAGCGGCGATGCGCGCCGCGCCAAGCCACGGGTCCGTCGGCGTCTCCGATGTCGGAAGGCCCCTCTCGTTGGGACTTCACAAGGGGTGGTGGTGGTGGGGGGCCTCCTGTTATCGTTTTTAGGCCCCTCCCCCCCCAAAGACAAAGATCCCCCGTGTAGCCTTAACAGACTGTTTGGGCAAGTGCTGTTAGCGAGCACCTTCGAAGGCCGGCACGGCACACGAGGGGGTGGGTGGCCAACACCACGCCCGGCCGCCTTTGTCTCCTAATTGGTGATGTTTGCACACCGCACCAAGGACTGAGTCGACCTAGGGGAGGCCCAGGATCGGTTCAGATGATTGTCACTGACGTTGGGCCGTGAGCGGAAATCAAACTCCGGTTTTGAAAATTAATTTTTCTTTCTTAAAAGTGTCAGCCCAAGTAGCGAGAGAGGCTTTCTCGGGCTTCCTCCAGCGGAGGTCCAATTCTCTGCCCCTGTACCCCTTCGTTTGTTGTTGTTGTTGTTTGTTGTTGTTTGTTCACACACGTGGGGGGTTGTGGCTCTCTCGCGAGCGCGCAGGGGACCGCCGAACGCCAACGACGCGGTGCCGTAAGGCGATTCAGGCGCAGGGACAAACAACAAAAACACGCGGCACAGACCAGAGATCGCCACCGGTTAGAGCCTTCGCAGACTGTTGGTGCAAGTGCTGTTAAAACGAACAAACACACTTTTGTTTTAACCAGGTAAGGCCCCACTGAGCTGTGTGGCTCTTTTCCAGACGTGACACGGCCACAGATGATAGCCCCAATGAAGTAGCGGCTTACCACCACCATCACCATCATCACCACGTGGAAATACATAACGCCGCAGCCAAATCCTCTAAAACGTGCAACGTCGATTCTAAACGTGGAGGTGGAAAAAAACGGAGAAACCCGGAGAAGAATCCACGAGACCACGTGGATAGAGACCCGCAAACTCCAAATATACAGCAGCAGCAGGCGTCAGGGTCGGGACCGAACCCACGACCTCCTGTAGAACAGGCGAGGTAGTTAACATCTCCTAGCCACCGCGGCGCCCCTGGTAGCGAGTAGCAGCACCGACGAAGGAACCGGAACGGAACAACTCTACGAAAGGGATTGGGTGGCCAGCAACCACGGCCAGCCACAACACAACACACAGGGGGGGGCACAGAGAGAGAGAGGGGGGGCAGAGAGAGAGGGGGGGAGCACGCAATGCCCCCCTTTGTAAGGTTTCCTGTTACTCGGCTAAGCCACGAGGACTGCCCCCACTCCGTGAGCCCAGGGGATGTCCCCCCCTCTCACTCACTCGTTTACAGGCGCTGCCTTTAAGGGGGACCGGTCGGGCGGGCGGAGATGGTAGCCGTGGTGATGGTGGTGGTGATGGTGGTGATGGTGGTGGTGGTCATGGTGGTGATGGTGGTGATGGTGGTGATGGTGGTGATGGTGTTGGTGATGGTGAAGGTGGTGGCGGTGGTGATGGTGGTGGTGATGGTGGTGGTGGTCATGGTGGTGATGGTGGTGGTCATGGTGGTGATGGTGGTGATGGTGGTGATGGTGTTGGTGATGGTGTTGGTGATGGTGATGGTGTTGGTGATGGTGAAGGTGGTGATGGTTGTGATGGTGGGGATGGTGGTGGTGATGGTGGTGGTGATGGTTGTGATGGTGGGGATGGTGGTGGTGATGGTGTTAGTGATGGTGAAGGTGGTGATGATGGTTGTGATGGTGGGGATGGTGGTGGTGATGGTGTTAGTGATGGTGAAGGTGGTGATGATGGTTGTGATGGTGGTGATGGTTGTGATGGTGGTGATGGTTGTGATGGTGGTGATGGTTGTGATGGTGGTGGTAGTGGTGGTGATGGTGGTGATGGTGGTGATGGTGACGGTGGTGGTGATGGTGGTGGTAGTGGTGGTGATGGTGGTGATGGTGGTGATGGTGACGGTGGTGGTGATGGTGGTGGTAGTGGTGGTGATGGTGGTGATGGTGACGGTGGTGGTGATGGTGGTGGTAGTGGTGGTGATGGTGGTGGTAGTGGTGGTGACGGTGGTGATGGTTGTGATGGTGGTGATGGTTGTGATGGTGGTTGTGATGGTGGTGGTAGTGGTGGTGATGGTGGTGATGGTGGTGATGGTGGTGGTAGTGGTGGTGATGGTGGTGGTAGTGGTGGTGATGGTTGTGATGGTGGTTGTGATGGTGGTGGTAGTGGTGGTGATGGTTGTGATGGTGGTGATGGTTGTGATGGTGGTTGTGATGGTGGTGGTAGTGGTGGTGATGGTGGTGATGGTGGTGATGGTGACGGTGGTGGTGATGGTGGTGGTAGTGGTGGTGATGGTTGTGATGGTTGTGATGGTGGTTGTGATGGTGGTGGTAGTGGTGATGGTTGTGATGGTGGTTGTGATGGTGGTGGTAGTGGTGGTGATGGTGGTGATGGTGGTGATGGTGACGGTGGTGGTGATGGTGGTGATGGTGATAGGCCGAAGGGGAACAAAATTTAAAAACCACCCCAAGTAGAGAAGCAAAGAGAACCCAGGTAGCTCAAATGTGCCCCTGGTTTTCGTGGGAAGTACAAGTCCCCCCTAAAAAACGAGACTCTCTGATGAATTGAAATAATCAATGGGAATCCCTCCGGACAAAATAATCACGAGACTCAGTGAGGCTTTCCTGGGTCAATCGTGTTTAGTTTAAATAAGCACAACACTGTCGTAGTGGTGATAATAACAACAATAACGCACACAGGGATAGTTTCAAACACGCAAAGACAAAGATCCCCCGCATAGCCTGATAGACTCTTCGGACAAGTGCTGTTAGCGAGCACCTACGAAGACCGGCCCGGCACACGAGGAGGTGGGTGGCCAACACCACGCCCGGCCGCCTTTGTCTCCACAGTGGCGATGTGTACACATCGCATCACTCACACACCAACCCACCCACGCACCCACCCAACCCACGCACCCACGCACCCACCCACCCCACGCACGCACACTCACTCACTCACTCCATCACCCACCCACCCACCCACCCCACCCACGCACGCACACTCACTCACTCACTCCATCACCCACCCACCCATCCACTCGCCCACCCACCCAGACACCCACCCGCGTGGGGAGCCCACGGCTGCGATGACAAAGCAAACACGCCGTACTCCTCCTACGACTCGTCAGCAACGGCGAGCGGATCTCCACTCATTCCGCACCGATGGTCATCTGAGCCGGTTCTGGGGCCTCCCCTAGGTCGACTCAGCAGCCCGTTGAAGGCGATACTGGGGGGATCTTTGTACTCGGAGTGTGTGTGACCTCTCCACCTTATTATGAACGGGTTTTCTCTCGATCCTGACTGAAACTCGTGCCACCGGTTATCGGCCCAACACCCAATACCGTGACATCACCTGCAAATCACTCCACTGGCAATCACGAAGCATCAGCTGCATCAGCAGCTGCGGTAGCAGCGGCAGCATCGCTCCCCCACCGACTGCGAAAACGTGGTAGGACCCTCCTGAAGAATAGTCTTGGGACTCGGAAAGGCTTTTCAGAATGTGTATCCTGCGGTAGAAATCCGATGAGCTATGAAGCTCTTTATATGGGGGCGTTCCTGGGTAAGCAAACGTCGTGATAATAAGACATTTATATTTGGGTAAATCCTCACCCCACCACCCTCTGCGGGAGAGAGCCGTGCGTGGTTGAATGGTGAGGGGTGAATGGTGAAGCTGAAATGCTCCCCCCCCCCTTAGAGAGAGAGCGAGACACACACAGAGACGCACAATCACCCACCCCTCCACCCGCACCCCACAGCGGTCGAGATGGATGTTGGCACCCTGACCCGGGCGGTGGGTGGGTGAGGGGTGGGGGTGGGGGGTGAGGGATGGAGGTGGGGGGTGAGGGGTGGGGGTGAGGGGTAGGGGGGGGTGTCACCACGCGCGCGCAGGTGACAGGCGTAGCAGCAGCAATGCAGACACTCGCCTGTCTCACTCACTCACACAGTCACTCACCCACACTCACACTTACTCACTTAAACACTCACACGTTCACTCACTCACACACTCAAACACTCACACGTTCACTCAATCACACAAACACTCGCACAAACACTCACACGTTTACTCACTCACACAAACACTCACTCACTCAACCACTCACTCACACATTCACTCACACACTCACACATTCACTAACACACTCACACACTCACACAAACACTCACTCACACACTTAAACACTCACGTTTACTCACTCACACACTCAAACACTCACACGTTCACTCACTCACTCGTTCACTCACTCACTCGTTCACTCACTCACACATTCACTCACACACATACTCACCCACTCACAACAACAACCGCTATTCGCCACGAAGTGGCGGTGACGTCACCACGATGCTTGTGCCATGCCATGTGCACCTTGAGGCCACATGAAGTGTCGAACGCCCGCTGGCAGGTCACGGGGCAGACCAGATGCCACGTGTCGACTGACTGAGATGACCGAGATGACTGGCTGATGCACCACCTGTGGCCCCTACTGTGCCAACTTGCTATGCCTTAGCCATCCGACGCTTCGCTCGTTGTTGTGAGCGTCGCTCCTCCGCCCTCTGTTGCTGTTGGAGGGCGACTGCCTTCAACTGCCCAGTAGCGTCCTTCACGAGCCTCCTCCACAGAGGCCGATCTTGACACCGCTGGGACCAGTCATCGGCAAGTCCACTCAGCTCCACGTCCTCCTGTACCACATCACTCCATCTCTTCTCTAGCCCGTGCCGCGCCCGTTTAGCCCCCTCGATCCGGCCGAACAAAAGCTGTTTCGGCATGCGGTGGCTGGGCATGCGGGCTACATGACCTAGCCAACGCAGCCTTGCCTGCCGGAGGAGCTCACCGATGGTTCTTTGCCCAGATCTTTCAAGGATTTGTGAGCTCCTCACACAATCCAGCCTGCAGGTTAAACCCAGGATGGATCGTAGGCAGGCCAGCCTAAATGTTTCTAACCGGCGAAGATATTCCATTAGGGGGGGTCCACGTTTCGCAAGCGTAGAGAAGGGAGGGAATGACTGTGGCCGAGAAGACCTGAAGCTTCGTGCGGAGTGATAGACCAGGTATCTTCCACACAGCGTTACGCAACCGATGAAAATTTTTTGCCGCTCGACTGATTCGGAGTGAGACCTCTGCTGTTAAACTGGAGCCGGTCATATGCACACTGCCCAGGTATGGGAAACTCTACACTCTCTCCACTACTGCCCCATCACCGATTGGGAGTTTTGTGGGTGGAGTGTCCCATGGTACAAAATATCCAGGCAGGTGCTTAGTTTTGGTGGGGCTGATGGTAAGGCCCCACCCACTCACTCACACACACATACTCACCCACTCACGCACACATGCTCACCCACTCACACAAACCACAGGTGGCCGCCGGTTTCGTATGGCTCAAATTAATCTACAGGCCCACATGAACCCATTCCCCAGACCCACATGAACCCATGTACCCAAACTCGACTCCAGTTAATTTTGGCAACAGAGTTAGCAGAGTGGCAATACTCGTGGCTCGCAGCACGAGTATGGCGAGAGGTCAGGAGGTGGAGAGTGGTCAGGAGGTGGAGAGTGGTCAGGAGGTGGCGGTGCAGCATTCAACTCAGCGAATCTCCCTCCGACACGAAGCGAGTCTCTCGTCCACAATGGCCACGACACTCGTGGCCGAAAGAAAACATTAAAACCACGATCCCGGAGCAACGAATTTCGAGAGCCTACAGGGTTTAATAAACCACGGGGAATCATTCGCGTGCTCCTCCTCCATAACCACCACCACCACCACCACACCATCATCATCACCATCATCCCCTTCGAGAGAAAGAGAGAGTCGGGGGCAGTTCACAGACGTGCGCTCGCTCCAGCTCTTGCTGCGTGTTGACGCACGTCTGAGTCGGCATGCAGCCAAGGCCAAGGTCCCACCGTGCCGGTGTAGCAGGGATGTTGGGGGGGGGTAGGCTGTGGACAGCCCAAGCCCGGCCGCCTTTGTCTCCCCCACGTGCTGACGTTTTAGTAGCCGCGCTTGGTGCTCATTAAAGGCCGAGTCGACCTATGGGAGGCGCGGTCTCGATACGAGCCACTCACGTCGGCAGTGAGCGGGGATCGAACTCGGGTGGCTGTGGGTTCGCAGCCTCGTGCGCCTAACCACTGCGCCACCGCTCCCCAACACACACAACACACACACACAACACATACACACACCACACAACACACACAACACACACACACACAAAACACACACACAACACACACACACAACACACACACACAACACACACACACAACACACACACACAACACACACACACAACACACACACACAACACACACACACAACACACACACACAACACACACACACAACACACACACACAACACACACACAACATACGCACGCGCGGACAAAGCCAACAACGATGCCCCTATAGCCTTAACAGACTGTTGGGCCAAGTGCTGTTAGCGAGTAGCATCACCTATTCAGGCCAGCACAGCACACGAAGGGATGGTTAGCCAGGACCCCACGCCCGGCCGCCTGTGTCTCCCACGTGGCGATGTTCACACACCGCACACGGCACACACACACACACACGTGTGTACGTAGACATACAGAAGCACACACGCGCACATCACAAGTGTGTGTGTACATTAATATGTGTACATGTGTGTACTGATGCACACGTGATTGCTTGTGCGCACAGGTGACCCGAGTTCGATTCCCGCTCACGACCAACACCGGTGACGATTTTCTGAACCGGTCCCGGGCCTCCGACTCGGCCTCAAATGAGTTCCCGTGCGGTGTCTAGTAAACATCGCCACTGGGGAGACAAAGGCGGCCGAACGTGGTGCTGGCCACCCCTCCCCTCGTGTTCCATGCCGGCTTTAATAGGCGCTCGCTAACACTTGCCCCAACAGTCTCGTTAAGGTTCTGCCGGGTATCTTAGTCCTTTGCCTTTTGTGTGCGATTGGACACTTGTGTACTGGTGTGTCCGCAAAAGTATGATGTACACGCGTGCACAGGTGTGTGTGTGCACAGGTGTGCGTGTGTGTGCGTGTCTATGTGCGTGTCTATGCACAGGTGTGTGTGTGCACAGGTGTGTGTGTGCACAGGTGTGCGTGTGTGCACAGGTGTGCGTTTGTGTGTGCACAGGTGTGCGTGTGTGTGTGCACAGGTGTGCGTGTGTGTGTGCACAGGTGTGCGTGCGTGTCTATGTGCGTGTCTATGCACAGGTGTGTGTGTGTACACAGGTGTGTGTGCACAGGTGTGTGTGCACAGGTGTGCGTGCACAGGTGTGCGTTTGTGTGTGCACAGGTGTGCGTGTGTGTGTGCACAGGTGTGCGTGTATGTGCACAGGTGTGCGTGCGTGTCTATGTGCGTGTCTATGCACAGGTGTGTGTACACAGGTGTGTGTGCACAGGTGTGCGTTTGTGTGTGCACAGGTGTGCGTTTGTGTGTGCACAGGTGTGTGCACAGGTGTGCGTGTGTGCACAGGTGTGTGTGTGTGTGCACAGGTGTGTGAGTGTAAAGCTGAGTCTGTGCGCATGTGCGTTAGCGAATGCGTGTAAACTTGGGTTAACACAATACAATTGGTAAAAATAAATTTTGGTTTACGGTTCGCATAGCAATGTCTAAACAAGTCGAACGTGCAAACACACACACAGACACACACACAGACACTTAGACACACACACTCAGACACACACACACACAGACACACACACACAGACACACACACACAGACGCGTGTGCGAACAGGTGCGTGAGAGCGAGAGAGCGTTAGTGTGCGCGAGTGATTGAGTGTGAGCGATTGTGTGTGAGAGTGTGTGTGATTGTGAGAGTAAGTGTGAGTGGTTGTGTGAGAGTGAGCGAGTGTGATTGTGTAAGTGGTTGTGTGAGAGTGAGCGAGTGTGATTGTGTGATTGTGTGTGTGTGGTTGTGTGATAGTGTGTGTGTAATTGTGAGAGTAAGTGTGAGTGGTTGTGTGAGAGTGAGCGAGTGTGATTGTGTAAGTGTAAGTGGTTGTGTGAGAGTGAGCGAGTGTGATTGTGTGATTGTGTGTGTGTGGTTGTGTGAGAGTGTGGTTGTGTGTGTGGTTGTCTGAGTGTGTGTGGTTGTGTGTGAGTGTGTGATTGTCTGAGTGTGTGGTTGTATGTGAGTGTGTGTGTGCGCGAGTTTCCCCACCAGAGATGAACGCCGATCCCTCTTCCCCCGGCTCCACGCTGTTCCCGTGCGCTGCTGACGAGGCCGGCACCGCCACCACCATCAGCGCCATCAGCACCACCACCATCAACTGCTGATGGTGCCGCTGGGCCATCACTAAACCCCGATGGCTCCCTGTCGTCACGACAGTCATCTTCTTCCTCGCCACCACCACCACCATCATCATCATCATCACGACCACCACCACCATCATTGTCATCTCCTTCGGATCCAGTTGTCCCGTGCTCGCCGTGAGACGGAGACTTCTCCCGGCTTCTGAGTCGCTGTGATGAAGGTCATCACGGCCCCGGCGGTGCGTGACGGCGGTGGTGGAGATTCGGGCGAGTTACATTGAGAGCAGCAAGGGGTGCAGAGTGTGGTGAATGGTGGGTGTGGGCGAGTGTTTAGCTGAGTGCACGTGTGACGAGTGGGTGCGTCTGTGGGTGGGTGCGTCTGTGGGTGGGTGCGTCTGTGGGTGGATACGTGTGTGGGTGGATGCGTGTGTGTGGGTGGATGCGTGTGTGTGGGTGGATGCGTGTGTGTGGGTGGATGCGTGTGTGTGGGTGGATGCGTGTGTGTGGGTGGATGCGTGTGTGTGGGTGGATGCGTGTGTGTGGGTGGATGCGTGTGTGTGGGTGGATGCGTGTGTGTGGGTGGATGCGTGTGTGTGGGTGGATGCGTGTGTGTGGGTGGATGCGTGTGTGTGGGTGGATGCGTGTGTGTGGGTGAGAGTGTGGGTGAGAGTGTGGGTGAGAGTGTGGGTGAGAGTGTGGGTGAGAGTGTGGGTGAGAGTGTGCAGGAGTGTGTGGGTCCGTGTGTGCGTGTGTGGGTGCGTGTATGGCTGTGTGTTTTTTGTTGGTGAGTGTGTGTGGCGGTGTGTATTTTGTTGGTGAGTGTGTGTATATAAAATGCTGATTGTGGGTGAGTTTCTAGAGAGCGACCCCGAGAGCTGAGTGGCGTTTCGCGGAGTGTGGAGCTCCCCGTGAGTGGAGGAGAGGGCTGTGTCACAGCGGCCACCCATCCCCACCCCCCAACTCAACCTCCCAGAAGCTCCCCCCCCCCCTCTACAGCCTCCCCCCTCCCCATCCACTCATCATCCGTGACTGGAGTAACACACTCAGCAACCACACTCAACCACACCCCAACACCCACACACAATCGCCACACACCCATACACAACGCGCACACACACACGCACACCATGCTACACCACACATACACACACCATGCCACACCACACACACACCATGCTAAACCACACACACACACCATGCTACACCACACACACACACACCATGCCACACCACACACACACCATGCTACACCACACACACGCACACCATGCTACACCACACACACACACACCATGCCACACCACACACACACCATGCTACACCACACACACGCACACCATGCTACACCACACACACACACACACACCATGCCACACCACACACACACCATGCTAAACCACACACACACACACCATGCCACACCACACACACACCATGCCACACCACACACACGCACACCATGCCACACCACACACACACCATGCTACACCACACACACACACACCATGCCACACCACACACACACCATGCTAAACCACACACACACACCATGCTACACCACACACACACACACCATGCCACACCACACACACGCACACCATGCTACACCACACACACACACACCATGCCACACCACACACACACCATGCTACACCACACACACGCACACCATGCCACACCACACACACACCATGCTAAACCACACACACACACACCATGCCACACCACACACACACCATGCTACACCACACACACACACACCATGCCACACCACACACACACCATGCTAAACCACACACACACACCATGCCACACCACACACACACACCATGCTACACCACACACACACACACCATGCCACACCACACACACACCATGCTAAACCACACACACACACCATGCTAAACCACACACAGACACCATGCCACACCACACACACACCATGCCACACCACACACACACCATGCTACACCACACACACACACCATGCCACACCACATACACACCATGCCACACCACACACACACACCATGCTAAACCACACACACACACACCATGCTAAACCACACACACACACCATGCTAAACCACACACACACCATGCCACACCACACACACACCATGCTAAACCACACACACACACACCATGCTAAACCACACACACCATGCCACACCACACACACACCATGCCACACCACACACACACCATGCTACACCACACACACACACACCATGCCACACCACACACACACCATGCTACACCACACACACACACACCATGCCACACCACACACACACCATGCTAAACCACACACACACACCATGCCACACCACACACACACACCATGCTACACCACACACACACACCATGCCACACCACACACACACCATGCTAAACCACACACACACACCATGCTAAACCACACACACACACCATGCTACACCACACACACACACCATGCCACACCACACACACACCATGCTACACCACACACACACACACCATGCCACACCACACACACACCATGCTACACCACACCACACACACACCATGCCACACCACACACACACCATGCTACACCACACACACACACACCATGCCACACCACACACACACCATGCCACACCACACACACCATGCTACACCACACACGCACACCATGCTGTGTGCACGTTCAGGCCACGTGGAGTTCCCTCCACCTTTGCTGCAGCAGACGGACAGAGAAAACGACGAAGATGCAGGGCCGCCCTTTCCTGAAACCACTTTGGAGCTCCGCCACCCTCTCCTCAGCGTAGCCTCGTGGATGATGACGCCAGGTGGATGATGACGCCAGGTAGTGGTGACGACGTTAGGTGGATGATGACGTCAGGTGGATGACGACGCCAGGTGGATGACGACGCCAGGTAGTAGTGACGACGTCAGGTGGATGATGACGTCAGGTGGATGACGACGCCAGGTGGATGATGACGCCAGGTAGTGGTGACGACGTCAGGTGGATGATGACGTCAGGTGGATGATGACGCCAGGTAGTGGTGACGACGTCAGGTGGATGATGACGTCAGGTGGATGACGACGCCAGGTGGATGATGACGCCAGGTGGATGACGACGCCAGGTGGATGATGACGCCAGGTAGTGGTGACGACGTCAGGTGGATGATGACGTCAGGTGGATGACGACGCCAGGTGGATGATGACGCCAGGTAGTGGTGACGACGTCAGGTGGATGATGACGTCAGGTGGATGACGACGCCAGGTGGATGATGACGCCAGGTAGTGGTGACGCCAGGTAGTGGTGACGACGTCAGGTGGATGATGACGTCAGGTGGATGATGACGTCAGGTGGATGACGACGCCAGGTGGATGACGACGCCAGGTGGATGACGACGCCAGGTAGTGGTGACGTCAGGTGGATGACGACGCCAGGTGGATGACGACGTCACGTGGATGACGACGCCAGGTGGATGACGACGCCAGGTAGTGGTGACGTCAGGTGGATGATGACGTCACGTGGATGATGACGTCACGTGGATGACGACGCCAGGTGGATGACGACGCCAGGTGGATGACGACGCCAGGTAGTGGTGACGACGTCAGGTAGTGGTGATGACGTCATGTGGATTACGACGCCAGGTAGTGGTGACGTCAGGTGGATGATGACGTCACGTGGATGACGACGCCAGGTGGTGACGACGCCAGGTGGATGACGACGCCAGGTAGTGGTGACGACGTCAGGTGGGTGGATGATGACGTCACGTGGATGATGCCTGGTGTTTGATGTTGGAGTGGTGGATGACGTCTGCTGGTGGATGATGATTGGTGGATGCCTGGTGGATGATGATGGTGGATGATGTCAGGTGGATGATGGTGGAGTGGCGGCTGATCTGTAATCACTCGACAGGGAGGGCAGGATTGGGCCTAGTTGGGACGATGCCATTTTAATTGCTTTTATTATACCTTGAATCAGCATAGTTACGTTATCTTTATGACTATAATTATCATTGTCGGTATCTTAAATGCATTTAATGGAAGGGAGGGGGCAGGGGGGGGTTTTAGATTGTTAAGCATCATACAAAAAAAGACGAGATTGTAGTTTGTATAAACTGCAGGCAAAACGCCATGCTCTGATGGGCCCAACCCACACCGGATATGCAAGTCATGATTAATATCATTACATACAGTATATAATAATCATATCATATTTCATATATATAAACAGTACAAACCAGGTTTTCCCTCAGGCCCCATAATATAACATATGAAAACAACATCTTGCAACAAGCACACGTATACTTAGTTATGTAAATAACCGGGGGTAGTCAAAACACAACATACATTCCTGTCACCTTTTCTCCCCGCCAAAATTGTTTGTTAATATTTAATATTTCATCTCACCCACCCCCCCTCCCCCCGTTTAAAAAGGTGAAAAGGCTTTTTTATTTATATATATATTTTTGTAACTTTTAAATTCAGTTTCGTGCACAGGGCAAAAAAGGCATGCATGCATAACGGGCCTATGTAGTAATTCGTCTTATTATTGCATTATTATTACTCAAACGTCCATTGCTTTACACACACACAGCCGTCACCCCCCCCCACCCCCCTTTTCTCCAAGGCAACACTACAACGCCATAAACAACAACAACACTTCGTGCGACGATCATAAGTTAATAACAGACGCAGTTTCTCTGGGTTATAAGATGAGAAGGCGCACTTGGGGGCGGTAGGTGCGTCTTATAATCCGGTATTTTGAGTAGGCCGTGTGTGTTGGTCCGTGTAAACATCAGCACCACCGGGGAGACAAAGGCGGCCGTGCCTAGTGCTGGCCACCCACCCCCTCAATATGTGGAGCTCGCTAACAGCACTTGCCACCCAGTCTGGCGAAGGCTTCACGGGGATCTTTGTCTTTGCAACTGCCGCCTGGGGTCACCTGCTGCCAGTGGAGCCTCTGGCAAGCCTCAAAGTGCACCTAGCCTGGCACAAGCGGCGAATGGCGGTTGTTGTTGTTGTGACAATATTAATGACGACTGACTTTCGGATGCGTCTTATAATCCGGCGAATGCGGCAATGATGACATCTCGATGAGCGGGTTATGGGAAGAAAGGAACACGCAAAACGAGGATGAGCGCGGTTGGCAAACGTACGGCGCGAAAGAAGTTCAACGAACACGCGTGAACCCAGTCCACAGTACGGAGAGAATCGGCACCGATCATCGCTCGTGGCGATCATCATCATCCACCAGGCATCATCATCATCATCCACCAGGCATCATCATCCACCAGGCATCATCATCATCATCCACCAGGCATCATCATCATCATCCACCAGGCATCATCATCATCATCCACCAGGCATCATCATCATCATCCACCAGGCATCATCATCATCCACCAGGCATCATCATCATCCACCAGGCATCATCATCATCATCACCAGGCATCATCATCATCATCCACCAGGCATCATCATCATCCACCAGGCATCATCATCATCACCAGGCATCATCATCATCCACCAGGCATCATCATCATCCACCAGGCATCATCATCATCATCACCAGGCATCATCATCCACCAGGCATCATCATCATCATCATCATCCACCAGGCATCATCATCCACCAGGCATCATCATCATCATCCACCAGGCATCATCATCATCATCCACCAGGCATCATCATCATCATCATCCACCAGGCATCATCATCATCCACCAGGCATCATCATCATCCACCAGGCATCATCATCATCCACCAGGCATCATCATCATCCACCAGGCATCATCATCATCCACCAGGCATCATCATTCACCAGGCATCATCATCATCCACCAGGCATCATCATCATCCACCAGGCATCATCATCATCCACCAGGCATCATCATTCACCAGGAATCATCATCATCCATCAGGCATCATCATCATCATCATCCACCAGGCATCATCATCATCCACCAGGCATCATCATCATCCACCAGGCATCATCATCATCCACCAGGCATCTTCATAATCATCCACCAGACATCGTCGTCTCGCGCTCGCCGCCGATGTCTCTTCAAGTTGCCGAACTCATCACGGAGGTGTTCTTTTTTGCGTCCAACTTACTGTCAAGGTGTTCCAAATATAAACATCGTCTTGGCAGATTCATTTTGGTTCAAGCCAAAGCCAAAGCCAAATCCAAATCCTGACCGCTGATGAGACGCTGAATGACGAACCGGCTCGAGGTTGTGTTCGTACTGCCGCGTGTTCAGTGAAATGCGGTTGCAATGACAAGAGGCCAGTTTTTGGCTGATGGGATGTCTAACATATACCAACTTTTTCTGGACGTGGAGGGACAGATGTGTAAATGCGAGTGTTCGGTGCACGTCCTGTTTCCATTGCGGACGATCCCAAGTGCGGATTTTGGTTCTCGAGTTAACGGTGAAACGTCGGAAATTGGTGTTGTTGTAGATGTAACGATGGCAAATGGAGGATTCATATGCAAACAAATATATACAAACTTAAGTTATAATACGACTACCATCATGATGAATAAGACACGTTTAAATGTGTCAACACGATGGCATTATGGTGGTGATAAAAGTGTTACAATAAATTACATGACAAGAAATATAATATTTTAACAAATCAACAGGATTATGGAAACGGTAAACATTTGGAAAGTACATTATTTAGCAATATCACGTTGATGGTAGAAACAGGTTCAAATAGCTGAACAGTAAGTGCTCGGAGTGTGATAACGACGACAATTAGAGACGTGTGATGGAGGCAATGACAGATTCATGTTTTCGGAGCTATTTAAGCAAATGTTGAATGTGATTATTTTGAGACTTTCCCTCTGAACAAACTCTGGACGAGTTTAAAACGACAGCGATGCAAACAACCTCAAATCGGCACGGCCGTCAGTCTCTCGTGCATTTGAGATGTTTGGCTGCGTCGGGTGGTGGAGGGCTTCACGACAGACATGTGGCCAGGTCGTCTTTGAGTCGTGGGCCTGGCCCCAACACAAATCAACCGCTGGCTGTGAACCCCACCAAGTGTTGAGTCAGCAGTGTATTCACGACTATCGTGGACATCATTACAGGTTGATGTTTGGGTTAGATCGCGTAAATAAATGTGTCGTTAACCCCACCACCACCCGACACAGCCAACTAGTAAGGGTTGTCGCGTTAACAGAACGTGCCAATTTCGTGACTAGTGCAGCACTAACCGGTGTGGCGGAGAGCCAAGCCACAACATGTACAATGATAGACGCCTGATAGCAGTGCTGTGATGAGAACACGCAGTACGTCATGTGGTGGTGGTGGTGGAATCGTAACGACGATGATGGCGATCATTATTTACGTTTTTTAAAAGTAAAATTGTGTTTTTTTTCCATCATGATAGTTTTTGTACTTTTTGTTGTGACGTTCTGACCCCGTGCCGCTACTGGAACATCTGTGAACAAAGAGCTTCACAGCTCATCAGATTCCTCCCGCGGTAGAAATCTTCTGAGAAGCCTTTCCGAATCTCGCTGGTTCAGGAGGGTCCTGCCAAGTTTATCCGCAGTAGCCAGTAGCGATGTTGCTGTTGCCGCTGCTGCTGCTGCTATTACTGCTGCTGCTATTACTGCTGTTGCTACTGCTGCTGCTACTACAGCTGCTGCTGTTGCTATTACTGCTGCCGCTGCTGCTACTACTGCTGCTGCTACTGCTGCTACTACTGCTGTTGTTGCTACTGCTGCTATTACTGCTGCTGCTACTACTGCTGCTGTTGCTACTACTGCTGCTGTTGCTACTGTTGCTGCTACCACTGCTGCTACTACTGCTGCTGCTGCTACTACTGCTGCTGAGTGCGATCCTTCGCGAGTCGTTTTGCAGGCAACTCGCCCCAGCATCATTGGGGGGCTGTGTTTGATGCAATTCCCCAAATTACGCGGCGTGCTTTTGTGTTTTCACGATGGGAGGAAACCGGAGAGGCAGGAATAAACAAAGACCCCATGCAGAACACGGGAGGGGGAGGAACATACAAACAACATACAAACAACATACAAACGCCACGTAGAAAAAAAACCGCGCCCGAGTCGGGAATCGAACCGAGGCTGCCCTCTTTAGACCGCGAGAGCCGCTGCCGTGATGACGATCACGGGGGACCTCAGGGGTCAGGGTCATTCTTTTTGACATCGAAGATTCCTCGGGATGCATGCGAGTTTGGGAGCTTCACGTGAATAGAGAGAGGGGAGAGAGGCATTCGTATTGGAGCCAGTTAGCATACTGAAGGAGTTACAATAAGATGAAGAGGAGTATGTTGTTGTTGATGATGATCGAGCCACTTGCGTCTCGTATGGCGGAGCGAGTCTCACAACGCCGGCGGCCAATTTCTGTTTTCGGGGCACATTGATTTTGAGTATCTGTAACAGATTAAGGGTCTCGTCCGGGCGGAGTGCGACAGATGTGTCCCCTCGATGCTTGCTTGGTCTCTACTGCATCGCTTCGGGATTTTAAAAAGCACAGCGGTGGTGGACTCGGTGCCGGATTATATTATCGTAGTAGCACAAATAGTAGCTACTACTACACGTGTAGTAGCTACTACTACACGTGTAGTAGCTACGGGTCCCGCAATTTCAAGTGCCCCGCGCTAAATGCTTTCAAGTGCCATCAATTCCGGTTCAGCGATTCTGCACTTTCTCTATTACTATCGTACTTTATGGTACTTTATGAACGACTGGGTGTTTAAGGATAGCGATTTGTCGTATTATCTGGCCGTATAGCTAATTAAACATGCAATTACTTTACTATGCAAGTAAAAAATGTGTTTTAATATTTTTGGGGTTTTTTTAGGGCCCCTTTATAGCAACACATGCGACAGCCCCCGCACTAGCTTAGTCCGGCACTGGGCGGACTTATAATTGTCGTTGATGTCGAGTAGGTAAAGAAATAACATTGAGAGAGAGAGAGGGAGCCACCCGTTTGGCTGTGGCGTTACAGCGTGGCCGTGTGCTCGACACTGGAGTGCCGCGGGGCATGGCGGCAGCTTGGGGCGAGAGCGAGGATGTTGATGAAGGCGGTCCGGATTGAGTGACGATGGCTCAAGGGCGAATTGAGGGCGAGATGGTGGCGAGGTTTCGGATGAGAGTCGTCGAGGGAAGGAAACCCTCACACCGACCCTCCGAGTCACGGGGAGACGCTTTAGTCGCTGCGCACAATTAGTGCGCTCCTCTCTCAACTCTCTGGGACGCGCTCCTGTTTGCGCACAAAGTCACGCCTTGAATCTCGCGCGCGCACCCAATGGCTCGCTCGCTCGAGACAAAACAACACGCCTTAGCAGACTTGGTAGGGACAAGTGCTGTTCGCGAGTAGCACCTATGAAGGCCGGCACAGCACACGAGGAGGTGGCTGTAGCCAACACCACGCCAGGCCGCCTTTGTCTCCCCAGTGGAGATGTTTTTTACACAGTACCCGGTGCTCATTTGAGGCTGGATCGACCTAGGGGAAGCCCAGGACTGGTTCAGATAATCGTCAACGACGTTGACAGTCAGCGGGTCGCCCGGGTCGGTAGCGCAGCGTGCTAAACACTGTGCCACCGCTCCCCACAGTGACACTCACACGCGCGCGCACTCAATGGCCCACTCGCTCAAGACCTCGGTCGACCAGACGGACTGCTCACCCGCGCTGTTTAACCACTGCGGGTGACCACAACGCTCACCCACTCTCCCATCCGATCACCCGCCCATCCATCTCGTCAAAGAATCTCTCTCACCCCATCCAATCACTCACCCGCTCGCCCATCCACTCGCCCACTCATTTGCTCACTCACTCACTCACCTCGGGCATCCAACCACTCACCCATCCAGTCGCTGATCTGCTCACCCACCCACGCACGCACTCACTTATCGAGGCATCGAGTCACTCACGCACCCAACCCACTCGTAATCCGAGTCCCCATCGTAATTGAGGCCCCCATCCCCACCACCGAGTCGAGGCACGGAGGTCACGGGGTGGCCTCATTACAACCCAAAGCAAAACAACAACAACAATCACAGCCAGACGCAAGCGAGTCAACCAACAAGCACGCGCGGACAAACCAGCGCTGGATGCACGGAGGCGTCCCCAGGAGCCCGCGGCAGACACCACGGGGGGGGGGGGGGGGCGAGGAGGTCATCGGGCGACGCCGACATTTGGCACGCGAACGCTTCCCCTTCGGCCCGACTCATCAGTCGCACGGCCGTCACCGCCAGGGTTTCGCGCGTTTGAGCACTCCCATCAGCTCTTCCCCGGCGCGCGTTCCGCCACTATGTCCGACGTTTCGCTCCCACGTGCACCGAAGCCAACTCAATAAATAATGCAAGCTCGTTTTGTTTTTCTCCCATCGATTATAAAGTGGTGCTGGCGACTGCCGAGCGAGTTAGTGAGCGGGTGGTGAGTGAGCGGGGTGAGTGAGTGGGTGAGTGAGTGGTTGGGTGAGTGGGTGGGTGAGTGGGTGGGTGAGTGAATACGTAAGTGGCTGGGTGAGTAAGTGGGTGAGTGAGTGGGTGTGTGGATGAGTGGGTGGGTGAGTGGGTGAGTAAGCGGGGTGAGTGAGTGGGTGAGTGAGCGGGGTGAGTGAGTGGTTGGGTGGGTGAATAAGTAGGTGGCTGGGTGAGTAAGTGGGTGAGTGAGTGGTTGGGTTGGTGAGTGGATGGGTGAGTGGTGAGTGAGCGGGTGGGTGAGCGGGTGGGTGAGCGGGGTGGGTGAGTGGGTTGGCGAGTGGGTGGGTGAGTGAGTGGGTGGGTGAGTGGTTGAGTTGGCGAGTGGGTTGGTGAGTGGGTGGGTGAGTGGTTGGGTTGGTGAGTGGTTGGGTTGGAGAGTGGGTGGGTGAAGGGTTGTGTGGGTGAGTGGTTGGGTTGGTGTTTGTGTGGGTGAGTGGTTGTGTGGATGAGTGGGTGGGTGTCAATGAGCAACAGCGGCGGTCATCAACCAGCCCCGTACTTTGTATACTATCTATGGCAGAATTCGAGCGAAACCGAATCGGGCTCTAAGGCGAAGAAGCTGCAGGCGGCACGCGGTGTGAAGCGTCGGACAACGCTCCCAATGACAACGCGAGAGACGGCGGCACCACCACGGGTACTCGCATCGGAGAGGCCGAGACGCAGCGCGCAATGGCGCAGACGGAGTCCCCACCTCTACTTCCTCCACCTCCACCACCTCCTCCTCCACCTCCACCACCTCATCCTCCTCCTCCACCACCTCCTCCACCACCTCCTCCACCACCTCCTCCTCCACCTCATCCTCCACCACCTCCTCCCCCACCACCTCCTCCTCCCCCACCTCCTCCTCCTCCACCACCTCCTCCTCCCCCACCTCCTCCTCCTCCACCACCTCCTCCTCCCCCACCTCCTCCAGCTCCCCATCTCCTCCTCACCACCTCCTCCTCCCCACCTCCTCCTCCCCCACCTCCTCCAGCTCCCCCACCTCCTCCTCCACCACCTCCTCCACCACCTCCTCCAGCTCCCCCACCTCCTCCCCCACCTCCTCCTCCACCACCTCCTCCAGCTCCCCCACCTCCTCCTCCCCCACCTCCTCCTCCTCCACCACCTCCTCCTCCCCCACCTCCTCCAGCTCCCCTACCTCCTCCAGCTCCCCCACCTCCTCCTCCCCCACCTCCTCCTCCTCCACCACCTCCTCCTCCCCCACCTCCTCCAGCTCCCCCACCTCCTCCTCCACCACCTCCTCCTCCCCCACCTCCTCCTCCCCCACCTCCTCCAGCTCCCCCACCTCCTCCTCCACCACCTCCTCCAGCTCCCCCACCTCCTCCTCCCCCACCTCCTCCTCCTCCACCACCTCCTCCTCCCCCACCTCTCCTCCCCCACCTCCTCCAGCTCCCCTACCTCCTCCAGCTCCCCCACCTCCTCCTCCACCACCTCCTCCAGCTCCCCCACCTCCTCCTCCCCCACCTCCTCCCCCACCTCCTCCAGCTCCCCTACCTCCTCCAGCTCCCCCACCTCCTCCTCCCCACCTCCCCCTCCCCACCTCCTCCTCCCCACCTCCTCCAGCTCCCCCACCTCCTCCAGCTCCCCCACCTCCTCTAGCTCCTCCTCCTCTTCCTCCACCACCTCCTCCCCACCTCCTCCTCCCCACCTCCTCCCCCACCTCCTCCACCCCCACCTCCTCCTCCACCACCCCCACCTCCTCCTCCCCCACCAAGTTGACTCTGACAGAGTTGCTGCTGCTGCTGTTGTTGTTGATGTTGTTGATGTTGTAAGGGATTCAGCGGCCCGGAACATATTTGAGCGTCCCGTGGTCACGCCACATCCACAGAGTGACCTCTCGACCCGAGCTGCTGGCTCCATTAGTCGCGTGCAACCCGATAGAATTTCCCGCTTACAAGCAATCCGGCACACAACGTCCAGGATACTCTCTCTTTCCCGTTGACGGCTGCGACGCTTTCGTCGATTCGTCACGGACCGTTAAATGTCTCGCGTCTCCCAGCGAACTGGGAAAGATTCCGCGAGACATCAATCCTCCACACGCTGTCTTGTTGTTGTTGTGGTGGTGGTGGTGGTCTCTAACCGCAGTGCCACCCACCATCGACTCGCCTCTAGGGTCAACTCCACGACAACCAGGTTGGGTGCACTTCAATCGATCACGGCGGGGGGATCTTTAATCCCCTTTCTGGCACCACGCGCATCGTTCTCCCAAGGTTTGACCGTCGATTAAAAAGGCGCCCCCCCACCCCACCCACCCGGCCTTGGGTTTGTTGGTCCAAAAGTCGTCGCGTGGGAACGGCGCGGGGTGCCGTTCCCCCTCGACGGCGGCGTGGGCCCTTGCCGACGAACATCGTCGCGCAGTCTGCAGGCAAGGCAAGGGGGTGATTGCGCGTCAGGCCCCGCTACGCAATGAACGGCAAGCCCAGCGTGGAACGCTGCCTTGCAGAGAAACGCTGCATAATCGGTGGACACTTCTGAAAGGCGAACACTCGCCCACGGTGACAAGCTGCCCACGGTGGTGGAGCCCCTCGCCGTGGGGGGCCACCGGTAGCATTCGCCTCCCCAGGTGGCGGCGGCCTCCACAGGTGGTGGCGGCCTCCACAGGTGGTGGTGGCCTCCACAGGTGGTGGTGGCCTCCACAGGTGGTGGTGGCCTCCCCTGGTGGTGGCAGCCTCCACAGGTGGTGGTGGCCTCCACAGGTGGTGGTGGCCTCCACAGGAGGTGGTGGCCTCCCCAGGTGGTGGCCTCCACAGGTGGTGGTGGCCTCCCCAGGTGGTGGCCTCCACAGGTGGTGACCTCCCCTGGTGGTGGCCTCCACAGGTGGTGGTGGCCTCCCCAGGTGGTGGCGGCCTCCACAGGTGGTGGTGGCCTCCACAGGTGGCAGCGGCCTCCCCTGGTGGTGGCGGCCTCCACAGGTGGTGGCCTCCACAGGTGGTGGCCTCCACAGGTGGTGGCAGCCTCCCCTGGTGGTGGTGGCCTCCCCAGGTGGTGGCGGCCTCCCCAAGGCCCCTGCGGCTGATCGTCTGCGCTGCGATGGCGACGGGGATCTTGGGAAAGGTGGGAAGAGTCTGGCGCGTTCGCCAGAACGATTTGGCACTGCGTTGGCATCGAGCAATGCAATCATCGTCGTCGTCATCATCATCGTCGTCGTCGTCGTTGTCGTCATCGTCATCGAAGTCATCATGCCCAGCCAGAGGGCTGTGTAGACTCATCCACATACTCTCCGTACGGACGGACGGACGCATGCACAAAGCGCACAAAGCGTGCGCACGTGTCAGGGAAGCGTTTCTGACTTTACTTTGTTGTTATTATCATCATCATAAATATATTACGCTTGTTTAGCTTGGAGAGCCTCGCTTGGGAGTCTCAACACTGCTTTTCAGGAGGGTCCTGCCACGTTTTCCCTTTTGCAGTCGTGGGGGTAGCGACGCTGCTGCTGCTGCTGCTGTGATCCCAATCGATAAATTGTTGTTCGGCCAATGCCGGTTGTCACGTTGTGTGAGAACGTGTTTGTCCGCGTTTCACGGTTTTCCTTCTTTGAGCTTTGGTAGGAAACCGGAGACAGAACACACAAACTACGACACACACACATACGACACACACACACGACACACACGACACACACATACACACAACTACACACACACGCACACACAAACTACACACACACACAAACTACACAAACACACGACACACAAACACACGACACACACACGACACACACACACAGAGAAAGGCACCCCGGAGTCGGGAATCGAACCCAGGGGGATCTTCGCTGTGAGGCAACAGGCGTGACGTCACCGCTGCCGCTATGTTTGTTTCCTTTCGATAATCGGATTCAGTTCACAATTGTGTAAAGCTATGAGGCTTTCACGACTTCATAGCTCTCCGATTCGTATAATTTCAATTAGCGCTGACGGGAAATTGTCACAATTTGCTGGCACCAATCTGTGAAGTGATCTTGCCGCCCCCCCCCCCTTTCTAAACGCGACCGTTGTCTGCCGCCGAGGCCGCGGGGCTCCTGATCCTCTGTCCGCGAATCGCCCCCCTCCCCCCCCCCGCGTCATTCTCTTTTGGAAGCGACGTCACAAAAGTGACGTCACTGCCCCGTGACGTCTTACATTTCGGACAACGTCCGAATATTTTGGGTTTTTTCTCCTTTCCGCTCCCTCCCTCCCGCACCCCCCCCCCCCAGAGAGCTGTCGTCCTGAAATTGCCAAAGCTTCACAATCCCCCCGTACCGCACAGAACGCACACACGCACACACGTACACACGCACACACGCATACACGCGCACACGCGCACACACGCATGCACACACACGCGTACACGCGCACACGCACGCACACACGCACGCACACACACGCGTACACGCGCACACGCACGCACACACGCACGCACACACACGCATACACGCACGCACGCGCGTATACAAAGACCCACCCCCCCTGTATAGCCTTAGTAGACTGTAGGGGCAAGTGCTGTTAGCGAGTAGCAGAAGGCCGGCACGGCACACGAGGGGGTGGGTGGCCAGCACCGTGCCCGGCCGCCTTTGTCTCCCCAGTGGTGATGTTTACACACCGCACCAGGTACTCATTTGAGGCTGAGTCGACCTAGGGGGAGGTCCAGGACCGGTTCAGATAATCGTCACCGGTGTTAGCCGTGGGCGGCAATCGAACTCGGGTGGCCGGGTTCGTAGCGCTAACCGCTACGCCACCGCTCCCCGCGTGAGCACGCACGCACGCACCGCCACAGCATAAGCAAATACACTAAGCTCCATTCATGGCTGGTGTCTGCTATTACTATTATTGTTGTTATTATTCGTAATTGTATTTGTACACTAAAGTTATCACCGGAGGGGGGAACAGACAAAAGATCTCGGCTCTTGACGGCGCAAGCTCCCATCACCCCTTAATGTGGCGGTCCTGAGCCCAGCGGTGGAAAACTCCACAGTCGTATGGCAGGGATCAAGTCCTTCCGTGGGGGGACCGCCGTCCCAGCTTGACCGACCCACAAAGCGGTACACGCTTTAGCGACCCCCCCCCCCCCACCGCGGAGGTGTCGGTGATTATTGGCTGGGATGTGTCGGTGGGAGGGGCGGTGTTTGAGTTTGCGACCTTCATTCTGTACGCGAGGCGACGGTTGGGGGTAGCAGGGGGGGCAGGGGAGTGGGGGGCCGGGTGGAACTCCGTGGTCGGAGCCGGACGTCCGGTGGGCTCGCAGAGCCACGCTCGGGGTGGTGCTCGGGGTGGTGCTCGGGGCGGCGCTCGGGGTGGTGCTCGGGGTGGTGCTCGGGGCGGCGCTCGGGGTGGCGCTCGGGGTGGTGCTCGGGGTGGTGCGGTCACTTGTCCCGTCAGCATCTCGCTGCGTCGACTGGGCACGTCCACGTCCGTCCGTCCGTATGTCCGCTCGTCAGTGTGTCCGTCCGCGTGTCCATCGGCGTGTCCATCGGTGAGTCCATGAGTCCGTCCGCGTGTCCATCGGTGTGTCCGTGAGTCCGTGTGCGACTCTCACTCTCTCAGATTCACGCTTCCTGTCCCCGTCTTCCTGTTTGTCCATCTGCCGATCCACGTGTCGATGTGGCTGTGCATCTCCCTCCCTCACGTCTTTTCGTATCATCTTTCTGTGCGTCCATCTATCTATCACGTTCAACCATCTATCCATCAATCCATCTACCTGTCCGTTTGTCCATCTCTCCCTCCGTCCATCTGTCTACCATCAGTCTGATCATCTGCTTTCATACATTTATCATCTTGCTGTTGATCTGTCTGCCAATCTATTGCTCCCTTCCACCTCTCTGCCGATCTGTCTATCTATTGCTTCAATCCATTTGTCCTGTCCGTCCATCATTCTATCCCACCCGTCCGTCCATTTCTTTCATCCGTCCGTCCGTCCACACGTCCATCCGTCCGTCCACTCGTTCGTCGGTTTTCCCGCTCGTCCATTCGCCGCTCGCTTCCGTCCGTCTGCCGGTCGCTCCGTCGGTCGGATGGCGGGTCGCCGGGTCGGTCGACTCCGGAGGGAGCTAGCACCAGTCGTCCTCGTCCGTCTCGCTGCACGCCCGCTCGCCCCCCCTCCGCGCGCCGCCCCGCGGCCTCGCGCCCGGCGCGCCGGCGTGCCGCCGCGGCCGGTGGCCGTTGGGCAGCCGCGGCGGCCGGGGGCCGTGGGTCGCCCGCTCCGGGACGCCCCCCCCCATCGCCGCCTCCTCGTCCTCGTCCCCTCCCCCGCGCCGCCTCGCCGCCCGACGCGCCGGCGCGTGGCCGTGCCCCGCCGGAGGCGAGCGCGGCCCCGGCGTCGCGGCGCCGGGACCGCGGGTGAGGCTCAGGTAGGGGTCGGATGCGTGGTGGCGCGCCGGGCCGGTCGAGCCGCCGTGCCGGCCGCCAGGCGCCGAGGAACGGACTCCGCCTCCTCCTCCGCCGCCACCGCCAGGAGCCCGGCGGCCGAACTCGTCGTCGCGCGGCGTCCTCGCGCGCTGCCGCTCGTGCGACGATCGCTTCGACCACGGCTCCTCTTCCTCCTCTTCCTCCTCCTCCTCCTCGCGCTCCCCCTCCTCCTCTTCATCCTCGTCGTCGTTGCCGCCACCCGCGCCGGTCCCCCGGCGTCATTCGGCCGCCCTCCCACTCGCGGCCCTCCAGCACCAGCGAGCACACGCGCTTGGCCGGCGCGGGACGGGAGCCGGCGGAGCGGCGCACCACGGACGCGCCGGAGACGGCGCCGGAGACGGCGCCAGAGACGGCGCCGGAGACGGCGCCAGAGACGGCGCCGATTCCCGCGGCGGAGGGCGACGGCGGCCGCACGGGGGGCGAGGAGGAGCGGGTGCCGGGCCCGGAGCGGCCGGGGTGGAGCGGCGCCACCGCCCCCCCCGCCGCCGCTTGCTGCTGCTGCTGTTGGGGCGTGCGCGGGAGCTGGCGGCGCCGCGTGCGCAGGGGCGTGCCGCACACCGGCGTGCACGACTCCGACGGGTACCCGAGGCCCGGGCGCACGGGGCTGCTGCTGAGGGAGCGGCTGCCCTGTGAGGTGGGTGGGGGTGAGGACACGTGGTGGGCACGATCGGGGGGACACGTGGGGGACACGTGGGGACACGTGGGGGACACGCGGGTACAAGGGAGACACATGACCACGTGGGCCCAAACACAAAGACAACAAACAAATATCCCCCAAATAGCCTGCACAGACTGTAGGGCAAGTGCTGTTAGCGAGTAGCAGAAGGCCGGCACGGCACACGAGGGGGTGGGTGGCCAGCACCGTGCCCGGCCGCCTTTGTCTCCCTAGAGGTTATGTTTACACACCGCACCAGGTACTCATTTGTGTCTGACTCAACCTAGGGGAGGTCCAGGACTGGTTCAGATGGTGTTGGCAGTGAGAGCGGGAATTGAACTCAGGTCTCCGGGTTCGTAGCGCAGTGCGCTGACCGCTACACTACCACTCCCTCACAAACACGCGTACACACGCGCATGCGCACGCACGTACGTACAGACACACACGCGTACACACGCGCATGCGCACGCACGTACGTACAGACACACGCGTACACACGGGCATGCGCACGCACGTATGTACAGACACACACGCGTACACACGCGCATGCGCTTGCACGTACGTACGTACAGACACACGCGTACACACGCGCATGCGCACGCACGTACGTACAGACACACGCGTACACACGTGCATGCGCACGCACGTACGTACAGACAGACGCGTACACACGGGTGCGCGTACGTACAGACACACGCGTACACACGCGCATGCGCACGCACGTACGTACAGACACACACGTGCGCATGCGCATGCGCACGCACGTACGTACAGACACACACGCGTACACACGCGCATGCGCACGCACGTACGTACAGACACACGCGTACACGCGCATGCGCACGCACGTACGTACAGACACACGCGTACACACGCGCATGCGCAAGCACGTACGTACAGGCACACGCGTACACACGCGCATGCGCACACACATACGTACAGATACACACGCGTACACACGCGCATGCGCACGCACGTACGCGCACGCACGTATGCACGTGCACGCACATACATGCACGCACACATGCACACACGCACTCACGCGTACGTACGGCCTTGCGCGTGCCGGCCGGTGGGGCGTGCGTGCCCACGCCCCTGCGGGTGCGTGAGCGTGAGGCCGGGTCGGAGGCCTCGCCCAGGCGGCCCATCCTGGGGGAGCTCAGCTCCATCTGAGAGCCTGCGCAGCGGGGACACGCAGAGAGCCATAGAGACAGTTAGAGACAGAGACACGTGACACGCAGAGACACAGACACAGTCACAGAGACACACAGAGACACAGACACGGTGACACACAGAGACACAGACACAGTCACAGAGACACGTGACACACAGAGACACGTGACACACAGAGACACGTGACACACAGAGGCACGTGACACACAGAGACACAGACGCGTGACACACAGAGACACGTGACACACAGAGACATAGACACGTGACACACAGAGACACGTGACACAGAGATACGTAACACACAGACACACAGACACGTGACACACAGACACGTGACACACACAGACACAGAGACACGTGACACACAGACACGTGACACAGATACATAGACACGTGACACAGAGAGATAGACACGGTGACACAGAGGAGAAGTGGTAACAATGTAAAGCTCTTTGTCAATCCATTGCTGGATGAAGCCCTCCCCGAGCCATCTTTGGTCATGGGAGGGCTCCGTAGAGACGGCTGTGGAGGTACCCTCTCTCGATGGCTTTTGGCCTACTCTTCCACACTGGCCAGCGCATCTCGCAAGAGGTGGGGGTTACCCCAGCGCACGCGACCTGCCGATGGGAGGCTACCTGTGGCCGAACCCACTCACGCTGCCGGGCGAACAGATGCATTGGGCGAGGGGGGGCAGGTGGCTGGCCGGGGGGGTTATGAAACTTGCTTCCCCGTTCTAATCTCCCGCCGCGCTGGGAGATTGGGGTCAAACCGGCGTGACCTCTGGATCGCGAGTCCGGTGGCGCTGCCGACCCGCTTAAGAAAATCTTAACAAACAAACAGAAACAATCGGCGTAATTTGATGTTAATTTGCGGTTGGGCAAGAGGCCCGGAATCGACATTCCTAAAGCCGCGACCACAGCCAAGACCTGAAGATGTCTACAGAGCCCGGCGTGAGCCACGGATGTCGTGGTGTTTGTGTCATCGGAGGTGCGGAGGAAGGATAACAAACGGATGGGTATCTGTGTTGAGTCTAAGGGTCTCCGAGTCTACGTATGTCGGTATGTGTGATGACTTCTTTCGCACCGTACGAAGCCAACCGTGCTGATCGGAGGTGCGGTGGAAGGAGAAGAAACTAAACACAAAAAAGCCGTTCTAAAGCAGTGAGTGTTTAATCTGGATTTAAAAGTGCATCGCTCCCAGTGGTTTGCTAATATTGGAAGGAAGAGCGTTCATTGTAAGGTCGCACTCGTTACACGCAACGTGCTTGCCACGACACCTCGCTGCTGATCTCGTCAAGGAGCATAACCCATCATCAGGCCAACTCCGTCATCCTCGCAGCAGCAGCAGCGGCAGCGGCAGCGGCAGCGGCAGCGGCAGCGGCAGCAGCAGCAGCAGCAGCAGCAGCGGCAGCAGCGGCGGCAGCAGCAGCAGCAGCAGCGGCGGCAGCGGCGGCAGCAGCGGCAGCAGCAGCAGCAGCAGCAGCGGCAGCGGCAGCAGCAGCAGCAGCGGCAGCGGCAGCGGCAGCGGCGGCAGCGGCAGCAGCGGCAGCAGCAGCAGCAGCAGCAGCAGCAGCGGCAGCAGCAGCAGCAGCAGCAGCAGCAGCGGCAGCAGCGGCTTTTGACTGGCCATCGAACAAAGACGGTGGCCACCGCATCATCGCGCGGCGCTTTCAGATGCGCTTCTGCGGCCGTCTGGAACGCTCTTCCTTCCGATATTGGAAAGCCAGTGGTGCACTTTTAAAAATGATACAGATATAGATTGACAAAGTCATTTCTTTAGAACTGCTTTTTGTGTTTAGCTTGTTGTCCTTTTCCCCCCGCAAACATCTCCGCGTACGGTTGGCGATAAAACAAGTTCCACGCACGCACACACGTGCCGACATCCCAGACGGGAGACGGAACTGGAACCGGCGACCCCTGTCTGGATAGCGAGTCCAGCGCGCTCACCACTGCAACTCAGCAGCAACCCTTCTGTTGGGGGCAGGTGTTAGAACCCCCCCTCCCCCCCACTAACGGAGGGAGGGGGGGTGGTGAGGTGGTGGTGGTGGTGGTGGTAGGGGAGGGGGTGTAACGGATGTTCCCGCTGCTCGCGAGACTCAGCGGCCAGCCGTGGAGGTGGTGGACGCGTCGCTGTAATTGGTTGTGACGGAACGGGCTGCCCTGCGGTTCCCAGGGCAGCCGTGTGAGCGCTGCAAACCCGGGGGGCAAGAGGCGTTCTTAAAATGAATTCGTTGTATTTATATAATTATATAAATACGTGCTTGTAGGGGGAGCGGTGGCGCAGCGGTTCGCGCTACGCTGCGCTACGAACCCGGCCGCCCGAGTTCGATTCCCGCTCACGGCCAACACCGGTGACAATTATCTGAACTGGTCCTGGGCCTCCCCTAGGTCGACACAGCCTCAAATGAGTACCCGGTGCGGTGGAGTAAACATCGCCACCGGGGAGACAAAGGAGGCCGGGCGTGGTGCTGACCACCTATCCTCTCGTGTGCCGTGCCGGCTTTCATAGGTGCTACTCGCTAACAGCACTTGCCCGAAGAGTCTGTTGAGGCTATACGGGGGATCTTTGTCTTTTGTGCTTGTGTGTGTACTTCACAAGTGTAATTCCTGCGCCGGTAAAGAAAGGCGTCTTCAACGACTGCACTGGCACTTTGCCCTTTTTGAGAATTTAATTTGGGGTCGGTGCAGGTGTGCAGGTGTGCAGGTGTGCAGGTGTGGGGGTGTCGGTGTGAAACCCCAGGTGAGACCCCAGGTGACACGCCAGGTGATACCCCAGGTGACACGCCAGGTGACACGCCAGGTGACACGCCAGGTGACACGCCAGGTGACACGCCAGGTGACACCCCAGGTGAGACCCCAGGTGAGACCCCAGGTGACACCCCAGGTGACACGCCAGGTGATACCCCAGGTGACACGCCAGGTGACACGCCAGGTGATACACCAGGTGAGACCCCAGGTGAGACCCCAGGTGAGACCCCAGGTGAGAGATGCGGCGGAGCCCCACCGGTCCACGCGTCCGAGTGGCGCGCGGACCCCGGCGGCGGGGGCGGCCGCCTCTGCTGGCGCCCGCCGACAGCGGCGGCGGCGTCCGGGCCGCCCCGCTTGGCCGGCCTCGCCGGGGAGGGTCCCCCGGCGAGGCCGGCGAGGCTCCCCGGGGCACGGTGAGCGGCGGAGACGGGGTCCGGGGGGGCCCCGCGGTCGGGGCTCACGCGCTCCAGGGACAGCTCGGCCAGGTCGGGCCCCGGGGTGCGGACGCTGGCGCCCAGCAGCGAGGCGGAGCGCTTGATGGGGCTCGCGTCCCGGATGGGCTGCCGGGGGGCGGGAGAGACGGGCGGGGGGGGAGTGGCCGTGGGGGGAGATGGTGGGGGGGGGAGACGGTGGGGGGGGGGGAGACGGTGGGGGGGGGGAGATGGTGGGGAGGGGATGGGGGGGGGAAGACAGTGGGGGGGAAGACAGTGGGGGGAGACGGTCCGGAAAACGCCCAACGTCTGGGGACGATCGTGGGGGCTGTTGATGTCCATTGCCTGCACCCTGCACCCTGCACATGGTGCGGTGTGAAACCCCAGCTGATACCCCAGGTAAGACCACAGGTCATACCACAGGTGAGACCACAGGTGAGACCCATGGTGCAGGGTGCAGCACGCAGTTGCCAGCCTCTGAGAGGTGCATCAAGGACCAGTCCTATAGCGCCTGTGACGCCGTGGACTCCACCGGCAGCCAGGCTATTGGACGGGATCGAACTCGGGTCGCCGGGTGTGTAGTGCGGCGCGCTAACCGCTATACTGCCGCTCTGCTGACTGTGTGTGTGACCTCACACGAACACACACGCTGTAGGTGACACACACTGTAGTTGACACACACACACTGTAGGTGACACACACACACACACTGTAGGCGACACACACACACAGGAGGTGACACACACACACACTGTGTGTGACTGACCACACACACACTGTGTGACCACACACACAGGTAGACTCATCAGTCACACGCAGGCAAAACAACTCAAGCATCTCGGAATCTTCTTCAGCAGGAGTCGGCTTCTTTTTCTTTATCAGATACAAATACCAGAGAAAGGGAGATGCTCAAATATTTAAATAAATCGCCACTAAGATAACAGCGAAAACAAGATTGTGTAAACATCTGATAGGAGGGGGGAGGGCACCGACCACGACGGACGGCGCAGACAAATGTCCCCCGTGTAGCCTTGCAGCCTGCCTGGGGCAAGTGCTCGCCAGCGAGGCCAGAGCGGGTGGTGTGGTGTGGCCAATAGCAGTGGCGACGTCCGGTACATGCACACCGCACCGCACGCCCAGGCACTCATTGAAGGCCGAGTGGACCTAGGGGCGGGGAACCTTTTCTCTGCCAAGGACCATTTGGATATTTATAACATCAATCGCTGGCCATACAAAATTATCAACTTAAAAATTTGCCTGCCTGTTATATTTGGTCAAACATTTAATTAACTCGCCCCTAACGCGATGGCTGGAACTGCTTCTCTTTGTCGAGGCGTGTGATGTTAGCTGGTGTTGATGATGTTGCTACCCGCAACTGCTTTTCCAGGTTTGCTCCTAGATTTATTGAATTTCGAGTCCCGCAGCGGTTGCCTTGGCAGGGCTACACCAAATGACATCGCGGGCCTCATACGGCCCGCAGGCCCGACGTTCCACACCCCTGGCCTAAACGAGAAGGCCCCACTGAGCGATGTCGCCGGTTTCTACCAGAAGCGACCTGGAAGCTGAACGAAGCGGCTTGGTCGTCGTTGCGTGGAAATGTTTGTCAGCCAAATAACTCCAAACACGCAAGTGTGGAGGGGGGAAACTGGAGACAGATCCACGCCACCACGGGGAGGGAGAGGGAGGGAGAGAGAGAGAGAGGGAGAGTAGTAGGTGGTGGTGGTGGGCGGCATACCGACAGTGCTGGGTGCAGGCCGGCCAGGAACGGCTGCTCGCAGAGACGAAAAGGAGGGAGGGGGACATGGGGGGGGGTAGAAGGGAAGAGGTGACGCTGTGGATTACAGTGCGACTCGCTTCGCAGCATGACCATCGTGAGCACCGCATGACTGACATTGCCATGATCAGGTGTGACCCATCAGAATCGTCATCAGCACGCACCATCATCATCATTGTAATGAAAGAGCAATAGACAGACCGGAATGACTGACATGCAGACGCATGAACAGACATGACGGACAGACAGACGGACAGACGGACGGACTGATGGACAGACTGTCCCATGGAGAGACGCACAGACAGACCCAGCAGACCGACTGATGAACAAACCATCCAATGGACAGGCAAAGCGGACAGACACATGGACAGACGCGGACTGACACACCAACGAGATGGACAGGCAGACAAAAACAAACACGCAAACAGACGGACGGACAATCAGACAAGACCGACGGACGGACAGACGACGGACGGGTGGACAGAGCGGCGACGCCGTGCCGAGGTGGCGTGGCCGCAGGGGAAGGCCGCAGGGGGGAGACCACGGGGGAGGGGGCTGCGGGGGAGGGGGCTGCGGGGGAGGGGGCCACGGGGGAGGGCCGCGTGCCTCTACCGATCTTCACAAAGCGACAGGAACTCGTGGCTGGCCGGGCGATGGGGAATAACCGATGCGGCACTCACGCGGCGTGCCTCTCTCTCTCTCTCTGTCTGACCCGAGCGTGGTCCACTACACGAGGCTGCAGGTTACCACCACAGCCTCTTAGACGCGTGGCAGAGCTTCGAGCGGAGCGGAACGCGTTGGGAAAGAGAGAGAGGGGACGACTCAGAGAGAGAGGGACAACGATTCAGATTCGCTTGGACCACTCAGAGAGAGGGGGGACAACTCAGAGAGAGAGACAGAGAGGACGACTCAGAGAGAGAGAGAAGACAGAGAGGACGACTCGGACGAGCCGGGAGGAGGAACCACAGACGAGGAGTGGGGTAGCAGCAGCCACGCCACCAAAAATTGCCCCAGCTCTGCCATCCTCTTAACATGAACGTGTGTTCAGCCAATTAATGATGAGTGTTTATGTTGTGCATATGGAAGATTGAGTGAAAAAAAAGTTTAATTCATTTTGACACATCCCATTGGCCGCATGGCCTTCTGGGAGAGCGTGATTTCATCAGCAGTGGTTCCAAAGCAAAACTCTGCACCCGTTTCGACGTTCAGCTTCTCATCAGCAGATGCAGGCGTGACGTCGACCAGTGCTTTATCGGCAAGTGCCGCCCTCCACCGGGGTAAATAGAAGTGAGAAGCACCGGCACAACGTCGCGGCCCCATGGCACGGGGGACCAACCGACCGCGGGCGTCACACCGAATGAAGGATGAACTGTGCGACCCACCCCCCCGGCAGAGGAATGTGGAGTTTCCGCGCGCGGCCGCGGGGGGCGGGCGGCGGGGGTAGGGTTAGGGAGGGGGAGGTAACGTGCCTGAGCGTCGACGGTGAGACGGGGGAGGGAGGTGGCGCGGGCCTGGGCCTCCAGCGAGGCGCGGGGGTCTCCGGCGCAGGAGAGGGCGCTCAGCTCGTACGTCTGTGGGGGGAGCGCCGTCAACATCGCAAAGCGGCGTCGGCACCGGCATCGTCGTCGTCATCGTCGTCATCGTCATCATCGTTGTCGTTATTGTCCTCATCGGTGTCATCATCATAGTCATCGTCGTTGTCCTCGTCGTTGTCATCATCGTCGTCGTCTACATTGTGGTTCGTTGTCCTTCCACCCCGCACCTCCGATTGGCACGGTTGGCTACGTGCGGTGCGGTAGAATTCCAACATACATACATAGACTCACACACAGAGACCCATAGACTCACACAGAGACCCATAGACTCACACAGAGACCCATTGACTCACATGGAGGCCCAAAGACTCTCACCTGCACGGCGCCATATCCGCTGAAGGGGGGCTCGATGCGCCGGCTCTGCCGTGTCCTCTGAACCATCTCCTGGGCCCGCTGGGTCACCCACGACACCGACGTGGTGAGCTCACCCCTGCCACGGCACGCCACAGAGACAAAGGTCCCCCCGATAGCCTCAACGGACTCTCTGGGGGCAAGTGCCGTCGGCAGCAGCCTGCGCGCTGGATGTACCACACAGGACCCACTGTTGTGTCTGTCGACCGGCCGAGGTGCTGGCCACCCACCCCCTTGTGCGCCGTGCCGGCCTTCATTAGGCGCTGCTACTCGCTAACAGCACTTGCCCCAACAGTCTGTTAAGACTACACGGGGGATCTTTGTCTGTGCGTTTGTCTGGTGCATCATCACAGCCAACCCATGGCCTCTTGGTCTGTCCCCTGACCTCCTGCCAGCGCCGAGCCTCCGACACTTGGCGTGGCCTCAAGCGTCATGGTGACGTCACCGCCACTTAGTGGCGAATGGCGATTGTTGCTGCTGTGTGTACGTGGCGGTGTGTCTGCAACCCATGGCACCTGCTGGGTCTGTCCCGTGACCTCCTCTGTCAGCGAGCCTTCGACACTTCACCTTGCCTCAAAGTGCACCTGGCCTGGCACAGGCGCCGTGGTGACGTCACCGCCACTTAGCGAGGAACGGGGGCGGCTGTTTTTGCTGTTGTGTGTGTCTGAGTGTGCGTTGCTCTCTGTGTGTGTGTGTGTGCGCGCGTCAGCTCACGGCTGCGTCTCTCCGTCAAGCAGTGGATGCTGGCCCGCCTGCATGTCCGGCCGGGCGTCCAGGCGGGGCGACCCCAGCATCCTCTGGAAGAGCGACGGCTTGCGGCTCTGAGCACGGGACACGAAGAGGGCAAAGACAACAAATGTCGCCCCCCCCCACCCCCCCTTACCACCACCAACGACAAAGATCCCCCGTGTAGCCTGTAACAAACCGTTGGGGCAAGTGCTGTTCCCGAGCGCCTATGAAGGCCGGCACGGCACACGAGGGGGTGGGTGGCTAACACCACGCCCGGCCGCCTTTGTCTCCCTAGTGGCGATATTTTACGTACCACACCGGGTACTCGTTTGAGGCCGAGTCGACCTAGGAGAATCCCAGGACCGGTTCAGATAATCGTCACCGGTGTTGGTAGCCGTAAGCGGGCCGTCGAGTTCGTCGGCGCCGCGCGCTAACCGCTGCGCCGCCACTCCGGCTTGGCCAATCGCAAAGAAGGTCACGAGGTCAAATCCATATTTGTGGGGTTCACTCGGCAAAGTCAACTTGTAACGTGCCAACACCCAGTATTCACTCAATATTTACTCAGTATTCACTCAGCATTCACTCAGTTTTCACCCAGCATTCACTCAGGGAGTGCTGTGTCCGACTGCAGCGACTGGGGGAGTGCCGTTTCTGACTGGCGACACTCTCCGCAGCTCTGCACCATCTGGGCCCAGCTGCCTCTGGTGAGCTGGGCCCGGCAAAGTTTTCACTCCGACTCGTCTGGTAGGTGGGGGGGGTTCTACGGGGAGCGTCCACAGAGACCGACCGACGGACGGACGCCCGCGTGGACAGACCGACGTAATACGTCCCAGACGCAGCAACAAGCAGCTGACGAAGCCTGCAGAACACCCCGGCCGCTTTAGCGCCGCTCCAGAAAGTAAAGACGCGCCCCAAACGTGTAACCCGTGTCGTCGATGAAGTTACACAGATCTACGTACGCACGTTGAACTTCTTTCGCACCGTACGTAGCCAGTCGCGCTAATCGGAGGTGCGGGGGGGGGGACTCAACATAAAAAGGAGTTCTAAAGAGATGAGTTTGTCAATCGAGACGATGACGATTCAAAAGTGGCCTCGCTCCCAGTGGCTTCCTCATATCGGTGGGCGTCGCGGGTCGCCGCAGAAGCGCTCCTGAAAGCGTGCGGTGCGGTGACAAAACATGTTGTCACACACACAGACGTGCGACCACAAACTAAACACTACCACACATACACCCCAAAAATACACCAATAATACACGAAAGCAAAGATCCCCCGTATAGCCTTGACAGACTGTTGGGGCAAGTGCTGGAGGTGGATGGAGGTGGATGGAGGTGGATGGAGGTGGATGAAGGAGGTGGATGAAGGAGGTGGATGGAGGTGGATGGAGGTGGATGGAGGAGGTGGATGAAGGAGGTGGATGGAGGTGGATGGAGGTGGATGGAGGAGGTGGATGAAGGAGGTGGATGGAGGTGGATGGAGGTGGATGGAGGAGGTGGATGAAGGAGGTGGATGGAGGTGGATGGAGGTGGATGGAGGAGGTGGATGAAGGAGGTGGATGAAGGAGGTGGATGGAGGTGGATGGAGGTGGATGAAGGAGGTGGATGAAGGAGGTGGATGGAGGTGGATGGAGGAGGTGGATGAAGGAGGTGGATGAAGGAGGTGGATGGAGGTGGATGGAGGTGGATGAAGGAGGTGGATGAAGGAGGTGGATGGAGGTGGATGGAGGTGGATGGAGGAGGTGGATGAAGGAGGTGGATGGAGGTGGATGGAGGTGGATGGAGGAGGTGGATGAAGGAGGTGGATGGAGGTGGATGGAGGTGGATGGAGGAGGGAGAGGAGGTGGAGGGGTGCGCCTGAGGATGCCTGACGCTCGCTGAGGTTAAATACCAAACGCTGAACCCTCACATTTTTCGGGCTTCAATTCCCCCCCCCAACTCCCTCTCAGCTCCCCTCGACGTTTTTTTCCGGCAGCTCCACCGGCTGCGAGAAGAGAACAATGAGCGACGTACGGCGCGATAGAAGTTGAACGTGCATACACGACATACTACACTATACGCTACACTACCCACTACACTAACTACTACAATACACTACTAGACTAAATTCAAGCAATTGTATTCTTGGGTCTTTCACTAAAGTCACAGTTTCAAAGAAAATAATCAAAAATAACAAACAAAAAACTACGACGTTTTGATCGCAACGCATGCGACCGTCTTCAGGAAGAGGGGGGGGGGGGGAGGTCAGCTTCCAAAGCAAACTGTTGATAAGAGTTTGAAATGGTGACTGTGAAAGCGCAAGTTTGAAATGGGCATGAATCACAACTAACATCGGATGTTAGTTGTGCTTCATGCCCCTTGGTTGCGGCTCTGCGATCTGCCATCAACATGCTCATCTCTCTGTAACACGCTCAATTTCACCTGGCAACCCTCTGATTGGTGGAAAACGAACCACCGCCGGGCTCGCTGCCCACCGCTCACATTGTCATTGGCTGCTGACATTTGGGCGACGCCAATTTAAAACCCCGACAAACAGTTTGCCTTGGAAGCTGTTAACCCCTTTTCCTGAAGACGACCTCTTGCGTTGCGATCGAAACGTCGTGACTTTACCAAAAGACCCAAAAATATGAATTCCTGCAGTCACGAAAGCTTTAAGTAAAAATTTAAGCAATTATTTACATAGAACTGTTGTTGTTGTTGTTGAGGTTGTTATTCTTCCCACGCACCTCCGATTAGCGCGGTTGGCTACTTACAGTGCAAAAGAAGTTCAACGCCGCCCAGAGACTCAACACAGACTCAACACTGCCCATAGACTCAACACTACTCAGACTCAACACTGCCCAGAGACTCAACATAGACTCAACACTGCCCATAGACTCAACACTACCCAGACTCAACACTGCCCATAGACTCAACACTACTCAGACTCAACACTGCCCAGAGACTCAACATAGACTCAACACTGCCCATAGACTCAACACTACCCAGACTCAACACTGCCCAGAGACTCAACATAGACTCAACACTGCCCATAGACTCAACACTACCCAGACTCAACACTGCCCATAGACTCAACACTACCCAGACTCAACACTGCCCATAGACTCAACACTACCCAGACTCAACACTGCCCATAGACTCAACACTACACATAGACTCAACACTACACATAGACTCAACACTACACATAGACTCAACACTGCCCATAGACTCAACACTACACATAGACTCAACACTGCCCATAGACTCAACACTGCCCATAGACTCAACACTACCCAGACTCAACACTGCCCATAGACTCAACACTGCCCAACAGACTCAACACTGCCCATAGACTCAACACTGCCCATAGACTCAACACTGCACATAGACTCAACACTGCCCATAGACTCAACACTGCACATAGACTCAACACTGCCCATAGACTCAACACTGCCCATAGACTCAACACTGCACATAGACTCAACACTACCCATAGACTCAACACTGCACATAGACTCAACACTGCACCTCCGATTAGCATGGTTGGCTACGTACGGTGGGAAAGAAGCTCAACACGGTACTTGCGTCGATTATCCACATCCCGACCGTGTAGGCCTTGACTTTACCAACCACAGTGCGAATAACAAAATACTTTTCTCGAAAGCAATTTGGTAGATCAAACCAAGAAGAGACATGAATTCAGATTAAAATAATATAGGGACAATAAACACATTCACATCGGCCAGATATTCACTTTAGGCTTCCTCGACAAACGCAATAAAAAGAATAAATCCCTGCTGGTTAACGTCAAACGATCCCTGCACGTGGTGGATGGTCTGGGGTGGGGGGTCACGTTGGGTGGGGGGACACGGGGGGTGGGGGAGGATCACGGGGGTGGGGGGGGGATCACGTTGGGGGGGGGGGCACACGTGGTGAGAGGGGGTGGGGGTCAGTTTTTGAGGTTCAGGTATTTCTCGCTGTTCAACTCTGAACAGCTTTTCCCGACATATATTTTGTGCGAGTTAAAGTTGTATTTATAATTCCTCTCCTACTCCCATCCGGAGTCGGATTTCCTAGCAGCTACATGGCGAGAATGAGTAAAAAAAAATCACTCGCTCTGCGTGTGTGTGCACCGCCGTCGTTAGGACGACGTCGTGGCGACGCCAACGTTAGGAGATGATCCCAACGTTAGGACGACGTCGTGGCGACGACGACAACGTTAGGGGACAAGGTGACGTTATGGTTCAATGTGGAGTTATTAGCCTGAGAGCCCCATCGACCGGCTACTGCGGTCTTCACTCATTCTCACAAGCGGGGAGGGGGGGGGGGACGTGGGGAGCACTTTCGCCGAGAAGGCATCATCGGTGTGACGCGGGCCGCCGCACCATTTGAAACTCTTCAGGGGTTTGACAGCAGCACGATGATGATGACGGTGATGCGGGGAGTTTCTCACTCTTTGTGTAATGTCATGGGGGCGGGGCGCACGTCAGGGGCCGCACTAATGGCCGCCAGTGGCCCGGGGTGGCCTAGCGGATTTATCATTATCCTCGTGCGGGAAATGTATAGCAGCAGCCAAATTGCTCTAAACGCATGACGTTGATTCTAAATGTGGAGGGGAAAAATCGGAGGACCCGGAGAAAAATCTACACGAACACGGGGAGAGAGAAAGACGCAAACTCCAAATATACAGCTGGCGTCAAGGTCGGGATCGAACCCACGACCTCCTGTATACCAGGCCACCTCACCAGGATTTGAACCCAGGGCTTCTCAGGAGAGACGGCTGGCTTTAAAAGTGACGTCACCCTTGCGTGACGATTTAACATTCAAACAAAACCAAGCCACGCGGAATCAAATACAAATATAATGAAAATAACACATTTTTAAATAAAATAAAAACATCGCCAAACACTTTATCGCGCGAGCAGCGGAGCAGGCAAAACGCGACTTTGGATTTCCTCAAATCCTTTCAAAGTCAACTTTCTCCGCTGGGGCAAAAAATGTATTAATATATATTTTTTAAATCCTTGAGGATTAGCAGCAGAGCTCGTGCATCTGTGCCCCCACCCCAACACACACTCCGAGATATTTGCGGACTTCATCAAATACCGATTAACATTCCACATTAATCCGGAGCGAAAAAGCTTGTTTCGGTTTCCGTTCTACTTTCGTTTCTCTCTGGTGGTGGTGACGGCGGCGGTGGTGGAGGTGCTGGTGGTGGTGGTGATGGTGGTGGTGGTGATGGTGATGGTGATGGCGGTGGAGGTCGTGCCAATCCAGTTTCCTCCCAAGTGTAAACATTCATTGGCTGAAAACATCTTAATATATGGAGGACCGCAGATCTCAGGCAATTGTTGGCACCCACTCACTGCCTGGCTGGTGCTTTTGCCACTCATCTGTGGTTCCTTCTCGCGCCTCCGGCCCGTTTCCTCTCCTCGAGAGCGACCGGATACCGTGCGGCGTGTGACAAGTTGAACTTATTATTATTGTTATTATAAACACTCATCAACGGATCGGGCCTGAAAACCCCAAATATAGGGTCACAGAGAAATTGTTGATAAGTGCCGGTTCTGGCTGTCTTCCCCCTTGTCCATAGGCTTCCCACGCTTCTACTGCAGCGTTTTGATCCACAATTTGCACGAATGACATGGCATGAAAGTTAATGGCCGTCATCATGACGGCAAACTAGCCGGCCTGCGGCCACATCCCCACCGTCACAGCCATCGTCACTGCCTGCTTCTGCACGCGGTTGATTCTCTGCCTTAAAATCAAGAGTATGGTTCAACCTTTGTCGGCCTGGTCCCCTTCCTCTTTAGAAAACCATCTTCTGCTTTAGACCCCAAACCTTCCCGATTAGGCGCCACCACTTCCTGATAAAGGCCTCCATTTCTATCTCTTCGGTTCCGCGCATTTCCTTTTTAGGCTCCGCCTCATCTCCTCTAGGCTCCGCCTCTTTATATGTAGGCCCACCCCTCCCACTTCCATCCGCCCACCCCCTCCCCCTGAACATTGGGGTTGGGCCAGTGGTGGTGGGAGGATGAGGAAGAGTAAGGCGAGGGGGGGGGGTCAGGAGTGGGAGTGGAGGAGAGGCTTCACGACGACGACCAAAATCCCTCTCTGAGCATTCATTTTCTTTACGAATTACGTCACAGTCGCCACGCCACAACGACATCACAACGGCCACTTCACTGTCGCGACATCACAACGGCGATGTCACAACGGAGATGTCACATGAACAGAACGTGGCCAATTCGTCACTAGTACAGCACACCGGTATGTTGGAGAACCAAGCCACAACATTTACAATCTGAGTACGACGTTTCATCAGGCAACAGCCAGATTTGGTCACGAAAGCCGACGTGTTAAATAATCAGCGTTCATGCACCAACCTTACGGGCTGATCAAGACGTCAAATAATCATTTTACGACGACCTCGGAACTCTTCTCCGGGGGGCTGTCCGCAAAGACAAGCTTCTTGTGATGGAAAACTTCAACGCAAGAGTCGGTCAGAACCGTGACCTCTGGGAGGGAAGCCCTTGGAAAGCGTGACATTTGCAACTGCAACGACAGTGGTCGTACGCTACTGGAGCTCTGCGCAGAACACAACCTCTGCAAAACAAACACGCCGTTCCAACAAAGCGCCAGATATAAGACCACGTCGAGACACCCACGCTCCAAGCATTGGCATCTCCTAGATTACACATCCTTGTACGCCAACAGGACGCAGGGGACATACTACACATCAGAGTTGTGCCCAGCGCTCACTGCTATAAAGACCACAGATTGGTCAGAGCAAAAGTCACCCTCAGGATCAAAGCACCACCACTCAAGAGAAAGGTCTTCACCCCAAGAAGCTCCAAGTAGAAAAGCTCCCCCTGCTAAGGGAGGAATTACAGAACAAGCTCACGACCAGGCCCAGTGAACATCAAGAGCCAGGCACGGATGCAGACCCTGAAGAGCAGTGGCAACATCTAAAGGCACGGCTCTTCAGGACACAGCTGCCGAGGAGACTGCTTCTCAACGAGGAACACACGAAGATTGGTCCGATGAGAACGATCCGGAAATCGAATCACTCCTCCAGGCGAAACGGTCCCCCGTCATTCCAGACTTCTTACATGTCCCAATGACCAAGCCACAAAAGCTGTATACGGCGCTGCATGCAAAACCTTGCAAACAAATCTGAGAGTCCTCAAAAACAACCGGTGGACAGACCTCGCAGAATGAACACAGCTGTGTGCAAACATAGGGGACACGAGCATTCTATGAAGTCCTACGCTCAGTGTATGGACCCTCGCATCAGACACAGCCTTCCCTAAGACCATCAGATAGCAACACCTCTGTGACAGACAAGGAAGCTATCGTGCATCGTTGGTCAGAACACTTTAGCAGTCTCTTCGCAGACAAGCGGACCGTCCAAGAACCATCCATAGCCAAGATCCAACAGCTCGAGGCGAGGACTGAACTGGACACGCCACCAACACGGGCAGAGATTGCATCTGCCATCAAGCAACTCAAATCACACAAGGCACCTGGTGTATCGATGGGATCCCAGCCAAAGTGTACAAGGAGGGAGGAGATGCACTTCTGGACAACCTCACAGACCTTTACTCATCTTGCCGGGAGCAGGGAGCAATACCCCAAGAACTCTGGGATGCAGCGATTGTCTCCCTATACAAACACAAATGGGTGAGATCTGACTGCTCCAATTACCATGGAATCACCCTTCTCTCTATCGCAGGCAACATTCTGGCCAGGGTTCTACTGGACAGATCAGTGTCCACGACTGCCGAAGAAATCCTCCCCGAAAGCCAGCAGTGCGGCTTCAGGCCACTACGGGGAACAACAGCCATGGTTTTTTTCCCTGAGGCAGGTCCAAAAAATGGCAGGGAACAGAACATGGGCCTCTATGACCTCAACAAGGCTTTTGACACGCTGAGTGTTGATGGTATCTGGAGAATACCGTTCAAACTGGGCTGCCCTCCCATGTTCCGTACCGTCGTGCGGCAACTCCACGTCGGGCAGAAAGGCCACGGGGTTAAACAACACGGAAGCCTCTCGGACAGCTTCCCCGTCAACAATGGGCTCAAGCAAGGTCGCGTGCTGGCACCGACACTGTTCGCCATATTCTTCAGGCTGACGATGCTCCAGGAGGCCAAGCAGGGGCTACTGCCAGGAGGCCTCTACCTCCGATTGCGGACAGATGGCAGTGTTTAAGATCTTCGGCATCTCTTGCCAAGACCAAAACCACGGAGCAGCACGTTCTGGAGCTGCTCGTTGCAGATGACTCGCACTTCTCGCACACACGGACGAGGCCCTGCAGCTCGTCGTCAACTGTTTCTCTGCGGCGGCCAATGCTTTTGGCCTGACCATCAGCCTCAAGAAAACAGAGGTGTTAGAACAGCCCCCACCTCGTGGAGTGTACACCCCACCATCAATCACCATCGACTACACCCATCTCAACGCAGTGGAACAGTTGACATGCCTGGGCAGCGTAAAAACCAACGACGCATCCCTCACCAAGGACATTGACGACAGACTTTCCAAGGCAAACGGCTCCTTTGGCAGGCTCCACACACGCGTCTGACGGAGCCACTCACTTCGCCTCACCACAAGGATGCAAAAGTACACATGGCGGTTGCGGTCACCACCCTTCTATACGCCTCAGAATCCTGGGTCCTGTACGGGAAACAGCTTAGGCTGCTCGAGCGTTTCTACCAGCGCTGCCTGCGGTCCATCATGACCATGAGATGGCAGGACGGTGTCACAAACAACAACAGAGTCCTGGAGAGAGCTCAGACACCCGGCATTGAATCCGTCCTGCTGCTTCGTCAGCCACGCTGGGCTGGCCACGTCTCGCCCACCGAGGACAACAGGATGTCCAAAGCGGTCCGCTACAGCGAGCTGCGTCATGGGAGAGGACCTCGCAGACGCTTCAAGGCCCAGCTCCAACAGCAACTGACCACTGCGAGTTTCGACATCCGAAGTTGGGATCTCAGAGTTGCGGATAAACACCGCTGGGCGCTCCACAGCCAACGAAGCGGCTAAAATGGCAGACCGAACGAGGCACGAAGGTTCAACATACTCAGGCCCCGACTGGTCAGGAGTTCAAATGCACCACCTGCCACAAAATCTGCAAGTCAAGGATCGCCCTGTACAGCCACCAGCACTCCTGCCAACTACAATGACCTCATATTCCTTCCCGATCTTGGCAAGCGAAGAACCATCGGACGACGACTACGTGAGTCGTCGGTGACCGAGCTGAGAGCACCAACCCACCACACGAGAGACCGCGGTGAGTGACCGCTGTGGTCGGGGCTGAAGCCCGGCTCTCTCCGCTGTGCCGGCTCTCAGCTGTGCCGGCACCGCAGTGCCTGTGACCTCTCGAGACAAACCCGGCGGGCAAAAAAAAAGTAAATAAATAAAAGTAAAAGTGAAATGTTGAAGTTTTGTTTAGACTTTGAGCGGATCGCCAGGCTTTACTTTGCGCAAAGATTGCGTCACGCTAATACGCTTTGAGCGAAAGGGGTCAGGTGATTTATTTATTTATTACTTTTAAAAAAGAACCCCCATCCAAAAAGAAAAACTCCGAACAAAAATCCTTCACAGCCAAAACAATTACCTCGGCGTCGCGGAATCGTATAAATTCGATCTGCGGACAACGCAGTTCCCAGGAAGGCTAATGAGACCAATTAAGTGCGGCAGGAAATTGCACCAAACCCCACTGCATTTCGTCTCTCTCTCTCCCTGATTCAGAAATCTGTCCCGAACCACAAAGGCCATGTGATCCACACAGTGCGAGCAATTTGATGTCCGAGACAAAGGTAAAGACAAAGATCCCACCGCCCCCCCCCCCCGCTTATAGCCTGAAGAGACTGTTCGGGGCAAGTGTTGTTAGCGAGTAGCACCTCTGAAGGCACTGCACGGCACACGAGGGGGTGAATGGCCAGCACCACCCCGGCCGTCTTTGTCTCCCTAGTTGGCGAGGCGACGTTTACACAGTAGGACCGGTTCAGATAATCGTCACTGGGTGTTGGTGGCCGTGAGCGGGTTCGCCGGGTGCGCTAACCGCTGCGCCACCGCTCCCCACACTCCCAAGATACCCACAAGCGTGTTAACGGAACATAAAAAAACACATCGAGAAAGGGATTTTTGTTGCTGCTAATGTTCGTGAAAATTGTGCGGTTCACACGCCCCACCCCCCTCCCCTTCCCAGCCACTCTTCCCGCTGAGCTCCGCCCCCCCCACACCCCCCACCCCAAGACAACCCCCTCAAAGTAACGACTCCACACTTTCGCAGTCTTCTCTTAGACAAGCGGAGGAGGTCACCCCTCGCGGTTGGCTACGTACGGTGCGACAGACGTTCAGCGTACGTACACGTACGTATTGTTAGCGAGTAGCAGCACCTTAGAAGGCACGGCACACGAGGGGGTCGGTGGGGCCAGCACCACGCCCGGCCGCCTTTGTCTCCCTAGTGACGATGCTGACACACCGCACCAGGTAGTCATTTGAGGCCCAGGACCAGTCCGGATACAATCGTACGGTCGCTGCTGCGGTGTCACGGCCGGACGTGTCTGGCAGGCGATGACTCTGCGTGCTGCCGTCCCTCGCCGTCTTGAGCCGCCCGTTCCGCAGCTCTTCATCACATTCCTCTCCCTCTCTCTCTCCCGTCGACGCCGCCGCCGCCACGGTAGCGGTGTAACGACGGCGATCAGCGGCGCCACGAATTGCCAATCCGGAGGCTCGATTCTGTCTCGAGGGCACCGTGGGAATGGGAGCGGCGCTGCCAGTTTACAAAATCCATCCCCTCCCAGCGGCGTCAGTGGGTTTCAACCACGGGGCTTCATTTTATCACTCGATATCTTTTTCGTCATCATCACCTCTGTGGTCATCGTGATCAAACTTATTGTATTATACCAGGTGTAAGGCCCCAGCAACCTGGCAATCGCAAATGATAGCAGCTCCACGAAGTGGCAGGTTACCACCACCACCACCCCCACCACCACCCCCACCACCCCCACCACCACCATCACCTTCATCATCATCACGTGGGAATAGAGAGCTGCAGCCAAATACTCTGAACGCGTGGTGATGTTGATTTTAAATGTGGAGGGTTAAAACCTGAGCAGCTGTAGAATAATGCACGGTACAACGGAGAGAACGCACCAGGGTCGGGATTAAACCAGCGACCTCCTACACACCAGGTGAGGTAGTTCACATCTCACCACCACGATGCCGGTTTGGCGAGTTGCATGCGGTGGGGTAAAGCGTGTGTACGCCCACCCTCTCGTGGCCGGCGTGGAAGAGTAGGCCAAACACACCCACAAGTGTAGTAGCGGAGCACCCACTCCCCCAAACCCCCCCTCCCACCCCCCCCCCCCCCACTCGGCCCGCAGTAAATTGTCGGGGCTGCTTGTTATTACAGAAACCATTTCCTGGAGATCATTTCCAGGGCTCCTTCTAATGACCGCGTCGTCGTTCGCGAATCCGAGACGCCTGATGCTTTCTAATGGAAAATTTCCTCTCATTCGGGCAAAACTCCAGGAAATGATGAAGCCAAAGGCGCAGCCCTGCAAGTCCTCGCCCAACGCTTCTGCCGGCTACATCTGTACGGAATCGAGTGTTGCCCCTTCGCACTCGAGAATTTTCTCCGCGCACGCTCTCGGGCTTTCTTCCACGTGCAAACGCTCGTTAGTTGGGTCCGAGGACACCTTAACATTGACGTACGCAACGTTGAACTTCTTCCTAGCCACCGTACGTAGCCAACCACGCGAATCGGAGGTGCTCGGGGGGGGAAGGACAACAAACTAAACACAAAGAGACAGTTGTAAAGAAATTAGTTTGTCAATTGAAATGATGATTTGAAAGTGCACAGCTCCAAGTGGATTCCTAACATCGGTAGGGAAGAGCATTCCAGACGGCCGCAGAATCGCATCCGAGAGCGCCGCGCGACGCGGCTGAACATCATCGTTCGATGGCTCGCCAACAACAAGAGCGACAGAGCCTGGCCGTGCTGCTCAGTCCTAGTCCCCTCCCCCGAGTCGTCCTCTCTCTCTCTCCGAGTCGTCCTCTCTCTCTCTGAGTCGTTCTCTCTCTCTCTGAGTCATCCTCTCTCTAAGTCGTTCTCTCTCTGAGTCGTCCTCTCTCTGAGTCGTTCTCTCTCTCTGAGTCATCCTCTCTCTGAGTCGTTCTCTCTCTCTCTCTTTCATAGTCATCCTCTCTCTCCGAGTCGTCCTCTCTCTCTGAGTCGTCCCCTCTCTCTCTTTCATAGTCATCCTCTCTCTCGGAGTCGTTCTCTCTCTCTCTCTGAGTCGTCCTCTCTCTCTCTCTGCGACAGCGAGGAGCGGACGCTGCCCGGCGGCGGCAGTGGTGGCACAGGCGTAACGACTCCTCCATCCGTTCGCCATTCTCGCGTGGGGACTTCGCGTGCCGGCGCTTACCTGCTGCCCGTCTCCCTGCGCCAGCTGCGAGCGCCGGTTCTTGTTCTGCCTGTAGTAGTTGTAGATGAGCATGGCAGCGTACACCTTGCCGACCGTCATGTCCGTAGCTGCGGGGGCGGCACGGCGGGCACGGCGCAGAGGTTACGGCACGCGGGTCGCACACGTGGACACTCTGCCGGGTGGGCGGGTGAGTAGGTGAGTGGGTGAGCGAATGAGTGGGTGCTTGAGTGAGCGGGTAAGTAGGTGGGTGGGTGATTGAATGGGTCAGTGGGTGGGTGAGTGGATAAGTAGGTGAGTGGATGAGTCAGTGAGTTGGTGGGTGGGTGGGTGGGTGAGTAAATGAGCGGGTGAGTGAGTAGGTGAGTGGGTGAGTGAATGGGTCAGTGGGTAGGTAAGTAGGCGATTAGATAAATGGGTGAGTACATGGCTAAGTAGGTGGCTGGATGAGTGGGCGAGTGGGTGAGTGTGTGGGTGGGTGAGTTGGTGAACGAGTGGTAGGGTTGCCACCTTCTCCGCCACACAACATTTACAAGCGCTTCTCAACCAGCACAAGCTCTGCTATTAACACCGTGCAGTTCACTGCGGTAAACTTGGCAACACCGGCACCAGAGATCTCTCGGCATCGCCATAGGAATGTGGAATTTCCACCACTGGCCCGTGCAGGGGGCTGCGGATGGGTTACGAGCGGCGATGCTCGCTCGAGAGAGCAGGAACTCACCGCGACTTGAAATAACAACCGGAGTAATAACGCAGTTAATAGGGGCGGCAATAACACAGCGCTAACATGGATGCTCGCGATAGTGTTATTAAAACCGGGCACAATCAGATCGAAGGCAGGAAATTAAAACCAGGAGGGGGATTGGGGGGGGATGGCGTTGAGGGTTAACGTGACGATGAGGCTGGGGGCTCAGCGGTAACGGAAGAGCCCTGATGCTATCGCTGTGTTGACACAGAGACAGAGAGCGATGGAAAATGACAGAGAGACAGAGAGACACACAGAGACAGAGAGAGACACAGAGACAGAGAGAGAGACAGAGACAGAGAGACAGAGAGGGACACACAGAGACAGAGAGAGAGACAGAGAGACAAAGAGAGAGACAAAGAGAGACACAGAGAGACAGAGAGAGACACAGAGACAGAGAGAGAGACAGAGACACACAGAGACAGAGAGACAGAGAGGGACACACAGAGACAGAGAGAGAGACAGAGAGACAAAGAGAGAGACAAAGAGAGACACAGAGAGACAGAGAGACACAGAGACAGAGAGAGAGACAGAGAGACAAAGAGACACAGAGAGACACAGAGAGACAGAGAGACACACAGAGACAGAGAGAGAGACAGAGAGAGACACAGAGAGACACAGAGAGACAGAGAGACACACAGAGACAGAGAGAGAGACAGAGAGAGACACAGAGAGACACAGAGAGACAGAGAGACAAAGAGAGACACAGAGAGACAGAGAGACACACAGAGACAGAGAGAGAGACAGAGACAAAGAGAGAGACAAAGAGAGACACAGAGAGACAGAGAGACACACAGAGACAGAGAGAGAGACAGAGACACACAGAGACAGAGAGAGAGACAGAGAGACAAAGAGAGAGACAAAGAGAGACACAGAGAGACAGAGAGACACACAGAGACAGAGAGAGAGAGACAGAGAGACAAAGAGAGAGACAAAGAGAGACACAGAGAGACAGAGAGAGACACAGAGACAGAGAGAGAGACAGAGAGACAAAGAGAGAGACAAAGAGAGACACAGAGAGACAGAGAGACACACAGAGACAGAGAGAGAGACAGAGAGACAAAGAGAGAGACAAAGAGAGACACAGAGAGACAGAGAGAGACGCAGAGACACAGAGAGACACAGAGAAACAAAGAGAGAGACAGAGAGACAGAGAGACACAGAGAGACAGAGAGACACAGAGAGACACAGAGAGACAGAGAGACAAAGAGAGAGACAAAGAGAGACACAGAGAGACAGAGAGACACAGAGACACAGAGAGACACAGAGAGACAAAGAGAGACACAGAGAGACAGAGAGACACACAGAGACAGAGAGACACACAGAGACAGAGAGACACAGAGAGACACAGAGAGACACAGAGAGACACACAGAGAGACACAGAGAGACACAGAGAGACACACAGAGAGAGCGAGTGTTGCTCTGTCGCTGCATTCAAGCGCCGCTGCTGCTGCAGCTGCAGCGGCGGCGCCGAGGAGCTGAGTGTGGATCTCCTGCCCGGCGTGGACGGCCGCTGGCGTGCCACGCGGGTCACCACCGGGGGGCGCGGTGCCCGCGTCGGGAATCCAGCCCAGGCCTCGAGTCCCCACGGGCGCATTGCCCTCTTCCTTCTTCTTCTTCTTCGTTGGGGGGGGGGCGCGTTGTCCGACGTTTCACGCCAGCTCGCCAGGAAGCCTCTTTCAGGACCGACACGTTTTGTTGACGGGTTGCTACACCGACGCGCGTGACGATTATCCTGAACCGGCCCTGCGCCTTCCCCTAGGTCGACTCGGCCTCAAACGAGCACCTGGTGCGGTGGCGTGTAAATACATCGCCAACTGGGGGAGACAAAGGCGGCCGGGCGCGGTGCTGGCCACCTCGTGCGTCGCATCCCCGGCCTGCGTAGGTGCTACTCGCTGACGGCACTTTCCCCAAGGGTCTGTGAAAGCTATAGGTGGGAGGGGGATCTTTGTCTTTGGTACGTCGTGGCGGCTTGGAGAGGCCTTTATCCAGCAGTGGATCGACACAACTTAGCCTGGGCTGCGTTGGGTTCCGCTGTGCGTGTGCACTGCAGTGTGAGTGTGCACTGCAGTGTGAGTGTACACTGCAGTGTGCGTGTGCACTGCAGTGTGAGTGTGCACTGCAGTGTGAGTGTACACTGCAGTGTGCGTGTGCACTGCAGGGCAGCGCGAGTGATGGACGTGGTGGGGCTTTTCCTTTTATCGTTGAAGCAGATCTGTCGGGATCTTCATTTAAACCAGATGACAGCCGATTGAGAGCAGAAGTCTCGCACGTCGGACGAGAGACCGGCGGATAAACAGACTCCTCGTAGACTGACGCAGAGACCCACAGACCAACAATGGAGACACAAACCCAAGCACAGAGACCCATAGACTTACATAGAGACCCATAGACTTACACAGTACCCAACAGACTCACACACAGAGACCCAAAGACTAGCAGAGACACAGACCGGAGTGTAGAGACCCACAGACTAACACAGAGACATTTAGACTCACACAGAGACCTATAGACTAACACAGATCCATAGACTAGCATAGTCTATAGCAGAGGTGTGGACTCGAGTCATGTGACTTGGACTCGAGTCAGACTCGAGTCATGAATTTGATGACTTGCGACTCGACTTGGACTTGCATAACAATGACTTTGTCCCACCTATGAGATGTGGACTCGAGTCATGTGACTTGGACTCGAGTCAGACTCGAGTCATGAATTTGATGACTTGCGACTCGACTTGGACTTGCATAACAATGACTTTGTCCCACCTCTGGTCTATAGACCCATTCCTCTGCCCTTACGTGATAATTTATGTCCTATGGGGAAGGCCCATTGCCAAGGCCACACACACACACGGTGGTACTGACGAATGTTGCTCAGCGTGTAGTTGTTGCCTGTGCAACGCCGCCAACGCAGCAGCGGCGGCGGCAGCGGCATCACAAAAAGTCCACGCAGAAAGGCACCCGAGTCGGGAATGGAACCCGGGACCCTTTCGGCCGAGAGCCGTGGGGAGAGCCATGGGGGAGAGCCGTGGGGAGAGGCGTGGTGGAGAGGCGTGGGGGAGAGCCGCGGGGAGACCGCCACGGGGAGACCGCCACGGGGAGACCGCCACGGGCGACTGCGTTGGGATGAGCCCAGTGGCAGCGCTCGAGTGTTCGTCTGCGTGGGGAGCGGAAGAGCTGCGAACCCGGCAGGCCCGAGTTCGATTCCCGCTCGTGGCCACCAGCAGCACAGATCACAGGAGAGCCCCTCCTGACGACCACCCCTGTCAACGACTCATCGCCTGATTAACCTTGTTTATTTTAATTTGATATGTTTATAATGTTCTTAGTATCTTTATGCCTCAATATCCATTGTTTACATAGTACGCTTTGTGGGTGATAAATGGTCACTTTTGATGCCACCGCAACAAATTAAGCCTTTAACGTGGACTTCCTGAACTCGCTTCACGACCAAATCACGGAGCGACGCTTTGGTGGCACCGATTACCGCCGTCGGTGAGAGGGGAGCGGGGGCTCTCGCGTGGGATCTCGACCGGTTCCGGCCCCCCCCCCCCCCCCCCGTGCCGGCCTCAACAGGCGCCACTCACTCACGAGCACTTGCCCCGACGGCCTGCGAGCGCCGTGCGGGGGACCTTTGCGTGCGCTCGTCATTGGTGCGGAGAGCGGCGCGCGCCAGCCAGGGGGGGGCCACAACACCCAACGCAGCGGCACGAGCCACGGCCCCAAACCTCACCCACGTCCCTTTGGCATCGCGAGGAGGGTAGTGTGGGGGGGCGCAACGATGCCAACCCCAGCTGCAATCGCTGATCAAATGCTCGCTTGCAACTTTCACTTGTTGTATCGACGTGTGTGTCTGTGTGTCTGTGTGTGTCTGTGTACCTGTGTGTGTGTCTGTGTGTGTCTGTGTGTGTCTGTGTGTGTGTCTGCGTATGTGTGTCTGTGTGTGTGTCTGCGTATGTGTGTCTGTGTGTGTGTCTGCGTGTCTGTGTGTGTCTGTGTGTATGTGTGTCTGTGTGTGTCTGTGTGTGTGCGTGTCTGTGTGTGTCTGTGTGTGTCTGTGTGTATGTGTGTCTGTGTGTGTCTGTGTGTGTGCGTGTCTGTGTGTGTCTGTGTGTGTGTCTGTGTGTCTGTGTGTGTCTGTGTGTGTATGTGTGTCTGTGTGTGTCTGTGTATCTGTGTGTCGTACGAATCTTGGAACTTCTTTCGCACCGCACGTCGCCAACGCACGCAAGCCCACACACAGCAGCAGTAGCAACAACAGCACCAGTAGCAGCAGTAGCAGCACCAGCACCAGTAGCAGCAGTAGCAGCACCAGCAGCAGCAGCAGTAGTAGCACCAGCAGCAGTAGCAGCACCAACACCAGTAGCAGCAGCAACAGCAGTAGCAACAGACCGTCCCACCACAACTAGGCAGGGCTCTCCTGGAGAATAAATTAATTAATTAGTCGGGTCAACCGCCTGGCTGGTCGCCTATGGTTTGCACCGCTGGAGCCCGGATTGAACCCAGGCCTCTACAGCGGCGCCCGCTCAGGGTGTGACCCCCCCCCCACCACCCGGGCCACTCGGCCATGACGACGCCTATCGCTGCCTCTCGGCCACTAATGGCTTAGGGAGACATCGGCCACTAATGGCTTAGGGAAACATCGGCCGCTGCACTAATTGCTGACACGCACGCCGGCGCGCATTAGCCACGCGCACATTCCCACAGCCCTTGCTTCACCAGCCCTGCACGGCTCGAACGGCGTGGGAGACAGCCGGTCCCGTGTGGCTGTGAGACTGTGAGACTGAGTGACTGAGTGACTGTGTGACTGTGAGACTGTGTGACTGAGTGACTGTGTGGCTGTGAGACTGTGTGACTGTGTGACTGAGTGCCTGTGTGGCTGTGAGACTGTGTGACTGTGTGACTGAGTGACTGAGTGACTGTGTGACTGTGTGACTGAGTGACTGTGTGACTGAGTGACTGAGTGACTGTGAGACTGTGTGACTGAGTGACTGTGTGGCTGTGAGACTGTGTGACTGTGTGACTGAGTGCCTGTGTGGCTGTGAGACTGTGAGACTGTGTGACTGAGTGCCTGTGTGGCTGTGAGACTGTGACTGTGTGACTGAGTGCCTGTGTGGCTGTGAGACTGTGTGACTGTGTGACTGTGAGACTGTGTGGCTGTGAGACTGTGAGACTGTGTGACTGAGTGACTGTGTGGCTGTGAGACTGTGACTGTGTGACTGTGAGACTGTGTGGCTGTGAGACTGTGTGACTGAGTGACTGAGTGACTGTGTGGCTGTGAGACTGTGACTATGTGACTGTGAGACTGTGTGACTGTGTGACTGAGTGCCTGTGTGGCTGTGAGACTGTGTGACAGCCAGTCCCGTGTGACTGTGGACTGACTCCCCGTGTGACTGTGGACTGACCCTGAAGCCTGTCATATTTGGACGTTGCGTGTCTCTCTCTCGCCCCTCCACGTGTAGAATGACCGTCACGCGTGTAGGATGACCGTCACGCGTGTAGGATGACCGTCACGCGTGTAGGATGACCGTCACGTGTGTAGAATGACCGTCACACGCGTGTAGAATGACCGTCGCGTGTCTAAGGCAGCGGTTTGGCTGCCGCTAAACATTTCCACCATGACGAGGAGGACGAGGAGGAGCCCCACCTCGTTGGGCCATCACTTGTGGCCAGGGTCCGCTTCCGCTTCCGGAAAGAAAAAACAGCTACACAGCCGCTCACTGGGGGCCTGACTCATGGTAAAAAAGATAGTTATTTAAAGTAATAGATTACTTCTAAAAGTAATACATTACTTTTAAAATTAATATATTACTTTTAAAAGTAATACATTACTTTTAAAATAATTTTTTTAAATCCGATTTTTTTTTTAAAGATTAGTAAATGAAATAAAATGATTAAAACTATATATATTTTTCAAAATGTTAGATATATATTACTTTTAAAATTAACAAATTTTTATACTTATGAATAAAAGTCAGATTAACATGTTGCAGGCTTTCGCGACCAATATTAATCATAACAAAGGTGTGTGGGTGTTCGATGGCGTGGATTTAAATGTGGTAACGTCGCGTGATGAACCTCACTGGCTCTGTCGGGGGTGGTGGAGGGTTACGACACAACATTCACACTCTACGCGATCTAACCCAACAAAAACCTTAATTACGAATAAATAAAAGTGTTAACCAATATAGTAAATGCATTTTTTCAAGAAATAAATGGGGGGGGGGGGGGGGTGCTCCACCTCTGTGCGGGGGCACCAGCAGGTCCAGCGTCTTGTGGGAGATGTTGGGCCAGATGGCCATCATCTCCCGGCGCAGCTCGCTGTCGCACTCGAACTTGTCCGCACCACCTGCGGGGGGGGGGCGAGAGAGAGAGGGGGGGGCGAGAGAGGGGGAGGGGGCGAGAGAGGGGAGGGGGCGAGAGAGGGGAGGGGGCGAGAGAGGGGGGGGGGGCGAGAGAGGGGGGGGGGCGAGAGAGGGGGGGGGGGCGAGAGAGGGGGAGGGGGCGAGAGAGGGGGAGGGGGCGAGAGAGGGGAGGGGGCGAGAGAGGGGGGGGGCGAGAGAGGGGGGGGGCGAGAGAGGGGGAGGGGGCGAGAGAGGGGGAGGGGGCGAGAGAGGGGGAGGGGGCGAGAGAGGGGGAGGGGGGCGAGAGAGGGGAGGGGGCGAGAGAGGGGGAGGGGGCGAGAGAGGGGGAGGGGGCGAGAGAGGGGGAGGGGGCGAGAGAGGGGAGGGGGCGAGAGAGAGGGGGGGGGGCGAGAGAGGGGGGGGGGCGAGAGAGGGGGGGGGGCGAGAGAGGGGAGGGGGCGAGAGAGGGGGAGGGGGCGAGAGAGGGGGAGGGGGCGAGAGAGGGGGAGGGGGCGAGAGAGGGGGGGGGGCGAGAGAGGGGAGGGGGCGAGAGAGGGGGAGGGGGCGAGAGAGGGGAGGGGGCGAGAGAGGGGGAGGGGGCGAGAGAGGGGAGGGGGCGAGAGAGGGGGAGGGGGCGAGAGAGGGGAGGGGGCGAGAGAGGGGAGGGGGCGAGAGAGGGGGAGGGGGCGAGAGAGGGGAGGGGGCGAGAGAGGGGGAGGGGGGCGAGAGTTTAGAGGTCAGCGGCAGGTTCCCCGCTCCGTCGCGCAGGTGTCTGTGTGTGTGTCTGTGTGTGTGTCTGTGTGTGTGTCTGTGTGTGTGTCTGTGTGTGTGTCTGTGTGTGTGTCTGTGTGTGTGTCTGTGTGTGTGTCTGTGTGTGTGTGTGTGCCCACCCTTGGCGATCTTGATGTCCAGGGCGGTGCGGATGAGCGCCATGAGCGTGGTGGTGAAGTGCACGGTGCGATCTTCCGCGATCGGCATGTCCATCCGCACCAGGCGCTAGCGGGGAGCACGCAGGCGCAACATCAACAATAGGAGCAGCAACAACACCAACAGCAGCAGCAGCAACAACATCAAACACGAGCAACAACTACGGCAGCAACATCAACATCAACTACAGCAGCAGCAGCAACATCAACAACTACAGCAGCATCAACATCAACAGCAGCAGCAGCAGCAACAACATCAACAACTACAGCAGCTGCAACATCAACATCAACAACTACAGCAGCAGCATCAACAACATCAAACACGAGCAACAACTACGGCAGCAACAACAACATCAACAACGACAGCAGCAGCAACATCAACAACTACAGCAGCAGCAACATCAACAGCAGCAGCAGCAACAACATCAACAACTACAGCAGCTGCAACATCAACAGCAACAACTACAGCAGCAGCAACATCAACATCAACAACTACAGCAGCAGCAACATCAACAGCAGCAGCAGCAACAACATCAACAACTACAGCAACATCAACAACTACAGCAGCAGCAACATCAACAGCAGCAGCAGCAACAACATCAACAACTACAGCAGCTGCAGCAACAACATCAACAACTACAGCAGCAGCAACATCAACAGCAGCAGCAGCAGCAACATCAAACACGAGCAACAACTATGGCAGCAACAACAATATCAACAACTACAGCAGCAACAACTACAGCAGTAACAAAATGAACTACAGCAATAACAACAACAGGAGCCACATCAACAGCAATTCAACAACACGAACAACTACGGCAACAACTACGGCAACAACAATATCAACCGCAGCAGCAACAACAGGAGCCACAACAACAACTACAGCAGCAACAACGATATCAACAGCAACATCTACAGCAAAATACAACAGCCGCGACAACATCAACAAGTGTCAACATCAGCAACAACAATACCATGCAGACGCGGGAGCAGCAGCAAACATTCATGTCAACATCACCGATGACGAAGCATCAACAACATCAACATCGACATGATATCACAGTGACAATGACAACACCATCATACCATGGCTACAACATGACAATGCAACAGCAGCAGCCAGACTGACCATGTCACAACCCCAACAGCCAAGACGTCAACAATAACACAACAGACACACCAACACACTATGTCAACAATAACAGCACGACAATACAAGAACACGGCAATCGAACAACGAGAACACAACCTACGGCAAGACGCACAGATGGCATGCGATTGGTCTGGGTGAGATCACCGCGTGGGTAACGATGCCCATTGTTTTACGATGGACCTCCACCACCCAGCGGCAGACAGATCAACAATTCGCGTATCGCAGGAGATTGCATCCTGCATCAGCATCATCATCAGCAGCATCATCAGCACCAGCAGCCTTTGCTGATTCCGGCATCATCATCAGCAGCTGCTGCTGCTGATGATGTCTTCTGTGTGTTTTGTATTGCCCCCCCCCCACACACTCCGATTAGCACGGTGGGCTACGCACGGCGCGATAGTAGAGTCAGCATTGTTAATTACAGACTCTGTTAGTCTAATTATAAGTAGACGTAGTTAGTCTACTTATAAGTAGACGAAGCGAGCGCAGAAGCGATGTTGTTGAAGCGTGGCTGTGAGACGGCGCAGACCAACAGCGCCACCCACCACCCTTGCAGACTTGCAGCGTCCGACCAGGTCACGGATGGGGGGGGGGTATCATTGTGGGGGACGTGGAGGGTGATGTGGTGGTGGTGGTGTAAGTGGAGGGTGATGTGGTGGTGGTGGTGTAAGTGGAGGGTGATGTGGTGGTGGTGGTGTAAGTGGCGGGTGATGTGGTGGTGGTGGTGTAAGTGGAGGGTGATGTGGTGGTGGTGGTGTAAGTGGAGGGTGATGTGGTGGTGGTGTAAGTGGTGAGTGATGTGGTGGTGGTGGTGTAAGTGGAGGGTGATGTGGTGGTGGTGGTGTAAGTGGAGGGTGATGTGGTGGTGGTGGTGTAAGTGGTGGGTGATGTGGTGGTGGTGGAGGGTGATGTGGTGGTGGTGGAGGGTGATGGTGGAGGGTGATGTGGTGGTGTAAGTGGAGGGTGATGTGGTGGTGGTGGGTGATGTGGTGGTGTAAGTGGAGGGTGATGGTGGAAGTGGAGGGTGATGTGGTGGTGGGTGATGTGGTGGTGTAAGTGGAGGGTGATGGTGGAGGGTGATGTGGTGGTGTAAGTGGAGGGTGATGTGGTGGTGGTGGTGTAAGTAGAGGGTGATGTGGTGGTGGTGGTGGAGGGTGATGTGGTGGTGGAGGGTGATGGTGGAGGGTGATGTGGTGGTGGTGGTGTAAGTGGAGGGTGATGTGGTGGTGGTGGAGGGTGATGGTGGAGGGTGATGTGGTGGTGGAGGGTGATGTGGTGGTGGTGTAAGTGGAGGGTGATGTGGTGGTGGTGGAGGGTGATGGTGGAGGGTGATGTGGTGGTGGTGGTGGTGGTGGTGTAAGTGGAGGGTGATGTGGTGGTGGTGGTGGTGTAAGTGGAGGGTGATGTGGTGGTGGTGGTGTAAGTGGAGGGTGATGTGGTGGTGGTGTAAGTGGTGGGTGATGTGGTGGTGGTGGTGGTGTAAGTGGAGGGTGATGTGGTGGTGGTGGTGTAAGTGGAGGGTGATGTGGTGGTGGTGTAAGTGGTGGGTGATGTGGTGGTGGTGGAGGGTGATGTGGTGGTGGTGGAGGGTGATGGTGGAGGGTGATGTGGTGGTGTAAGTGGAGGGTGATGTGGTGGTGGTGGGTGATGTGGTGGTGTAAGTGGAGGGTGATGGTGGAGGGTGATGTGGTGGTGTAAGTGGAGGGTGATGTGGTGGTGGTGTAAGTAGAGGGTGATGTGGTGGTGGTGGTGGAGGGTGATGTGGTGGTGGAGGGTGATGGTGGAGGGTGATGTGGTGGTGGTGGTGTAAGTGGAGGGTGATGTGGTGGTGGAGGGTGATGGTTGAGGGTGATGTGGTAGTGGTGGTGTAAGTGGAGGGTGATGTGGTGGTGGAGGGTGATGGTGGAGGGTGATGTGGTGGTGGAGGGTGATGTGGTGGTGGTGTAAGTGGAGGGTGATGTGGTGGTGGTGGAGGGTGATGGTGGAGGGTGATGTGGTGGTGGAGGGTGATGTGGTGGTGGTGTAAGTGGAGGGTGATGTGGTGGTGGTGGAGGGTGATGGTGGAGGGTGATGTGGTGGTGGAGGGTGATGTGGTGGTGGTGTAAGTGGAGGGTGATGTGGTGGTGGTGGAGGGTGATGTGGTGGTGGAGGGTTATGTGGTGGTGGTGTAAGTGGAGGGTGATGTGGTGGTGGAGGGTGATGGTGGAGGGTGATGTGGTGGTGGAGGGTGATGTGGTGGTGTAAGTGGAGGGTGATGTGGTGGTGGTGGAGGGTGATGTGGTGGTGGAGGGTGATGTGGTGGTGGTGTAAGTGGAGGGTGATGTGGTGGTGGTGGAGGGTGATGGTGGAGGGTGATGTGGTGGTGGAGCGTGATGTGGTGGTGGTGTAAGTGGAGGGTGATGTGGTGGTGGTGGAGGGTGATGGTGGAGGGTGATGTGGTGGTGGTGTAAGTGGAGGGTGATGTGGTGGTGGTGGAGGGTGATGGTGGAGGGTAATGTGGTGGTAGAGGGTGATGTGGTGGTGGTGTAAGTGGAGGGTGATGTGGTGGTGGTGGAGGGTGATGTGGTGGTGGAGGATGATGTGGTGGTGGTGTGAGTGGAGGGTGATGTGGTGGTGGTGGAGGTGATGGTGGAGGGTGATGTGGTGGTGGAGGGTGATGTGGTGGTGGTGTAAGTGGAGGGTGATGTGGTGGTGGTGGAGGGTGATGGTGGAGGGTGATGTGGTGGTGGTGTAAGTGGAGGGTGATGTGGTGGTGGTGGAGGGTGATGGTGGAGGGTGATGTGGTGGTGGTGTAAGTGGAGGGTGATGTGGTGGTGGTGGAGGGTGATGGTGGAGGGTGATGTGATGGTGGAGGGTGATGTGGTGGTGGTGGTGTAAGTGGAGGGTGATGTGGTGGTGGAGGGTGATGGTTGAGGGTGATGTGGTAGTGGTGGTGTAAGTGGAGGGTGATGTGGTGGTGGAGGGTGATGGTGGAGGGTGATGTGGTGGTGGAGGGTGATGTGGTGGTGGTGTAAGTGGAGGGTGATGTGGTGGTGGTGGAGGGTGATGGTGGAGGGTGATGTGGTGGTGGAGGGTGATGTGGTGGTGGTGTAAGTGGAGGGTGATGTGGTGGTGGTGGAGGGTGATGGTGGAGGGTGATGTGGTGGTGGAGGGTGATGTGGTGGTGGTGTAAGTGGGAGGGTGATGTGGTGGTGGTGGAGGGTGATGTGGTGGTGGAGGGTTATGTGGTGGTGGTGTAAGTGGAGGGTGATGTGGTGGTGGAGGGTGATGGTGGAGGGTGATGTGGTGGTGGAGGGTGATGTGGTGGTGTAAGTGGAGGGTGATGTGGTGGTGGTGGAGGGTGATGTGGTGGTGGAGGGTGATGTGGTGGTGGTGTAAGTGGAGGGTGATGTGGTGGTGGTGGAGGGTGATGGTGGAGGGTGATGTGGTGGTGGAGCGTGATGTGGTGGTGGTGTAAGTGGAGGGTGATGTGGTGGTGGTGGAGGGTGATGGTGGAGGGTGATGTGGTGGTGGTGTAAGTGGAGGGTGATGTGGTGGTGGTGGAGGGTGATGGTGGAGGGTAATGTGGTGGTAGAGGGGTGATGTGGTGGGTGGTGTAAGTGGAGGGTGATGTGGTGGTGGTGGGGAGGGTGATGTGGTGGTGGAGGGTGATGTGGTGGTGGTGTGAGTGGAGGGTGATGTGGTGGTGGTGGAGGGTGATGGTGGAGGGTGATGTGGTGGTGGAGGGTGATGTGGTGGTGGTGTAAGTGGAGGGTGATGTGGTGGTGGTGGAGGGTGATGGTGGAGGGTGATGTGGTGGTGGTGTAAGTGGAGGGTGATGTGGTGGTGGTGGAGGGTGATGGTGGAGGGTGATGTGGTGGTGGTGTAAGTGGAGGGTGATGTGGTGGTGGTGGAGGGTGATGGTGGAGGGTGATGTGGTGGTGGAGGGTGATGTGGTGGTGTAAGTGGAGGGTGATGTGGTGGTGGTGGAGGGTGATGGTGGAGGGTGATGTGGTGGTGGTGTAAGTGGAGGGTGGATGGTGGAGGGGTGATGTGGTGGTGGAGGGTGATGTGGTGGTGGTGTAAGTGGAGGGTGATGTGGTGGTGGTGGAGGGTGATGGTGGAGGGTGATGTGGTGGTGGTGATGTGGTGGTGGTGGAGGGTGATGGTGGAGGGTGATGTGGTGGTGGTGGAGGGTGATGTGGTGGTGGTGTAAGTGGAGGGTTCCTTACAGACCTTGTATGCCACCCGTACGGGACATTTTTTCCCGAGTCCCAGCGGTGGTGACATGTGCTTGAGCAGCTCGTACATTTTCGTGTACGTTATGCGTCCTCTGCGCAAACCATCATCGCGTTCCAAAAATATATATAAAAATAATGTAGAAGCAAACATAATCATAGTGATAGAATAATCATAGTGATAGAATAATAGTGATATAATAACAGAATAATAATAGAATAATAATAGAATAATAATTGGCGGCGACGGTGATTAGAATCCAATCGACCGGGCGGGTTTTTTGTAAACGGAAATAAAATCGTGTAACGCAACGATGGTGGTGGGGTGGTGGGGGGTAGCGTCGATTTTGACAAATGTACGATTTGTATTTGTAATTAAATTGATCAATTGAAGAGAGGATTCATGGACGTGGCGATATTCTCGGCGATTGCAACGAAATAATGTGGAAATAAAAAATAAATAAGACCATGGGACAAGATAGCGAATTACATTTTGTTTTAGTTTTATCGGTTATATATATGAGATTGAGGGGTAATGAGTTGAGTCAAAGTCACGGTTTTACGGTAACAAAGTTAGTCAGATTGTAAAAATAAAGAAAACACGATCCGCTTGACCGAATTCATTGTAACGGTAACGATTATTTGAAATCGCGGAATATATGATAGTCGTAATAACATGTTACAATTGTTTTTTTTATTGGGGTGGATTGTTTATAAATCATTAAATAGCATTGTGGAAAAACGATAGCGGCCAACAGGTAACAAAAGATCGGTGTCATTTAAAATATCGAAATGATAACGACATGGACAGGATCGTACCAGGAGTGGTTGGCAAGAAAAGGGGTGGAATGTTTTTGGGAGTTTTCTCCGATTGTGCGATGGAAGAAGAGGGGAGAGACGAGACCAGAGAGACAGAGACGTGGTGGGGAGGAGAGAGAGACAGAGAGACAGAGAGAGAGACATAGAGAGACAGAGAGAGACATACAGAGAGAGACAGAGAAAGACAGAGGGAGAGAGAAACCCATGGACCTTACAACAACAACAAAATGTGTAACAATATAAACAATGTAACAAAACGATAATGGTCACGGCGTCTAAACAAGAAATAAAAAAACGGAAGCACAATGAACATAACATAATAAAATAACGTAATAAAAGATGAATTTAATGAGACGGACGTAATAAGTCAGGAACATAACGAGACACGAGTGGGAGAGAAGAGGGCACACAGCATGTTAGCGACACGCGGCGGCACTTTGACAAAAGGCGAAGGCGCAGCACAGCAATTGATCTCTATGTGCTTGGCCTACTCCTCCACGCCGAGAGAGACAGTCTTGGAAGAGGCGGGAGGAGTACCCGCCACACTCTACCCCACCGCCACATGCGCCTTGCCCATCGCGGACAGGCTGACTGACATTCTGACCGATAGACTTTCTCACCGACTGACTTTCTCACTGACTGACATTCTGACCGATAGACTTTCACACTGACTGACATTCTGACCGATAGACTTTCTCACTGACTGACATTCTGACCGATTGACTTTCTCACTGACTGACTTTCTCACTGACTGACATTCTTACCGATAGACTTTCACACTGACTGACATTCTGACCGATAGACTTTCTCACTGACTGACTTTCACACTGACTGACTTTCACACTGACTGACATTCTGGCCGATAGACTTTCTCACTGACTGACATTCTGACCGATTGACTTTCTCACTGACTGACTTTCTCACTGACTGACATTCTGACCGATAGACTTTCTCACTGACTGACTTTCTCACTGACTGACATTCTGGCCGATAGACTTTCTCACTGACTGACATTCTGACCGATTGACTTTCTCACTGACTGACATTCTGGCCGATAGACTTTCTCACTGACTGACTTTCTCACTGACTGACTTTCTCACTGACTGACATTCTGGCCGATAGACTTTCTCACTGACTGACTTTCTCACTGACTGACATTCTGACCGATTGACTTTCTCACTGACTGACTTTCTCACTGACTGACTTTCTCACTGACTGACATTCTGGCCGATAGACTTTCTCACTGACTGACATTCTGACCGATTGACTTTCACACTGACTGACTTTCTCACTGACTGACTTTCACACTGACTGACATTCTGGCCGATAGACTTTCTCACTGACTGACATTCTGACCGATTGACTTTCTCACTGACTGACTTTCTCACTGACTGACTTTCTCACTGACTGACAGACTGACCGATTGACTTTCACACTGACTGACTTTCTCACTGACTGACTTTCTCACTGACTGACTTTCTCACCGACTGACTTTCTCACTGACTGACATTCTGACCGATTGACTTTCACACTGACTGACTTTCTCACTGACTGACTTTCTCACTGACTGACATTCTGACCGATTGACTTTCACACTGACTGACTTTCTCACCGACTGACTTTCTCACTGACTGACTTTCTCACTGACTGACTTTCTCACCGACTGACTTTCTCACTGACTGACAGACTGAATGACTGACTTTCTCACATAGAGACCCACAGACTCACACAGTACACAGAGAGAGAGAGCCATAGTACTGGACTCAAATAGAGACCCAACGACTTCCAACGGAGTCCCGTAGACTTAGCAGCACTGCCCTCGTGTGTCAAACCGCGGGTCGCAGGGGTCATCTGACCATACTTCACCGCGCTGCTCATTGCGGGTTTGTGGATTACACGAAGCGCGGACGGGAGAGTGTCAGGCGACAGGATTTTGCGCGGCACTGCCCTCTGCTGACCATTGCATAGCACCGCAGGCCCTGAGGAATATAAAACTAGAAAGGAGATGCTATTTATTTCACAGGTTCAAGGCCCACCACTGAGTAATGTAGCTCTGTTGTCAGAAGCGAGCTGGCCATCGCAAGCGATAGCTCAACGTAGTGGCTCGCCACCATCGTCATCATCACGTGGACATTCATAGCGGCAGCCACATCCCTCTCAACACGTGGTGACGTTGATTCTGACAGTGGTGAGGGGAAAAACCGGAGGCCCCGGAGAAAAATACACGCGACCACGGGGAGAGAGAGACACGTAGACTCCAAATATACAGCAGCAGGCGTCAGGGTCAGGGGTCGGGATCGAACCCACGACCTCCTGCATACCAGGCGAGGTAGTTAACATCTCGTAAGTATAATAAAAAAATAATCAGTGAATGTAAAAAAATGGAAAAAACCGACGATGCCAGCGAGGGAGGGAGGGGGTGGGTAGGGCAGCAGGTTCAGCGGCGGTGGCGGGCAGAGAGGCTGGGACGGTGAGGAGGGAGACGGAATGGGAATGGTGCGGACTCGCTCGTGGGCCCTGCTCGAGCGCTTGTGCCGCTCCGCCATCACAGCCACCGCCGTCGTCACCACCATCAGCCACGCTCTCTCTGCTGCTAGATGAAGGCCTCCCCCCTTCCCATATCCGAGCTGTCCGCTGTCATCGCTCGCGGCCCTTGGCGACGATCCCTTGGGCGGAGGTTCGCGGCGTGAATGCGGTGGGCCGCCCTGGTTATCGCTGCGTCAAAGAGCCCCTGGTGGCGCCACCGTGCGTGGCGCTGGCCCGTGCTCCACATTCTGGCGGATGTGGAAGCCCATGCCGCAAGTTTCTCATTGTGGATTGACACCTTGCGACGATCAATCATCGCCCCCCCCCTCCACCTCCTGCCCAGACTATTACACAGGGACAGCTGCCACTGGGGGTGCCCCTAGGTGAGACGACACAGCAGCAATCACCGCCACCACCACCACGCCTCCCATGCTGCGAGACCACCGCAGGCTGCGTCTGTTGCTCCAGGAATTTAAAGCGCCCAGAGCACGTGGACTAATTATAATAATGAAAGTTACAATGATAGGTACGATAGGTATACTCAATATAACCTAAGCCAAACTACGGACCGTAGTTTGGCTTCAACGAAGAAGGAGGAGGAACAGCGACACGAACTCTCTCTGCTGAACCCCTTAGACGTGGCTGGAGGAAGTAGCAGCAGCTGCAGCTGCAGTAGCAGCAGCTGCAGCAGCAGTAGCAGCAGCAGCTGCAGCAGCAGTAGTAGCAGCAGCAGTAGCAGCTGCAGAAGCTACTGCTGCTGCTGCTGCAGGACCTCCACATTGGCATCGAGCTCCTGACCATCGCTGCTGCTAGCATCACGTGCAGGAACAGCACAGAATTGTGACGATGATCGTAACGCTGCTGATGACAACGCTGCTGATGACGCCCCTCATGATGCTGCTGCTGATGATGCTGACGGTGAAGGTGCAGCAGACACGGACGACGATGGCAGCTGGCCAGAGTAAGCCCCCCCCCCCCCACCCCTCTCGTAGTCTGCACCTTGTAGGCCACGCGCTGTGGACACCGCTTGCCCAGCCCCAGCGGAGGCGAGATCACCCTCAGCATGTAGTAGAGGTCCCAGAACTGGATACGCCCGCTAGCAGCCATCGTCCGCAGCGGTGAGGTGGGGTGGGTGGGGTCGGGGCAGCAGGCAATGGCAGGGGTGAGGGGTGAGAGGGGTGAGTGGGGTGAGGAGGTGTGACGGGGGCGAGGGGGGGTGAGGGAAAGAGGGGTGAGAGGGGTGAGGTGAGAGAGGGTGAGGGGAGAGAGGGTGAGGATGGCACGTAGTGGGGGGTTAGCGTCTGGAGGGGGTGGGGGGGAGGCATCGGAGCGCTGCTCCAGCGAGGTTCGACCGTTGCGACATCCCCAGCACTCCGGGACCCGGTCAGCGCCACTGCCGTGCCGCTGGCGGCGTCACCGGGGAGCGCCGCTCTGTGCCGGGGCCGTGCCGCGGTGCCAACGGCAGCGGCGGTAATCACCCCACACATCTGCTTCCTATCAAGGCGCCTCCCGAAAGTTTATATTTTCATCGATATTAACCGGAAAATAAACACATTGAACGTGTAATCTTGACTTTAAGCTGTCGTGACTGCAGGAATTCATACTCTTTGGGTCTTTCGGTCTTTCGGTAAAGTCACGTAGATAGAAAAATACTACAAAATCACGATGTCCTCAGGTGAAAAAATAAAAATACATAAAAAATATTTTCCCACCTGAGGACGATTGCTATTATTTTTCTATCTACGTGACTTTACCGAAAGACCCAAAGAGTAACATTGAACGGGTGTATTTTTCAAAGTGAATTAATCTAGTGCCCCCGCTGGCGTTGGGGTCGGGCGAAGGGATTTTTAACCATGCGGCGTCAGCGGCGTTCACCCGGGGAGCCGTGGGGCTTGCTGTGGCGCTGATGGCCGCTTAAAACCGGAGCAGCGCCTCTCGCAGGAAGGGGGGGGACGGGGGGGGGGGATGGCGGTAAACAAACAAAAAGATGGCAACAGCAACACAACAAGGCTTGGTGAAGTGTGGCGAGTGACGTTGCAAGCGGCAGGATTTGGGTCCGCGCCGGGAATGGATTCTATCATGAATAATAATTTACTAAAATGTCATCGTTTGAAAGTTTCATGTTAACTGTTTCACGGGGCCTTGTTTTTACCGTTTTCCTTCCGTCTCCCCATTTCACCCAGAGGAGTTGAGCACATCTTAGCGATGTGAAAAATGAGGAAGCGAATGTCGAGCGGTGATCGTGCTGCATCCGGGGTCGCGACGTCGTCGTGACGCGAAGAAGAATCCCTTCGGAAATCCCCCCTCCTGCTCCCACCTCCTCCTCCTCCCCCCTCCTCCTCCTCCCCCCCTCCTCCTCCCCCCCTTCCTCCTCGTCATTAGAGAGCGACCCCGCAGAAGCGGATATTACAGAGCTACCACTGAGATGCCGACTTCTTCAAGTGACACTGGACATCCGTGAAAAGGAGCTCTCGTATCTCATTGGATGCCTCCCAGCATAAACAAATATTCAGATTCTGACCCTCTGGTTCACACAGAAGGGCCCACGGAAGCGGATATCACAGAGCTACCGCCGAGAGCCCCGACTTCGCCAAGTGATTTGTAGTCCACGGTAACATCTGGGCATCTGTGAGAAAGAGCTTTCTTGGGCATCGGATTCCTCCAGTACAAAGATTCAGATTGTGATCTGCTACAGATGAGGTTATACTGTCACCTATCTCTGTCTCTCTCTCTCGGCCTGGCTATTTATCCATCCATGGGTCTGTCTGTCTATCCATCCGCTTATACTATTGTTGATCTGTCGATCTGTTGAACTGTCCATCTCGTCTGACTGGCGTGCCTCTAACATCGGTCTGTACAGTAAATATGTGCGTGTGTCTGTCTCCTGCTGGGTCAGTCAGTCAGTCAGTCTCTTTGTGTGTCCAGCAGTGCGTCCGTCTCTCGCGTGTCTGCGATGTCCCGTTAGTGGGGGGCTCTGTGCGGTCCTCTGGGATGCGTCATTAGTGGGGGGCTCTGTGTGGTCCTCTGGGTTGTGCCATTAGTGGTTGGCTCTGTGCGGTCCTCTGGGATGTGTCATTAGTGGGGGGCTCTGTGCGGTCGTCTGGGATGTGTCATTAGTGGGGGGCTCTGTGCGGTCCTCTGGGTTGCGTCATTAGTGGGGGGCTCTGTGTGGTCCTCTGGGATGCGTCATTAGTGGGGGGCTCTGTGCGGTCCTCTGGGATGTGTCATTAGTGGGGGGCTCTGTGCGGTCCTCTGGGTTGCGTCATTAGTGGGGGGCTCTGTGCGGTCCTCTGGGATGTGTCATTATTGGGGGGCTCTGTGCGGTCCTCTGGGTTGCGTCATTAGTGGGGGGCTCTGTGCGGTCCTCTGGGTTGCGTCATTAGTGGGGGGCTCTGCGGGCTCTACTCACGTAGCCGCGGGGTCGTACTCCCCCCAAATCCTCACAAACTCGTCCAGGTGGTGCGGGCCCAGGATGGAGGAGTCTCGTGTCAAGTACTCAAAGTTGTCCATGATGACCGCCACGAAGAGATTCAGCATCTGGTGACCGGACACACGGGGACGGGACACGGGGAGACGGGACACACAGAGACAGGACACACAGACGGGACACATAGGGACGGGACACATGGGGACAAGGGGACATGGGGACAGAGTCAATTAATGCCCCAGCAGGTTCGAGTGCCAAGGTGATTTTGCCGAGCCAAGGTGAGCAGTCAGGAGGACCGGGATGGCAGTCTCACTCGTAAGAGGGTCTGGGCGAGTCGGTGGGTTAGAGAGTAGGTGAGTGGGTGAGTGGGTGAGTGGGTGAGTGAGTGGGTGAGTGAGTGAGTGAGTGGGTGAGTGGGTGAGTGAGTGGGTGAGTGAGTGAGTGGGTGAGTGGGTGAGTGGGTGAGTTCCAGTTGATTTTGTGTAACGGTGTCAGATCTCAAGAGACCAGGATGAATCTCATTCGTCGAGGGGACATGGGGTCATGGGGTCTGGGGTCATGGGGTCTGTTGCTGCTACTACACCGGAGGTCCAGCCTCCTCCATGGCACCACCACCACCTCCCGTGTTAGTGACCCCAGAACAACGCCCAACGGCCAAACAGCAACACTGCTACTGCTGATGCTGATGCTGTTACTACTGATGCTACTACTACTACTGATGCTGCTACTACTGATGTTACTACTGATGCTGCTACTGCTACTACTGCTACTACTGCTGCTGCTGCTACTGCTACTACTGCTGCTACTACTGATGCTGCTACTACTGATGTTACTACTACTGCTACTACTGCTACTACTGATGCTGCTACTACTGATGCTGCTACTACTGATGTTACTACTGCTACTACTGATGCTGCTACTACTACTGCTGCTGCTGCTACTACTGCTGCTGTTACTACTACTGCTGCTGCTACTACTACTACTGCTGCTACTACTACTGCTGCTGCTACTACTGATGTTACTACTGCTACTACTGATGCTGCTACTACTACTGCTACTACTACTGCTGCTGCTACTACTACTGCTGCTACTACTGATGCTGCTACTACTGCTGCTGTTACTACTGATGCTGCTACTACTGATGCTGCTACTACTGCTGTTACTACTGCTACTACTGATGCTGCTACTACTACTGCTACTACTGATGCTGCTACTACTGATGCTGCTACTGATGCTGCTGCTGCTACTACTGATGTTACTACTACTGCTGCTGCTGCTACTACTACTGATGCTGCTACTACTGATGCTACTACTGATGCTGCTACTACTACTGCTGTTACTACTGCTACTACTGCTGTTACTACTACTGCTACTACTGATGCTGCTACTGCTGCTGCTGTTACTACTACTGCTACTACTGATGCTGCTACTACTGCTGTTACTACTGCTACTGCTGCTGCTGTTACTACTACTGCTACTACTGATGCTGCTACTACTGCTGTTACTACTGCTACTGCTGCTGCTGTTACTACTACTGCTACTACTGATGCTGCTACTACTGCTGTTACTACTGCTACTACTACTGCTGCTGTTACTACTGCTACTACTACTGCTGCTACTACTGATGCTGCTACTACTGCTGTTACTACTGCTACTGCTGCTGCTGCTGTTACTACTGCTACTACTACTGCTGCTACTACTGATGCTGCTACTACTACTGCTACTACTACTGCTGCTACTACTGATGCTGCTACTACTACTGCTGTTACTACTGCTACTGCTGCTGCTGCTGCTGCTACTACTACTGCTACTACTACTGCTGCTACTACTACTGCTGCTGCTGCTGCTACTACTACTGCTACTACTACTGCTGCTACTACTGATGCTGCTACTACTACTGCTGTTACTACTGATGCTGCTACTACTACTGCTGTTACTACTGATGCTGCTACTACTACTGCTGCTACTACTGATGCTGCTACTACTACTGCTGTTACTACTGATGCTGCTACTACTACTGCTGCTACTACTACTGCTGTTACTACTGCTACTACTACTGCTGCTGCTGTTGCTGCTGGTGCAAGTGACGCACCAGGAAGGAGCAGAGGAAGATGAAGGAGACGAAATAGAAGTAGGCGAAGTCGCTGCCACAGTCCTTCTCGAAGATGTCCGTGCCCTTGGCGCACTCGCGCCCACTCAGGCACGCCAGCATGATCTCGTGCCACGCCTCGCCCGTCGCGCTCCTGCACACGCAACGCACACGCCACACGCACCACACATGCCACACGCACACGCCACACGCACCGCACACGCCACACACACACACGCCACACACACACGCCACACACGCCGCACACACCGCACACACCACACACACCACACACACCACACGCACCACACGTGTTAGCATCCGTCACGCCAGTGACGTGGCGGCCTGTCTGTTTTGCGGCGCTGGCGGCGATGCTGTGATTCAGCGCCATTGTGGAGGCAGTGGCCAGGGCTGGTGGATCGCCACACCGACGTCGCCAAGCTCACTCCCTACCCGTGGGTGGGTTATCATGGTGCGCACCGTGACAAGTCTGTTTCTGATTGCAAGCTATCATCAAGTCTGCATAAACCACACGTGCTTGTGGCAAAACATGCAACAAACACTCGTGTCTCTGACGATGACAGTAGAAGTGTTACGCGTCGTCTCTGAAACTGATTGGGCTACATCGGAGGTCCAGCCTCCTCCATGGCACCACCACCACCACCTCCCCCCCACCACCACCACCTCCCCCCCACCACCACCACCTCCCCCCCACCACCACCACCACCTCCCCCCCACCACCACCACCTCCCTCCCACCACCACCACCTCCCTCCCACCACCACCACCTCCCCCCCACCACCACCACCTCCCCCCCACCACCACCACCACCTCCCCCCCACCACCACCACCTCCCCCCCCACCACCACCACCACCTCCCCCCCACCACCACCACCTCCCCCCCACCACCACCACCTCCCCCCCACCACCACCACCTCCCGTGTTAGTGACCGCAGAACAACGCCCAACGGCCAAACAGCAACAGAGGCCAATGCCAGCATCACAAAGTATATGTCGTTCATATGACATTCACATGACATTCACATGACATTCACATGACGTTCACATGACGTTCACATGACGTTCACTTGGCATTCAAATTACGTTCATATGTCGTTCATATGACGTTCACATGCATTCACATGACATTCACATGACGTTCACTTGCCATTCAAATTATGTTCATATGGCGTTCATATGACATTCACATGCATTCACATGACATTCACATGACGTTCACTTGGCATTCAAATTATGTTCACATGACGTTCACATGACGTTCACATGCGGGGTACCTGAAGAGCAACATGAGTGCCTGGAAGAAGTTCTGGAAGTTGTTGTGCTCCTTGATGGCCGTGTCGTCATTCAGCTTGATGTTACCAAACACCTGGGGTAGGGTGACGGGTGAGGGGTGAGGGGTGAGAGGTGAGAGGTGAGGGGGTGAGAGGTGAGGGGGTGAGAGGTGAGGGGTGAGAGGTGAGGGGGTGAGAGGTGAGGGGTGAGAGGTGAGGGGTGAGTGGTGAGAGGTGAGAGTCTACTGTGTGTGTGTGTGTGTGTGCGGTGTGTGTGTGTGAGTCTACGGTGTGTGTGTGAGTCTACAGTGTGTGTGTGTGTGAGTCTATGGTGTGTGTGAGAGTCTATGGTGTGTGTGAGTCTATGGTGTGTGTGTGTGAGTCTATGGTGTGTGTGTGTGAGTCTATGGTGTGTGTGTGTGAGTCTATGGTGTGTGTGTGTGTGTGTGAGTCTACGGTGTGTGTGTGAGTCTATGGTGTGTGTGTGAGTCTATGGTGTGTGTGTGTGTGTGAGTCTACGGTGTGTGTGTGTGTGAGTCTATGGTGTGTGTGTGAGTCTACGGTGTGTGTGTGTGTGAGTCTATGGTGTGTGTGAGAGTCTATGGTGTGTTTGTGAGTCTATGGTATGTGTGTGTGAGTCTATGGTGTGTGTGTGTGAGTCTATGGTGTGTGTGTGTGTGTGAGTCTACGGTGTGTGTGTGAGTCTATGGTGTGTGTGTGAGTCTACGGTGTGTGTGTGTGTGAGTCTATGGTGTGTGTGTGAGTCTATGGTGTGTGTGTGAGTCTATGGTGTGTGTGTGAGTCTATGGTGTGTGTGTGTGTGAGTCTATGGTGTGTGTGTGTGTGAGTCTATGGTGTGTGTGTGTGTGTGAGTCTACGGTGTGTGTGTGTGAGTCTACGGTGTGTGTGTGTGTGAGTCTACTGTGTGTGTGTGAGTCTACTGTGTGTGTGCAGTGTGTGTGTGCAGTGTGTGTGTGTGTGCGGTGTGTGTGTGAGTCTACGGTGTGTGTGAGTCTATGGTGTGTGTGTGAGTCTATGGTGTGTGTGTGAGTCTACGGTGTGTGTGTGTGTGAGTCTATGGTGTGTGTGAGAGTCTATGGTGTGTTTGTGAGTCTATGGTATGTGTGTGTGAGTCTATGGTGTGTGTGTGTGAGTCTATGGTGTGTGTGTGTGAGTCTATGGTGTGTGTGTGTGTGTGAGTCTACGGTGTGTGTGTGAGTCTATGGTGTGTGTGTGAGTCTATGGTGTGTGTGTGTGAGTCTATGGTGTGTGTGTGTGAGTCTATGGTGTGTGTGTGTGTGTGAGTCTACGGTGTGTGTGTGAGTCTATGGTGTGTGTGTGAGTCTATGGTGTGTGTGTGTGTGTGAGTCTACGGTGTGTGTGTGTGAGTCTATGGTGTGTGTGTGAGTCTACGGTGTGTGTGTGAGTCTACGGTGTGTGTGTGTGTGAGTCTACGGTGTGTGTGTGTGAGTCTATGGTGTGTGTGTGAGTCTATGGTGTGTGTGTGAGTCTACGGTGTGTGTGTGTGTGAGTCTATGGTGTGTGTGAGAGTCTATGGTGTGTTTGTGAGTCTATGGTATGTGTGTGTGAGTCTATGGTGTGTGTGTGTGAGTCTATGGTGTGTGTGTGTGAGTCTATGGTGTGTGTGTGTGTGTGAGTCTACGGTGTGTGTGTGAGTCTATGGTGTGTGTGTGAGTCTATGGTGTGTGTGTGTGAGTCTATGGTGTGTGTGTGTGAGTCTATGGTGTGTGTGTGTGTGTGAGTCTACGGTGTGTGTGTGAGTCTATGGTGTGTGTGTGAGTCTATGGTGTGTGTGTGTGTGTGAGTCTACGGTGTGTGTGTGTGAGTCTATGGTGTGTGTGTGAGTCTACGGTGTGTGTGTGAGTCTACGGTGTGTGTGTGTGTGAGTCTATGGTGTGTGTGTGAGTCTATGGTGTGTGTGTGTGAGTCTATGGTGTGTGTGTGAGTCTATGGTGTGTGTGTGTGTGAGTCTATGGTGTGTGTGTGTGTGAGTCTATGGTGTGTGTGTGTGTGTGAGTCTACGGTGTGTGTGAGTCTACGGTGTGTGTGTGTGTGTGTGAGTCTACTGTGTGTGTGTGAGTCTACTGTGTGTGTGCAGTGTGTGTGTGCAGTGTGTGTGTGTGTGCGGTGTGTGTGTGAGAGTCTACGGTGTGTGTGTGTGAGTCTACGGTGTGTGTGTGAGTCTACGGCGTGTGTGTGTGAGTTTACAGTGTGTGTGTGTGTGAGTCTAAGGTGTGTGTGTGTGTGTCTACGGCGTGTGTGTGTGTGTGAGTCTACGGCGTGTGTGTGTGTGTGAGTCTACGGCGTGTGTGTGTGAGTCTACGGCGTGTGTGTGTGAGTCTACGGCGTGTGTGTGTGTGTGTGAGTCTACGGCGTGTGTGTGTGAGTCTACGGCGTGTGTGTGTGAGTTTACAGTGTGTGTGTGTGTGAGTCTAAGGTGTGTGTGTGTGTGAGTCTACGGCGGGTGTGTGTGTGTGAGTCTACGGCGTGTGTGTGTGAGTCTACGGCGTGTGTGTGTGAGTCTACGGCGTGTGTGTGTGTGCGAGTCTACGGCGTGTGTGTGTGAGTCTACGGCGTGTGTGTGTGAGTCTACGGCGTGTGTGTGTGTGTGAGTCTACGGCGTGTGTGTGTGAGTCTACGGCGTGTGTGTGTGCGGTGCCGACCTGCATGCCGATGATGGCGTAGATGAAGAAGAGCATCGCGATGAGGAGGCACACGTAGGGCAGAGCCTGGGGACGCACGGCACGACGCGGGCACGTGGGCGCACAGTCGGCGCAGGGACACGAACGATGGGCACAGCGCTCCTCGGACAGACCGCGCTCGGACAGACCACGCTCGGACACCGCACTCACTTGGACACTGAACTCACTCGGACACCGCACTCAGACACCGCACTCAGACACCGCACTCAGACACCGCACTCAGACACCGCACTCAGACACCGCACTCAGACACCGCACTCACTGAGACACGGCACTCACTCGGACACCGCATTGACTTGGACACTGAACTCACTGAGACACGGCACTCAGACACCACACTCACTGAGACACTGAACTCACTCAGATACCACACTCACTGGGACACCGCACTCAGATACCACACTCACTGGGACACGGCACTCGGACACCGCCCTCAGTTCGGGCGTCACGAGCAGGCTGCGTCGCCGTCGCCGCCCGCTGGAGGCAAGCGGCGACTGCGACTTCGCTCCGTGCGGGGCGCACGCACCTTGAAGGACTGCACGAAGGTCCACAGCAGGATGCGGATGGTGTAGCCCTGGCGCAGTAGCTTGATGAGCCGTGCCGCTCGGAAGAGCCGCAGGAAACTGAGGTTCAGATTCTTCTTCTGTTAGAGGGGGGGGGAGGTGGTCAGTGGGGGGGGGGGGGGGGGGGGGGGCGAGGCCGCTCGCGTGTCCGTGCGTCCATCCACCGTCTCGTCCGCGTGTCCGTGCTGTGTGCGTGCGTGCGTGTGCGCGTGCACGTGCGTGCGCGTGCGTACGTGTGCGTGTGCACGTGTGTGTGCACGTGCGTGTCTATTCTATTCTATTTTGGATCTATAAAGGCGCCTATCGCCGAGGCGCTTGGCCGTGCTTGCCAACTACGGTACAAAATGGCCGACTAAGGGAAAGACGGCTGGGGTAGTACGGCCGTGAGTAACCGGGTTTGGAAAAATAATGTTGATACGACAGCAGGGGAAGGAGGTGATGGTGGAGGGGGTTGAAGGAGGAATGGCGGGAGCCTGAGGGTGGGTGGTACGGTCAGCAGCGGGATGGAGGAGAGATGCAAAAGCGAGACGAAGCAGCGGCTGGCTGGCGACCGGTGCCGCTCACCTTGATGAGCTCCGTCACCACGATGTCCGTCACGCTGCCAATCACCGTGACGAAGTCGAATATGTTCCACGAGTCCTTGAAGTAGTTCTGAGCAGACGCGCGTCAAAAAAAACAACAACGACAACAACGATGACGACAACACGGCCGTCCATCGCCGTCCGCCACCACCCGTCTTCCGTCTCTGCATTTGTCAGCGCCGTCAGCCGTGGTGGTCAATCCACTGCTGGATTAACGGCCGCGGCCACGGTCCCTCAAACCCATAGTCCCTCAGTCCCACAGTCCCACAGTCCCTCAGTCCCTCAGTCCCTCAGTCCCACAATCCCACAATCCCTCAATCCCACAGTCTCTCAGTCTCACAGTCCCTCAGTCCCACAGTCCCACAATCCCTCAGTCCCACAGTCTCTCAATCCCACAGTCCCTCAGTCCCACAGTCCCACAATCCCTCAGTCCCACAGTCTCTCAATCCCACAGTCCCTCAGTCCCACAGTCCCACAATCCCTCAGTCCCACAATCCCTCAGTCCCACAGTCTCTCAGTCTCACAATCCCTCAATCCCAGAGTCTCTCAATCCCACAGTCCCTCAGTCCCACAGTCCCACAATCCCTCAGACCCACAGTCCCAGAATCCCTCAATCCCACAGTCTCTCAGTCCCACAGTCCCACAGTCTCTCAATCCCACAGTCCCTCGGTCCCACGGTCCCACAGTCCCACAATCCCACAGTCCCACAGTCCCACAGTCTCTCAATCCCACAGTCCCTCAGTCCCACAGTCCCACAGTCCCACAATCCCTCAGTCCCACAGTCTCTCAATCCCACAGTCCCACAGTCTCTCAATCCCACAGTCCCACAGTCCCTCAGTCCCACAGTCCCACAATCCCTCAGTCCCACAGTCTCTCAATCCCACAGTCCCACAGTCCCTCAGTCCCACAGTCCCACAATCCCTCAGTCCCACAGTCTCTCAATCCCACAGTCCCACAGTCCCTCAGTCCCACAGTCCCACAATCCCTCAGTCCCACAGTCTCTCAATCCCACAGTCCCACAGTCCCTCAGTCCCACAGTCCCACAATCCCTCAGTCCCACAGTCTCTCAATCCCACAGTCCCACAGTCCCACAATCCCTCAGTCCCACAATCCCTCAGTCCCACAGTCTCTCAATCCCACAGTCCCACAGTCTCTCAATCCCACAGTCCCACAGTCCCTCAGACCCACAGTCCCACAATCCCTCAGTCCCACAGTCTCTCAATCCCTCAGTCCCACAGTCTCTCAATCCCACAGTCCCACAGTCCCACAATCCCTCAGTCCCACAATCCCTCAGTCCCACAGTCTCTCAATCCCACAGTCCCACGGTCCCACAGTCCCTCGCCGTGACAATCCGCCTGGCAACCGCTACACCGGCTGGCTGGCCGTCCGCTCAGCTGCTTGGCTGACCATACTTCACCACGCTGGTCACCACGGGGCGTCCAAGGTGGAGGGATACAAAATTGGTTGTGATATCCGCTCGCTTACTGATTATGGTTGGAGGGGGGGGGGTGGGGGCGTGGGGGGGGCGCAGTGACCGCCTGCGCGCCAGCCGGCAAAAACTTTCTCGCTCTCCCTGTCTGCCTCGTGGCGTTTTTATAAAAACGCGACCAGCGGCGTCAACTTCTCCCGTGGCGTTAGGGTGGAGGTGCGGAGCGGCTCACCAGGATCCCGAAGGCGATGATCTTGAGCTGGCACTCCATGAAGAAGAGCACGGTGAAGACGATGTTCAGGTATTTCAGCACTTGCTCATACTCCACGGGGGCGTTGTGAAACTGCGCGGGCAGAACCAACGACCGTCACCATCGTCATCATCATCACGGTCGGCGTCGTGACGGTCACCACGATCGTCGTCAATGTCGCGATTATCATCGTCGTCGTTGTTAACATTATTTTTGTCTTCATAATCATCGTCAACATCATTATCATCAGCAGCGTCATCAATGTCAGCGTCGGCGACGACATCGTCATCATCGTCAGAATTTAACACCCAGGAAGTGATAATGATTGCGCCGTCGCTGCCACCACCACCGTGACCACTGCGACCGTTATCACCGTGGCTGTGGTGATGGCGTTCCATTTTGCCACGGGGGAAAAATAAAGAAAATTCCCATTTGATCAAATGCGAAATATAAATTTGTCGCGTCCGTCGCTTTTTCATCGACTCGCTCGCCACGTGCAACCTCGGCTCGGCACGGCATGGCTCGGCACGGCATGGCTCGGCACGGCATGGCTCGGCACGGCATGGCACGGCATGGCACGGCATGGCTCGGCACGGCATGGCTCGGCACGGCATGGCTCGGCACGGCATGGCTCGGCACGGCACGGCTCGGCTCGGCACGGCATGGCTCGGCACGGCATGGCTCGGCACGGCATGGCTCGGCACGGCATGGCTCGGCACGGCATGGCTCGGCACGGCATGGCTCGGCACGGCTCAGCATGGCCCGCCCACCCCCCCCACCCCGCCACGCCCCCCCCCACCCACCTTCATCATGAGCACGACGGTGTTGAGGGCGATCATGGTCATGATGAAGTACTCAAAGGAGGAGGAGACGACGAACTTCCACATCTTGTACTGGAAGGTGTTGCGGTTCTGGGGCATGTGCTTGGTCAGCGGCTTGGCGCTGATGGAGAAGTCGATGCAAGCGCGCTGCGGCACGCACACCGCACACACACCGCACGCACACCACACAGACACCACACGCACACCGCACAGACACCACACGCACACCGCACAGACACCACACGCACACCACACGCACACCACACGCACACCGCACGCACACCGCACGCACACCGCACGCACACCGCACGCACACAACACGCACACCACACAGACACCACACGCACACCGCACAGACACCACACGCAGACCGCACGCACACCGCACGCACACCGCACGCACACCACACGCACACCGCACGCACACCACACGCACACAACACGCACACCGCACAGACACCACACGCACACCGCACAGACACCACACGCACACCGCACAGACACCACACGCACACCGCACAGACACCACACGCACACCGCACAGACACCACACGCACACCGCACGCACCCGGTACACACACCACACGCACACCGCACAGACACCACACGCACACCGCACAGACACCACACGCACACCACACGCACACCGCACGCACACCGCACGCACACCGCATGCACACCGCACAGACACCACACGCACACCACACGCACACCACACGCACACCACACGCACGCCACACGCACACCACATGCACACAACACGGACACCACACGGACACCACTCGAACACACGGATGGGACAGTGGATGGACAAATGCACGGACGGACAGGACACACAGATGACCGGCTAGAGAGACGCGACAAGAGGTACGCAGACTCGAGGGAGGGAACGGCACGGGGACGATCGGCACGAGGAGGGCGCCGACAATATCGACGAAGATCAGAACACCGCACACACACGCACACACGCGCACGCACGCACACTCACGCACGCACCTCGTTCTTCTCGAGGCTGTACTCGGACATGACCTTGTCGCCCTGCTCCTGGAAGGTGATGATGATGAGCGCCACGAAGATGTTGACGAAGAAGAAGGGGAAGACGATGAAGTAGACGACGTAGAAGATGGCCATCTCCATGCGGTAGCCGGGGCTGGGCCCCTGGTCCTCGTAAGTTGCCTGCACCGAGCGCATGAGCACCCTGCGGAGCCGCGTGAACACGGAGGCAGCGTGAACGTGTGGAGTGTGTAGAGTGTGCGGTGTGTAGAGCGTGGAGCGGCATGAACCATGCGAACTGGAGGTGCGGGGAAGGACAACAAACTGAGCACCAACAGCGGCGGTACCGCGGGTGGCGCCGGCCACTCACTGAGGCCACCCCTCCCCCGTGGAGACGGTGAAGAGAGTGAGGAAGGCCCACAGGACATTGTCGTAGTGGAAGTCGAACTTCTGCCACTCGCGCTTCTTCGCCTCGGCCACCGTGTTCTTCTTGTACTCCAGGAAGTAGCCCCTGGGGGGGGGGGGCGCACACGTGACACGCACACGACACGCACACACGACACGCACACACGACACGCACACACGACACGCACACACGACACGCACGCGACACGCACGCGACACGCATACGACACGCACGCGACACACACAGATCCCCGCGTCAGCGGGCGGCGACGGGCGAGCGCCGTCGGCGGGCGGCGCGGCGACGGAGGCCGGGCGGCGACGTTGACGCCGCGCCAGCTGCTCGTTTGACTTGGGGGAGGAGGCCCGTAGCCGCTCGAGGTAATCGTCGCCGGAGATGGCCGGGAGCGGGAATCGAACTCGGGTAGCCGGGGCTCGTAGCGTGACGCGCCCGCCGCTAACAACGCTAACGCCGCCGCCGCCGCTCCCCATTCTAAGGGGCGTTCCGCTAGGCCGCGTAATGCGTAGAAGCAACAACAACAACAACTCTTGTCATGTTCTACCAGGTAAGGCCCACTGAGCTGTGTGGCTCTTTTTGAGAAGAGACCTGGCCATCGAAAATGACAGCTCAACGATGTGGATCATCATCATCATCGTGTGGATATTTATAGCGGCAGCCGCATACTCTAAACGCGTCGTGTTGTTGATTATAAATGTGGAGGGACAGGAGGACGCGGAGAAAAATCCACGTGACCACAAAGAGAGACGGGGAAACCTTCAAATACACAGCAGCAGGCGTCAGGGTCGGGATCGAACCCACGACCTCCTGTACACCAAGCGAGGTAGTTAACATCTCCTAGCCACCGTGATGATGATGAGAGAAAGAGACACGCAAACTCCAAATACACAGCAGCAGGCGTCAGGGTCGGGATCGAACCCACGACCTCCTGCACACAAAGCGAGGTAGTTAACATCTCCTAGCCACCGTGATGATGATGAGAGAAAGAGACACGCAAACTCCAAATACACAGCAGCAGGCGTCAGGGTCGGGATCGAACCCACGACCTCCTGCGCACCAGGCGAGCTGGTTAACATCTCCTAGCCACCGCGGCGCCCATTGTTGCGAAAGCAGTGCGAGTTTGGCTTCGCGTGGTGGGCGGGAGGCAGCGTGGGTGGGGCTGTGGGCGTGGGGGAGGGGCGGAGACACTCAACGCTCCACACAGATGGATTGAAGAATCCATGGCTGTGTGGCTGCCCTCACCTGCAGTCCTTCTCGAGATCCTTGGAGTTGTCGCTGCAGAAGAAGAAGCGCCCCTTGAAGAGCTGCACGGCGATGACGGCGAAGATGAACATGAAGAGGATGTAGACGATGAGGATGTTGAGGACGTTCTTCAGGGAGTTCACCACGCAGTCGAACACGGCCTGCGGGGCGACGTCGTCGTTCACATCGTTAACCTTGTTAACATCGCTGACATCGTTAACCTGGTTAGAGTCACAATGGTCATCATCATCTCACATTGATCATCATCAACTGACAGCGGTGAGCGAGGGGGCCTGTATCAAGTACTGAGTGAGCGAGCGGAGAGAGCAAGGAAGCGAGTTTACTGAGCAAGCGGGTGAGCGAGCGGGCGAGAGGGTGAGTGAGTGAGTGAGTGAGTGAGCGAGCGAGTGAGCGAGTGGGTGACCGAGTGATTGAGCGAGTGAGCGAGCGAGTGGGTGACCGAGTGAGTGGGTGACCTAGTGAGTGAGCGAGTGAGTGAGCGAGCGAGTGAGTGAGCGAGCGAGTGAGTGATCCGCGTGAGCGTGTGGAGTGAGCGGGCGAGTGGGTGACCGAACGATTGAGCGAGTGAGTGAGTGACAAAGTGAGTGAGTGAGTGAGCGAGCGAGTGGGTAACCGAGTGAGTGAGCGAGTGGGTGACCGAGTAAGTGAGCGAGCGAGTGGGTGAGCGAGTGAGTGAGCAAGTGAGCGAGCGAGTGATCTGCGTGAGCGAGTGAGTGAGTGAGCGGGCGAGGGGAGCTGCCTTGAGTTTGGGGAGCCTCTTGATCGTCTTCAGGGGCCTCAGCACGCGCAGAACGCGCAGGGACTTGATGGTGTTCAGATCCTTGCCTCCCTTGCCTCCCTTGCGGTTCTTGGGGCCCCTGCGAACCGAGCGGACGGCGGACAAGAGCGCATCGGTGAGAAGGGCCACCGCCCAAAACGTCGCCTGTTGGGTATTTTTTCTCGTGTTGTTGTTGTTGTTGTTGTTTTCCTTTCAAGCCCACGTGTTGATGTTTTTGTTGACATGGAACGTGTGGGGTTGTTGTTATTGAGATGGAACGTGTTGAGTGGTTGTTGTTATTTACACGGAACGTGTTGGGTTTGTGTTGTCGTTGTTGTCTGTGCTTGCGCACACGCACGCGTGCACGCGTGCACATGCACACGCACGCACGGACGCACATGCACGGACGCACACACACGTACAAACGCACACACGGACACACACACGCGCTCGTACCCGTCTGATTGCATTTGTTGGGTTTGTATATCGAGGCATTGATTTGTAAACCCGCCAATCGGGGAGTGGTGGTCGTGGTCATGGTGGTGGTGGTTGTGGTGGTGATGGTCGTGGTGGTGATGGTCGTGGTGGTGATGGTCGTGGTGGTGGTGGTTGTGGTGGTCGTGGTGGTGGTTGTCGTGGTCATGGTGGTCGTGGTGGTGGTTGTGGTGGTTGTAGTGGTGGTTGTGGTGATGGTTGTGGTCGTGGTGATGGTGGTTTAGCCGCGCTGTGCCGCTAAGAGCCCGGCGACTTCCATTCCCGGCTACGGCTGTCGTCGGTGCGGAGCGACACGATCGGAGCGGTTGGCTCCGCACGACGTGGAAGAAGTTCAACGTACACACGTACGACACACGCATGTACAACATACATACAACATACATACGTACCGTGAACCGGTTCTGGGCGCCCCCAACGCTTCACCGAATCCCCGCCGGCAACGGAAAAAGCGGCGCGACGGTGCGGTTTTAAAAACAATCGGCGCGAGACCCAAAAAAATAAAAATAAAATAAAAATAAAATCCCATTGGGGGGCACTCTGGCAACGTGAGCGGGGCGACCGGGCCGGGAGAGCCGGCGACCCGCCACGCCAAACCGGAGCGGTCACCACCGGCGCAGTGGCCGCGGTTCGGGCGAACGCCAGGAGCCCACGGCCCTCAGCGGAGCCGCCTCTAACCTCGGCCACAGCGGCGGAGCCGTGGTGGGTGCTAGTGGGGAGGGATGGTGGGTGGGAAGGGTGGAGGGTGGTGGGGGGTTGTGGTGGTGATGGGAGGTAGGTGGGAGGGATGGTGGGTGGGAGGGGTGGTGGGTGGGAGGGATGGTGGGTGGGAGGGATGGTGGGTGGGAGGGGTGGTGGGTGGGAGGGATGGTGGGTGGGAGGGGTGGTGGGTGGGAGGGATGGTGGGTGTGGTGGTGGTGGGTGGAAGGGGTGGTGGGTGGGAGGGATGGTGGGTGGGAGGGGTGGTGTGTATGTTTGTGTGTAATGTGCAGCGGTGGAGTGCACTGATGCGTCACATCTTACTCGGCTTCCGTGTTGCTTCTGCGGTTGTGGAGGGGCGAGAGAGAAGGGGAGAGAGAGAGAGAGAAGGGGAGAGCGCGGAGTTAGAGACACGCGGTGGGGGGCGGGGGGGGGAGCTCGTGTCAGGGTTCAGGGGTCAGGGTAAGGATTAGGCTTAGCGGTCAGGGTTACCATTTAGCGGTCAGGGTAAGAGTTGAGTAGTCAAGGTCAGAGTTTAGCTGTCAGGGTCAGGGTGTAACGGTTACGTCTAGCGTCCAGCTGTCAGGGTCAGAATTGAGCGGTCAGGGTCAGGGTTTGGCTGTCAGAGTTCGGCTGTCAGGGTCAGGGTTCGGCTGTCAGGGTCAGGGTTTAGCTGTCAGGGTTTGGCTGTCAGGGTCAGGGTGTGGCTGTGAGGGTCAGGGTTTGGCTGTGAGGGTCAGGGTTTGGCTGTGAGGGTCAGGGTTTGGCTGTGAGGGTCAGGGTTTGGCTGTGAGGGTCAAGGTTTGGCTGTGAGGGTCAAGGTTTGGCTGTGAGGGTCAGGGTTTGGCTGTGAGGGTCAGGGTTTGGCTGTGAGGGTCAAGGTTTGGCTGTGAGGGTCAAGGTTTGGCTGTGAGGGTCAGGGTTTGGCTGTGAGGGTCAGGGTTTGGCTGTGAGGGTCAAGGTTTGGCTGTGAGGGTCAGGGTTTGGCTGTGAGGGTCAGGGTTTGGCTGTGAGGGTCAGGGTTTGGCTGTGAGGGTCAGGGTTTGGCTGTGAGGGTCAGGGTTTGGCTGTGAGGGTCAAGGTTTGGCTGTGAGGGTCAAGGTTTGGCTGTGAGGGTCAGGGTTTGGCTGTGAGGGTCAGGGTTTGGCTGTGAGGGTCAGGGTTTGGCTGTGAGGGTCAGGGTTTGGCTGTGAGGGTCAAGGTTTGGCTGTGAGGGTCAGGGTTTGGCTGTGAGGGTCAAGGTTTGGCTGTGAGGGTCAGGGTTTGGCTGTGAGGGTCAGGGTTTGGCTGTGAGGGTCAAGGTTTGGCTGTGAGGGTCAAGGTTTGGCTGTGAGGGTCAGGGTTTGGCTGTGAGGGTCAGGGTTTGGCTGTGAGGGTCAAGGTTTGGCTGTGAGGGTCAGGGTTTGGCTGTGAGGGTCAGGGTTTGGCTGTGAGGGTCAGGGTTTGGCTGTGAGGGTCAAGGTTTGGCTGTGAGGGTCAAGGTTTGGCTGTGAGGGTCAGGGTTTGGCTGTGAGGGTCAGGGTTTGGCTGTGAGGGTCAGGGTTTGGCTGTGAGGGTCAAGGTTTGGCTGTGAGGGTCAAGGTTTGGCTGTGAGGGTCAGGGTTTGGCTGTGAGGGTCAGGGTTTGGCTGTGAGGGTCAAGGTTTGGCTGTGAGGGTCAGGGTTTGGCTGTGAGGGTCAGGGTTTGGCTGTGAGGGTCAGGGTTTGGCTGTGAGGGTCAAGGTTTGGCTGTGAGGGTCAAGGTTTGGCTGTGAGGGTCAGGGTTTGGCTGTGAGGGTCAGGGTTTGGCTGTGAGGGTCAGGGTTTGGCTGTGAGGGTCAGGGTTTGGCTGTGAGGGTCAAGGTTTGGCTGTGAGGGTCAGGGTTTGGCTGTGAGGGTCAGGGTTTGGCTGTGAGGGTCAAGGTTTGGCTGTGAGGGTCAGGGTTTGGCTGTGAGGGTCAGGGTTTGGCTGTGAGGGTCAGGGTTTGGCTGTGAGGGTCAAGGTTTGGCTGTGAGGGTCAGGGTTTGGCTGTGAGGGTCAAGGTTTGGCTGTGAGGGTCAGGGTTTGGCTGTGAGGGTCAGGGTTTGGCTGTGAGGGTCAAGGTTTGGCTGTGAGGGTCAGGGTTTGGCTGTGAGGGTCAGGGTTTGGCTGTGAGGGTCAGGGTTTGGCTGTGAGGGTCAGGGTTTGGCTGTGAGGGTCAAGGTTTGGCTGTGAGGGTCAGGGTTTGGCTGTGAGGGTCAAGGTTTGGCTGTGAGGGTGAAGCTTGAGCGGCCAGGTGGCACTCCAGCGGCGCGTTTGCGAGCGTGGACTCACGAGAAGGCGAACGCGAGGAGGGCGCCGCTCACGACGATGAAGTCCAAGATGTTCCAGGGGTCGCGGAAGTAGGCCCCACGGTGGAGCACCAGGCCCAGGTCGATCATCTGCTCGCAGCAGGCAGCGACGACGACGAGGAGGAGGAGGAGGGGAGAGAGGAGGGAGAAGGGAGGAGGAGGAGGGGGAGGAGGGAGGAACGTGAGGGAGGAGGGAGGAGGAGGAGGGGGAGGAGGGAGGAAGGTGAGGGAGGAGGGAGGAGGAGATGGAGGAGGGGGAGGAGCAGAGTGAGAGGGGGGGGATACCAGCGGCCCGCCGTCAGAAATGGATGTGAGGAGGGGGGTGGGACGTGTGGGGGGGGGGGGGGGGGCGAAGGAGTACAGTACAGCAATGGCGTTTGCCACGCTGTCCCTCAGCCGCCCACAACGTAAACCCCGTGATCATCACCAGAGATGCGCTGCATGCGTCGTCGTCGTCGTCATCATCGTCATCATCATCATCGTCGTCATTGTCGTCATCATCATCATCGTCGTCATCATCGTCGTCATCATTGTCGTCGTCGTCATCATCATCATCATTGTCATCGTCGTCATCATCATGACGTTCACCCCCCGGGAGGGACAGCGTTCCCGGCAGCGGCTGCCGCCAGGGGCGCAACAAGCGGCGAACGCCGACGAACCTTGAAGACCATTTCGAAGGTGAAGACCCCAGTGAAGACGTAATCGAAGTAGCGCAGCACCTGCAACGGCAGAGCAAGACCCGCGGTCAGGAGCCGGGCAAGCGCCCCCTCGTGTGCCGCGGTGCCGGCCTTCGCAGGCGCCCGCTTACGGCGCTCGCCCCAACGGTCCGTCGAGGCTACCCGGGGGATCCTTGTCAGTGTGTACGTGCGTGCACCTTGTTGCGGATGGAGCCGGCCTCGACGGGGTCCTCTGCGGCGAGCGCGATGCTGCTCATGGCGATGACCATGAGGATGCACATCTCGAAGTAGCGCATGTTCACCACGTAGTGGCACGCACGGCGCACACTGCACGCACACGCGGTGACCAGCTGGGCGACGGTGGTGGTGGTGCGTGGTGTGTGCTGGTGGTGGCAGTGCGTGGTGGTGGTGTGTGCTGGTGGTGGCAGTGCGTGGTGGCGGTGCGTGGTGGCGGTGCGTGGTGGCAGTGCGTGGTGGCGGTGCGTGGTGGCGGTGCGTGGCGGCGGTGGTTTGTGGTGGTGGCGGTTCGTGGTGGTGGTGGCGTTGGTGCCAGCGGTGGTTCAGTGGTGGCGGTGGTGGAGGTGGTGGTTCGTGGTGGTGGTGGTGGTTCGTGGTGGCAGTGGTGGTTTGTGATGGTGGTGTGTGGTGGTGGCGGTGGTGATGGCGATGGTGGTGGCGATGGTGGTGGCGATGCGTGGCGGTACGCACGGGTTGGTGGTGCTGAAGACGAACATGGAGCTGAAGGGCACCATGGGCTTGGGGCCCGTGGGGTCGCCCTCCGCCCCCTCCCCCTCCTCCGCCTCCGCCTCTTTCTCCTCCTTCCCCGCGCCTGTGGCACAAACGCGGCCACGGTGGTGGCGGCAGTGGTATTTGAGGTGATGGCGGTGCTGGTGATGGTTGTGGTGACGGTGTCGACCACCTCGGTGACACCCGGGCTGTCTCGGCACAGTAGTGACATCACTAATGTGGACTTCTACACACATCTGGCTGTCGCCTGATGAAGAAGCTGGTTGTAATTACTGGCGAAACGTCGTACACTCAGATTGTAAATGTTGAGGCTTGGCTCTCCAACACACCGGTGTGCTGCACTAGTTTACTACACTATACACTACACTACTATACACTACACTATACACTACACTATACATTACACTACACATTACACTATACACTAGTGCTGTACTAGTGACGAATTGGCCACGTTCTGCTTACGTGACAACCCTGACTAGTTGGCCGTGTCGGGTGGTGACGGGTTTAACGACACAACATTTCTATATTTACGCGATCTCACCCAAAAAGAAACCCTCGATTGTGGCATGTGGATGATGTTGGTCACGAACGCCGACCCCTGCGTGTTAACCTGCCGGGCCCTTGCGGAGGGGGGCAGAGCGGAGCTGAGTCACCTTGCAGCTGCGTGGAGTCTCCGGCGGGCCCGGTGAGAGTCACGGGGATCTTCACCAGCTGGCTCGGCTCCGCCTTGCCCCCGCCCTTGCCGTTGCCCTCCAACCCCGGGCCCTTGGCGTCGAGGAGGGAGGGCACGCCCACGGTGGCGTTGACGCCCGCCGCCTGGCCGTCCCTGGGCGGCGTGGGGGGAAGCGAGACCCCATCACCCGAGTCGGGACTCGAACCCGGGACGTGTCTGGCCGCGTGCCGGGGCAGCGCCGGTGCATCGGCTCCGTGCGCCCGTCCGCCCGCGGGCGGCGACTGTGACTCTCCACGAGTTTCTTTTATTATAATGATAATCATTATAACGGTGATGAGGAACTCAGTTTCACGAAGCGCTTGTCAAATTGGTCATCTCAAAAGTGCCGTACATCAGAAGTAAAGTAAAAAAGAGAAAAATAAAACACCCTTCTTGTTACTGTTACAACTAACGAGTCAACTCGCGTTATGCTCTGGGTGATGGCCCTTCTCCACGTCATACACAATCGGGTCGTTTGCGGTGTGGATAAAAAAATATATATATAGGCGCATTCTGACCACGATGCCATCACGCAGAGGCCTACCGCTTGCAAGTGGCGTCGCCGGATCTCTAGCGTCCCACTTGGAGAGAGCTGTTTCAGTGCCGTCTTGTAGGTGAGTGGGTGAGCGGATGAGTCAGTGAGTGGGTGGGTTGGTGAGTGGGTGAATGAGTGGATGAGTCGGTGGGTTGGTGAGTGGGTGAGTGGGCGAGTGGGTGAGTGACTTGGTGAGTGGGTGCCTGGATGAGTGGGTGAGTGGGTGACTGGGTGAGTGGATGAGTAGGTGAATGGATGAGTGGGTGAGTGGATGAGTAGGTGAGTGGGTGAGTGGGTGAGTGAGTGGGTGAGTGGATGAGTGGGTGATTGGGTGAGTGGGTGAGTGGGTGAGCGAGTGGATGAGTGGGTGAGTGGGTGACTGGGTGAGTGGGTGATTGGGTGAGTGGGTGACTGGGTGAGTAGGTGAATGGATGAGTAGGTGAGTAGATGAGTGAGTGGGTGAGTAGATGAGTGGGTGAGTGGGTGAGTGGGTGATTGGGTGAGTGGGTGAGCGAGTGGGTGAGTGGGTGAGTGGGTGACTGGGTGGGTGAGTGAGTGGGTGAGTGGGTGAGTGGGTGAGTGGGTGACTGGGTGCCTGGGTGCCTGGGTGAGTGGGTGAATGGATGTTGCCACTGTGCAGCTGCCAGACTCATTGCTTTTTGTCTTGACCTTTAACCCACCCGCCTAGCCTGCGAGCATTTGCGGCCGCTGGACTCGAACTGGTACCTGCGCACGCCATCGGCGGCACCCCTCTGCCCGTTGAGCTCCCCGTCCCGCGGCACTCCGTTGGGTCTCCGCGGGGCCTCCAGGCCCGAGGAGGCGAGGAGGAACTCCCTCTCTCCTGCGAGGTGCACGCACACGCAGCCCGTCGCACACACACACGCAGCCCGTCGCACACACACACGCAGCCCGTCGCACACACACACGCAGCCCGTCGCACACACACACGCAGCCCGTCACATACACACACGCAGCCCGTCGCACACACACACGCAGCCCGTCACACACACACACGCAGCCCGTCACACACACGCACGCAGCCCGTCGCACACACACACGCAGCCCGTCGCACACACGCACGCAGCCCGTTGCACACACACACGCAGCCCGTCGCACACACGCACGCAGCCCGTCGCACACACGCACGCAGCCCGTCGCACACACACACACACGCAGCCCGTCGCACACACACACGCAGCCCGTCGCACACACACACGCAGCCCGTCACACACACGCACGCAGCCCGTCGCACACACACACACACGCAGCCCGTCGCACACACGCACGCAGCCCGTCGCACACACACACGCAGCCCGTCACACACACGCACGCAGCCCGTCGCACACACACACACACGCAGCCCATCGCACACACGCACGCAGCCCATCGCACACACACACGCAGCCCGTCACACACACGCACGCAGCCCGTCGCACACACACACGCAGCCCGTCGCACACACGCACGCAGCCCATCGCACACACACACGCAGCCCGTCACACACACGCACGCAGCCCGTCGCACACACACACGCAGCCCGTCGCACACACGCACGCAGCCCGTCGCACACACGCACGCAGCCCGTCACACACACGCACTAAGCCCATCGCACACACGCACGCAGCCCGTCGCACACACACACGCAGCCCGTCGCACACACACACGCAGCCCGTCGCACACACACACGCAGCCCGTCGCACACACGCACGCAGCCCGTCGCACACACACACGCAGCCTGTCGCACACACACACGCAGCCCGTCGCACACACGCAGCCCGTCGCACACACACACGCAGCCCGTCGCACACACACACGCAGCCCGTCGCACACACACACGCAGCCCGTCGCACACACACACGCAGCCCGTCACATACACACACGCAGCCAGTCGCACACACACACGCAGCCCGTCACACACACACACGCAGCCCGTCACACACACGCACGCAGCCCGTCGCACACACGCACGCAGCCCGTCGCACACACACACGCAGCCCGTCGCACACACGCACGCAGCCCGTCGCACACACACACACACGCAGCCCGTCGCACACACACACGCAGCCCGTCGCACACACACACGCAGCCCGTCACACACACGCACGCAGCCCGTCGCACATACACACACACGCAGCCCGTCGCACACACGCACGCAGCCCGTCGCACACACACACGCAGCCCGTCACACACACGCACGCAGCCCGTCGCACACACACACACACGCAGCCCGTCGCACACACGCACGCAGCCCGTCGCACACACACACGCAGCCCGTCACACACACACACGCAGCCCGTCGCACACACACACGCAGCCCGTCGCACACACGCACACAGCCCGTCGCACACACGCACGCAGCCCGTCGCACACACGCACGCAGCCCGTCGCACACACGCACGCAGCCCGTCGCACACACGCACGCAGCCCGTCGCACACACGCACGCAGCCCGTCGCACACACGCACGCAGCCCGTCGCACACACGCACGCAGCCCGTCGCACACACACACGCAGCCCGTCGCACACACACACGCAGCCCGTCGCACACACGCAGCCCGTCGCACACACACACGCAGCCCATCGCACACACGCACGCAGCCCGTCGCACACACACACGCAGCCCGTCGCACACACGCAGCCCGTCGCACACACACACGCAGCCCGTCGCACGCACGCACGCAGCTTGTCGGACGCACGCACCGGCGGATGGACGGACAGACGGATTGGACTGAGGGACAGGGAGACAATAGGATGGACACGTGGGCGGATGGACGAACGGATGGATGGGTGGGTGGAGCGGAGAGATGGTTGGGTTGAAGAATTAACTGAACACCATCCACCACCACCCACCACCATCCACCCACTTCACCAGGTACTCATTGTGAGGATGAGTCGACCTAGGGGAGGCCCAGGACTAGTTCAGATAATCACCACCAATGTTGGTGGCCGTGAGCAGGAATCAAACTCGGGTTTGCCGGGATCGTTGCGCAGCACGGTGCTAACCCGCTACTACTCTACCGTTACCACCACCACCATTACAACCACCACCGTTACAACCACCACTACCGTTACCACCACCGTGACAACCACCACTACCGTTACCACCACCACTACTACTGATACCAACACCACTACCATTACCACCACCACCACTGTTACGAGCACCACCATTACCACCACCACCATTACCGCCACTCACCGGTAAACACGTCATCGCGGCCCGGGTGCCCGAGCGCCAGGCCTCCGGTCGGCACGGCGCCGGCGATTCCACCGACTCCGATTCCGCCGACGACGGCGGCTCCGGCGGCCTGCGGGGGCCGCGTGGCCGTGGGGTCGGGTGGGGGCCGGTAGCAGGCCGACGAGGTGCGGAAGGGGCTGGCGTTGAGGGCCTCTGTGCTGGTGGCGCGCAGGTGCTGGCGTCGCAGCTCGTTGGCGCGCTGCTCCCACACGGAGCGCGGCTTGGAGGAGAGCCGCGGCTCCTTGCTGGCGCACGACGGCGCGGGGAGGAAGGGAGTCAGCGACGGTGGTGATGGTGATGAGGGTGATGATGACAGTGATGATGACGTTAATGGCGACGATGACGACGACGATTATGATGACGATAAGGGTGATGATGACAATGATGACGACGATGATGATAATTATGATGACCATGATGATGATGACAATGATGACGACGACGACGATGACGACGATGATGATTACAACAACGATGATGACGACGCCGCCGCCGCGTACCCCCACCTGGACAGATTGGCGGCCGAAATGGGGCTGACCTCGGCGACCTCCCGGGCTTTCTGCATGGCGAGTTTATGCGTGGCAGCCTCCTCTTCCTCCTCCTCGTCCTGCTGGGAGTAACCGCGCAACCCCCACATACATCTCCCGCACGCGCCAAGCTCCCTCCGCCAGCCACGTCGAGGGCAAAGGTCGCCCCCGCGTAGCCGCAACGGACCGTCGGGGCACGTGCCGTTTGGCGCTGAGGCAGCTCCCGGGTGGCCAACAACAAACCCCACGGCAGCCGCGGCCACCTTCGTCTCTCGAGTGGCGATGTTGGCGACGACGATAATAATTCACATGTATTGGTTGCGCATTCTCATACCTAGGATCCAAGTGCGCAACGCATGAAGAGCAGGAGACAATGACAGAACCAGGGGGCAACCGGCCGAACTCGAGAGGCAAGGCCACTTTAAAGAGACGGGGTTTCAAAGCGGACTTGAATCTACCGACTCCGATTGCCCTGATTTCAAGTGGCGAGGCGATCCGAGGTTTCGGCGCCACGCTAACAAAAGCCCGGTCACCAAGAGAGCGCGACCTGGGAGTGCCAAGCAGTCGGAGACCGGAAGATCTGAAGGACCTTGATGGGATATATACAGAGGACTGCAGAGCTTGGGGGAATATATAAATGTTTTAGTCCCTGCAAGTAATGTGAGGCGAGCCCTCTTAAAGCCTGAAAGGTGAAAAGCTGTACCATAAAAATGCACCCGGAATTTGACCGGTAGCCAGTGCAGAGCTAAGAGGACCTGGTGCAATGCGCTCACGGAATGGTGACCATGTGAGCACTCTCGCAGCAGCATTCTGAACAAGGTACTCGTCTCAGGCTGACCTAGGAAGAGGCCGGGACGGGTTCAGACAACCGTCATCGGTGTCGGCGGTGGGTCGTGAGCGGGGAACCGAACTGGGGCCGCCGGGGTTCGTAGCGCGGCCGCGCTAACCGCTGCGCCGCCGCTCCCCGCGCTAACCGCTGCGCCGCCGCTCCCCGCGCTAACCGCTGCGCCGCCGCTCCCCGCGCTAACCGCTGCGCCGCCACGCCCCGCGCTCGGGGCACCGACGATCACCCTCATCGATGCATCACCTTGGTCAGCTCCTGGGCATTGGCGAGATTGTCCACAGCGATGGCCAGGAAGACGTTGAGGAGGGTGTCTGTGCGTCACAGTGGATGTCGTTAAGGGCTCAGCACGGACGCCGCGCGGACGCTCAAGGGACAACCTTAGCAGGCGGACACGACGGACGGACGGATGAACAGAGGGATGAACAGATGGACACACGGACAGATGGGGAGACGCACGGATCGAGAGACAGATTGACACACAGACGGAAAGACAAATAGACAGGCAGAAGGATAAACAACAAGCGCTTCTCAAGAAATTAGATTGTCAATCCAAATAATGATTTTAAAGTGCCATACAGCTCCCGGAGGGGAAGAGCGTTCCAGACGGTCGCAGGAGCAGCAGCCAGCCAGCAAAGCCACCACCACCGCTGCTGCTGCTGCTGTGAGGATGACCAGAGTTCGTGTGATGACGATGGTGGGGTGGGTGGGGGTGGTGGGGGGGTGAGGATACAGTTCCCGAAGAGGGTGAGGACGATGAAGTAGAGGGAGGCGAACATCCCGTCGTCGACGCCGCCCTGCGACACGATGGCATCGTACATCACCACGTTCCAGTCCTCGCCCGTCAGGATCTGCACAAAGCGCAGGGCACGTCGTCATCATCACCACCACCATCATCATCGAGATCATCGCTATCATCATCACCATCGTCGCCATCATCGCCATCATCATTATCGCCATCATCGTTATCATCATCATCGCCATCATCGTTATCATCATCATCGCCATCATCATCACCATCATCATTACCATCTTAAACATCATCATCATCGGCATCATCATTGCTATTGTCATCGCCATAATTGCTGTCACGATCACCATCGTCATTGTCATCATCACCATCTTTATCATTGTCATCACCATCATCATCACCACCACCACCACCATCATCATCATCAGCACGACCGCCATCATCGTCATCTTCATCATTGCCATCACCATCATCGCCACCACCGACTATCACCGCCACCACCGTCACCACCGTCGTCCCCTGCATGCGTGCTGCGTGCGGAGTGCGCGATGTCGGGGGTGTGAGTGAGGAACAGAGGGACCGGCCTGGAACACGGTCATGATGGCCGCCGGGAAGGTGTTGAAGTTCGTGTCGGGGGTGCTGTGGTCGAAGTTAAATCTGGAGGAAGACGGGCGACAGAGAAAACGAATTACAAAGACATCTGAGGGAGTATCGTATCCGCTAGAGATCCCATTGCCGGCTCTGAGAATTGACAAAAATAAAACAAAGAGAAATTTTGACTGCCGTGCAACAAACATTACTCTCGTATGGCAGAGCGGGGGGGGGGGGGGGGCGGGAGAGTGCTGCCCTCTGCAGAAGGAATCTCAGAGGTAGTTCTGTGGAATGCACTTCCGTTCTGTGTGGACCAGTGGTCACTTGAAGCAGTGATCTCAGAGGTAGCTCTGTAGACTCCACTTCCGCATGGCCATTCTGTGTGGACCAGTGGTCACTTGATCTCAGAGGTAGCTCTGTAGACTCCACTTCCGCAGGGCCATTCTGTGTGGCCCAGACGTCATTTGAAGAAGGGATCTCAGAGGTAGCTCTGTAATATCTGCTTCTGTGGGTTCTGCTCTCTGACAACACGGAGCAGGAGGATGAGGAGGGGGGAGGGGGATCGCGTTTTGTCGTGTGAGATTATATTTTCACCCCCAACGGATTTCTTCTTTCTCCGGTATTTGCGGAGATTTTTATTTTGCGGTTAAAATCTAGCAGGAGGGGGGAGGGGGAGGGGCCCTGGTAAAGTTTGACTGCATTCCACTCACTGGCCCCCGAAGAGCTGCATGCCCAGCAGAGCGAAGACGACGATGAAGAGGAAGAGCAGGAAGAGGAGGGACACGATGGACTTCATGGAGTTGAGCAGAGACACGACCAGATTCCGCAGAGATGACCAGTACCTACACACAAGCGCACGCGCACAGACAAGGGATCCCCGTGTAGCCTGTAACAGACTGTTGGGAACACGTGCCGATTGCGAGCACCTATGAAGGCCGGCACCGTCGCACACGAGGTGGGTAGCGAGCACCACGCCCCGGCCGCCTTTGTCTCCCTAAGTGGCGATGTATACGCACAGCACCAGGTACTAATTTGAGACTGAGTCGACCTAGGGGGGAGGCCCAGGACCGGTTCAGATAATCGTCACTGGTGTAGGCCGTGAGCGGGGATGGAGCCCGGGTCGCCGGGGGTCGTAGCGCAGCGTAGCGCTAACCACTACGCCGCCGCTCCCCTCAAGAGACGACCATTACCCACGTAGAGACAAAGGTGCCCCACATAGGCTCTCGCAGGCTGTTGGAGGCAAGTGCCGTAAGCGAACAGCAGCAAGTACGAGGCACACGCTCGGGGTGGGTGGCGACCACAATCGCCAGCCAAACGTCACAGTCACTCGAAATGTAAATCTTGCCGTGGGTTCGCTCGCCAACGCACAACCGGCTTCGTGCTGATGTCGAAGCTAATTGCGCACATTTTTGTGTTACGTGACAAACCTTACCAAATGGCCGTGTCGGGTGGTGGCGGGTTTAACGGCGTGTTTATAATTACGCGATCAAACCCATGGTGGGGGGGAAACTTGTATTACGGGTGTGGCCACCGCCACGCCCGGCCGCCTTTGTCTCCCCCCCCCCGGCAGTGACGCTTCTTTACACATCGCACTGGGTACACGCACCGCAGCCACATCGAACACCGCGACGCTTTGTTCGTCCGCACAACCCCAAGCGGCTTGCAGGGCAAGTCGTCGTCGTCATCTTTGTTGTCGTCACCATCGTCGTCATCATCGTCATCATCGTCGTCATCGTCGTCGTCGTCATCGTCGTCGTCATCTTCGTCGTCGTCACCATCGTCGTTACCATCGTCGTCGTCATCTTTGTTGTCGTCACCATCGTCGTTACCATCGTCGTCGTCATCTTTGTTGTTGTCACCATCGTCGTTACCATCGTCGTCGTCATCTTTGTTGTTGTCACCATCGGCTGCCGCTGCGGAAAGTCCCCGAGCGCTAAGAAGTTTTGTGTGTCGTTGGGGGGGGGGGGGTGGAGGGTGGGGAGAGGTGGGGGGGTCCCCCACTCACTTGGTGACCTTGAAGATCCTCAGAAGCCTCAGGGCCCGCAGAACCCTGAGGCCAAACGCCGACCTGGGCTGCAGAGTGGACCAGATGATTTCGAAGATGCTGCCGATCACCACCTGCACCGCACGGACATCCCCGCCCATCAACGCCATGCCTCCTCCTGGTGAGCTCCGCTCCGTACATAGGGGGGGAACTCTGCTTACGAACAAAGCGACTTACGAATGTTCAGAGATACGAACAAACCTGTCCGTATGTCCAGTTGCAGCTGTTCACGATGCTATTGCCTGTGACAGGCTGAAGAAGAGAGCAACTGTGCAGACATCTCTCAGTCAGTTGTTTAAAGAGAGTAGAGAGGAAACACGAGCATCCACATATGCAGAACGTGAAGAACCAGTGGGATCTACATTCACAAGAGATTATAAACGTTTAAAGCCATTCCCCGTCTTTGGTGTAGATGCCGTACAACGTGTTTGGAATTGACAGGAGTCAAGTTGTACTGAAGAACAAATCGACTAACCAACAGATCTCTGGAACCGTTTGTAAGTAGAGGAGTGCCTGCATATAGTAAGTATTCCGTTCAGTTGATCGTGAGTATGTCTTAAGATATGACATATCTGCTGTTTTTGCTGATGCTGTTGTTACTACTATTACTGCTGCAACTGATGATGCCACTGCTCATGCTCCTAGTGATGCTACTGCTGCTGCTGCTGCTGCCATCATAGCTGCTGCCTGCATCTCACCGCAAAGTCGAAGCAGTTGAAGGAGGAGTGGAAGTAGTTCTGCATCCCGAGCCCGTACATCTTGAGCATCATTTCCAGCAGGAAGAGACCCAGGAACACAAACTCCATGTAAGCTGCAAAGACAAAGATCCCCCGTACAGCCTCAACAGACTTTTTGGGGCAAGTGCTTTCAGTGAGTAGCACCTAACGAATGGCCGGCACGGCAACACGAGGGGCTGGGTGGCCAGCACCACGCCCGGCCGCCTTTGTCTTTCCAGCGGCGATGTTGACACGCCGCACCAGGCATTCATTTAAGGCTGAGCCGACCAAGGGGAGGCCCAGGACCGGTTCAGATAATCGTCACTGATGTTGGCCGTGAGCGGGAATCAAACTCGGGGTCGCCGGGTGACTAGGCTGAGACCCTCAACTTGCCGCACAAGAGACCACAGTTTGACCACAGAGCCGTCGTGAGTCTATGGGAGTCTATGGGCCTTTCACTAAACCTATGGGGACTCTGCATACGTCTATAGGCCTTTCTATTTGTTTATTGATCTCCCTATATCCATGGGATCTGTATGCGAGTCTGTGGTGGGTCGCGACGCAATTATGTGGGTCTCTACACGAGTCTATGGGTCTCTATGCGATGATGTGGCTCTCGCTGTCAGTCTATAATCCTCTTCGTGATGAGGTGCGTCTCTACGCGAGTCTATGGATTTCTCTGTGGGATTGGGGGGGATAATTCGGCGACGGGGGGGGGGGGGAGGATTGGTAGGGGGGGGTTGGTGAAAGGAGGGGGAGGAATTGGTGGGGGGGGGGAGTAGTGCCGACTCACAGAGCACTTCGGTGAGCTCCTTGGGCTGCTTGTAGTGGACCATGGCGACGCAGAGCGTGTTGAGCGCCACCAGGCAGAGCACCGTCCAGTAGAACGCCTGAGACTTCACCATGCGGCGGATGCAGAAGCGCAGGCGCTTCTCCTTGCGCTGAAAGTACGAGGAGGAGGAGGCCGCAGCGGCACCGGCCGCGACGCCGCTGGCGCCGGCGCCGCCCGAGGCACCGGCCAGGCTGCCCCCTCCGACGCCGCCGATTCCCGCGCCGATGGCCGCGCCGGCGCCGTCGGCTTTGACGCCGGTGATGCTGGCGCGGGCGAACGGGGAGCCTGGGCAGACGGGCAACGCGCAGAGAGGTCACGTGTACAACCACGACGATGATGACGAGGAGGTGGAGTGGGGTGGCGATGGTGGCCGACGATGGTGGATTGGATTTGCAATGCGTCCGTAGAGCTACGAGTTCACTTTCACCTCACTCAGATGCCCGTCCGCTCGCTCGCTAACCCGCTCAGCCAGGCTGCTCACTAACTCACTTGATCGCCACTCATTCGCTTATGACCCCACCCGCCTACTCACCAACCCACTTACTCAGTCATCCACCCACCAACCTACTAACTCACTCACCCACCCACACACTCATTCACTCACCCACCTACTCACTCACTCACTCACCCACCCACCGACCTACCTACTCACTCACCCCTCCACCAACTCACTCATCCACCGACTCACCCACTTATCCATGCCATTCATTCGCCCGCCTACTCATTAATTCAGTCACCCGACTCACTCATCTACCAACCCGCTCACCTATTCACTCATTAACCCACTCAACCACCACCCACCCAATGGCCCAATCACTTGCTCGCTCCCCTACTTATTCACTAACTCACTCACCCACCCACACAATCAATCACTCACCCACCTACTCATTCACTCACCCACCCACCGACCTACCTACTCACTCACTCACCCCTCCACCAACTCACTCATCCACCGACTCACCCACTTATCCATGCCATTCATTCGCCCGCCTACTCATTAATTCAGTCACCCGACTCACTCATCTACCAACCCGCTCACCTATTCACTCATTAACCCACTCAACCACCACCCACACAATAGCCCAATCACTCGCTCGCTCCCCCACTTATTCACCCAAGGGAAGGAGAGAAAGGAAGCAATCAAGGGAGTGTGAAGGTGCAGTTGAGGAGGGAGGTTGTAAACCACGATTTTGCTGCGATAAGGCATCAACCACGATCTCTTGCACAATACAAGACCCACGAGATCTCGTACGATATGCGATCCAAGAACGATATAAGACCCACAATATCTTGTACAATATAACACCCACGACCTCTCACACGCCACAAGACTCACCACCTCTCACACGCTACAAGACCCACAACCTCTCACACGCTACAAGACCCACCACCTCTCACACGATACAAGACCCACCACCTCTCACACGCTACAATACCCACCACCTCTCACACGCTGCAAGACTCACCACCTCTCACACGCTACAAGACCCACCACCTCTCACACGCTGCAAGACTCACCACCTCTCACACGCTACAAGACCCACCACCTCTCACACGCTACAAGACTCACCACCTCTCACACGCTGCAAGACTCACCACCTCTCACACGCTACAAGACTCACCACCTCTCACACGCTACAAGACCCACCACCTCTCACACGCTGCAAGACCCACCACCTCTCACACGCTACAAGACTCACCACCTCTCACACGCTACAAGACCCACCACCTCTCACACGCTGCAAGACTCACCACCTCTCACACGCTACAAGACCCACCACCTCTCACACGCTGCAAGACCCACCACCTCTCACACGCTACAAGACTCACCACCTCTCACACGCTACAAGACCCACCACCTCTCACACGCTGCAAGACTCACCACCTCTCACACGCTACAAGACCCACCACCTCTCACACGCTGCAAGACTCACCACCTCTCACACGCTGCAAGACTCACCACCTCTCACACGCTACAAGACTCACCACCTCTCACACGCTACAAGACCCACCACCTCTCACACGCTACAAGACTCACCACCTCTCACACGCTGCAAGACTCACCACCTCTCACACGCTACAAGACCCACCACCTCTCACACGCTGCAAGACTCACCACCTCTCACACGATACAAGACCCACCACCTCTAACAAACTACAAGACCCACAACCTCTCACACGATACAAGACCCACCACCTCTCACACGCTAAAAGACCCACCACCTCTCACACGCTACAAGACCCACCACCTCTCACACGCTACAAGACTCACCACCTCTCACACGCTACAAGACCCACCACCTCTCACACGCTACAAGACCCACCACCTCTCACACGCTACAAGACCCACCACCTCTCACACGCTACAAGACTCACCACCTCTCACACGCTACAAGACCCACCACCTCTCACACGCTACAAGACCCACCACCTCTCACACGCTACAAGACCCACCACCTCTCACACGCTACAAGACCCACCACCTCTCACACGCTACAAGACCCACCACCTCTCACACGCTACAAGACCCACCACCTCTCACACGCTACAAGACTCACCACCTCTCACACGCTACAAGACCCACCACCTCTCACACGCTACAAGACCCACAACCTCTCACACGCTACCAGACCCACCACCTCTCACACGATACAAGACCCACCACCTCTCACACGCTACAAGACCCACCACCTCTCACACGCTACAAGACCCACCACCTCTCACACGCTACAAGACCCACCACCTCTCACACGCTACAAGATCCACGATCTCTCACACGCTACAAGACCCACCACCTCTCACACGCTACAAGACTCACCACCTCTCACACGCTACAAGACCCACTACATCTCACACGCTACAAGATCCACGATCTCTCACACGCTACAAGACCCACCACCTCTCACACGATACAAGACTCACCACCTCTCACACGATACAAGACGCACCACCTCTCACACGATACAAGACCCATCACCTCTCACACGCTACAAGACCCACCACCTCTCACACGCTACAAGACCCACCACCTCTCACACGCTACAAGACCCACCACCTCTCACACGCTACAAGACCCACCACCTCTCACACGCTACAAGACTCACCACCTCTCACACGCTACAAGACTCACCACCTCTCACACGCTACAAGACTCACCACCTCTCACACGCTACAAGACCCACCACCTCTCACACGCTACAAGACCCACCACCTCTCACACGCTACAAGACCCACCACCTCTCACACGCTACAAGACTCACCACCTCTCACACGCTACAAGACTCACCACCTCTCACACGCTACAAGACTCACCACCTCTCACACGCTACAAGACCCACCACCTCTCACACGCTACAAGACCCACCACCTCTCACACGCTACAAGACCCACCACCTCTCACACGCTACAAGACCCACCACCTCTCACACGCTACAAGACCCACTACATCTCACACGCTACAAGATCCACGATCTCTCACACGCTACAAGACCCACCACCTCCCACACGATACAAGACTCACCACCTCTCACACGCTACAAGACCCACTACATCTCACACGCTACAAGATCCACGATCTCTCACACGCTACAAGACCCACCACCTCTCACACGCTACAAGACTCACCACCTCTCACACGCTACAAGACCCACTACATCTCACACGCTACAAGATCCACGATCTCTCACACGCTACAAGACCCACCACCTCTCACACGATACAAGACTCACCACCTCTCACACGATACAAGACTCACCACCTCTCACACGATACAAGACCCATCACCTCTCACACGCTACAAGACCCACTACATCTCACACGCTACAAGATCCACGATCTCTCACACGCTACAAGACCCACCACCTCTCACACGATACAAGACCCACGATCTCTCACACGATACAAGACCCACCACCTCTCACACGCTACAAGACCCACCACCTCTCACACGCTACAAGACCCACCACCTCTCATACGATACAAGACCCACCACCTCTCATACGATACAAGACCCACCACATCTCACACGCTACAAGACTCACCACCTCTCACACGCTACAAGACCCACCACCCCTCACACGCTACAAGACCCACCACCTCTCACACGCTACAAGACTCACCACCTCTCACACACTACAAGACTCACCACCTCTCACACGCTACAAGACCCACCACCTCTCACACGCTACAAGACTCACGATCTCTCACACGCTACAAGACTCACCACCTCTCACACGATACAAGACCCACCACCTCTCACACGCTACAAGACCCACCACCTCTCACACGCTACAAGACCCACTACATCTCACATGCTACAAGATCCACGATCTCTCACACGCTACAAGACCCACAACCTCTCACACGCTACAAGACCCACGATCTCTCACACGCTACAAGACCCACCACCTCTCACACGCTACAAGACCCACCACCTCTCACACGCTACAAGACCCACCACCTCTCACACGCTACAAGACTCACCACCTCTCACACGCTACAAGACTCACCACCTCTCACACGCTACAAGACTCACCACCTCTCACACGCTACAAGACCCACCACCTCTCACACGCTACAAGACCCACCACCTCTCACACGCTACAAGACCCACCACCTCTCACACGCTACAAGACCCACCACCTCTCACACGCTACAAGACCCACTACATCTCACACGCTACAAGATCCACGATCTCTCACACGCTACAAGACCCACCACCTCCCACACGATACAAGACTCACCACCTCTCACACGCTACAAGACCCACTACATCTCACACGCTACAAGATCCACGATCTCTCACACGCTACAAGACCCACCACCTCTCACACGCTACAAGACTCACCACCTCTCACACGCTACAAGACCCACTACATCTCACACGCTACAAGATCCACGATCTCTCACACGCTACAAGACCCACCACCTCTCACACGATACAAGACTCACCACCTCTCACACGATACAAGACTCACCACCTCTCACACGATACAAGACCCATCACCTCTCACACGCTACAAGACCCACTACATCTCACACGCTACAAGATCCACGATCTCTCACACGCTACAAGACCCACCACCTCTCACACGATACAAGACCCACGATCTCTCACACGATACAAGACCCACCACCTCTCACACGCTACAAGACCCACCACCTCTCACACGCTACAAGACCCACCACCTCTCATACGATACAAGACCCACCACCTCTCATACGATACAAGACCCACCACATCTCACACGCTACAAGACTCACCACCTCTCACACGCTACAAGACCCACCACCCCTCACACGCTACAAGACCCACCACCTCTCACACGCTACAAGACTCACCACCTCTCACACACTACAAGACTCACCACCTCTCACACGCTACAAGACCCACCACCTCTCACACGCTACAAGACTCACGATCTCTCACACGCTACAAGACTCACCACCTCTCACACGATACAAGACCCACCACCTCTCACACGCTACAAGACCCACCACCTCTCACACGCTACAAGACCCACTACATCTCACATGCTACAAGATCCACGATCTCTCACACGCTACAAGACCCACCACCTCTCACACGCTACAAGACCCACGATCTCTCACACGCTACAAGACCCACCACCTCTCACACGCTACAAGACCCACGATCTCTCACGCTACAAGACCCACCACCTCTCACACGATACAAGACCCACGACCTCTCACACGCTACAAGACCCACCACCTCTCACACGATACAAGACCCACGACCTCTCACACGCTACAAGACCCACCACCTATCACACGCTACAAGACCCACGATCTCTCACACGCTACAAGACCCACCACCTCTCACACGCTACAAGACCCACCACCTCTCACACGATACAAGACCCACGATCTCTCACACGCTACAAGACCCACCACCTCTCACATGATACAAGACCCACCACCTCTCACACGATACAAGACCCACGATCTCTCACACGCTACAAGACCCACGATCTCTCACACGCTACAAGACCCACCACCTCTCACACGCTACAAGACCCACCACCTCTCACACGATACAAGACTCACCACCTCTCACACGCTACAAGATCCACCACCTCTCACACGATACAAGACCCACCACCTCTCACACGCTACAAGACTCACCACCTCTCACACGCTACAAGACCCACCACCTCTCACACGCTACAAGACCCACCACCTCTCACACGATACAAGACCCACCACCTCTCACACGATACAAGACCCACCACCTCTCACACGATACAAGACCCACCACCTCTCACACGCTACAAGACTCACCACCTCTCACACGCTACAAGACCCACTACATCTCACACGCTACAAGATCCACGATCTCTCACACGCTACAAGACCCACCACCTCTCACACGATACAAGACTCACCACCTCTCACACGATACAAGACTCACCACCTCTCACACGATACAAGACCCATCACCTCTCACACGCTACAAGACCCACTACATCTCACACGCTACAAGATCCACGATCTCTCACACGCTACAAGACCCACCACCTCTCACACGATACAAGACCCACGATCTCTCACACGATACAAGACCCACCACCTCTCACACGCTACAAGACCCACCACCTCTCACACGCTACAAGACCCACCACCTCTCATACGATACAAGACCCACCACCTCTCATACGATACAAGACCCACCACATCTCACACGCTACAAGACTCACCACCTCTCACACGCTACAAGACCCACCACCCCTCACACGCTACAAGACCCACCACCTCTCACACGCTACAAGACTCACCACCTCTCACACACTACAAGACTCACCACCTCTCACACGCTACAAGACCCACCACCTCTCACACGCTACAAGACTCACGATCTCTCACACGCTACAAGACTCACCACCTCTCACACGATACAAGACCCACCACCTCTCACACGCTACAAGACCCACCACCTCTCACACGCTACAAGACCCACTACATCTCACATGCTACAAGATCCACGATCTCTCACACGCTACAAGACCCACCACCTCTCACACGCTACAAGACCCACGATCTCTCACACGCTACAAGACCCACCACCTCTCACACGCTACAAGACCCACGATCTCTCACGCTACAAGACCCACCACCTCTCACACGATACAAGACCCACGACCTCTCACACGCTACAAGACCCACCACCTCTCACACGCTACAAGACCCACGATCTCTCACACGCTACAAGACCCACCACCTCTCACACGCTACAAGACCCACCACCTCTCACACGATACAAGACCCACGATCTCTCACACGCTACAAGACCCACCACCTCTCACATGATACAAGACCCACCACCTCTCACACGATACAAGACCCACGATCTCTCACACGCTACAAGACCCACGATCTCTCACACGCTACAAGACCCACCACCTCTCACACGCTACAAGACCCACCACCTCTCACACGATACAAGACTCACCACCTCTCACACGCTACAAGACCCACCACCTCTCACACGATACAAGACCCACCACCTCTCACACGCTACAAGACTCACCACCTCTCACACGCTACAAGACCCACCACCTCTCACACGCTACAAGACCCACCACCTCTCACACGATACAAGACCCACCACCTCTCACACGATACAAGACCCACCACCTCTCACACGATACAAGATCCACGATCTCTCCCTCGAGATGTCGCGGGTCTTGTATCCTGCCAGCGGGGGCTGCGAGCCAGAACCTACACGCCTGCGCCTATCACCCATTGTAAGATCTCCGATCCTCATACCGTCAATTGTCCGTTCTACATCAAAGCTGTGATGCTGCGATTCAGGTCACATGTTTTCGACTTCCTCGGGTAGAGTTCTTGTTGTTGTTGTTTTTGTTTAAAAAGAGGCACCAGGTGGTTGAGTGATCACAGATGCTGAGCCGACACCGCTGCGAGCGCATGGGTTCCAATCCGGGTTACAGTTGCTGCCTGTGGTGAAGCCGGGTTTCTCTAGTGCGGTGAATTGATGGTCTAAGCCCAGTCACCAGTGACTCACACAAAGATCCATAGACTCACATCGAGAACCATAGACTCATTCACATAGAGACCCATACACTCACATAGAGACCCATACACTCACATAGAGACCAAGAGACCAGCATAGAGACTCATAAACATAGCTCCGTGTATCTTCTTGGTTCTTTCGGTAAAGTCACGTAGAAGGGAAATAACAAAATAATAAAAATAAAACATAATAAAATACAATTCTCACGACGTTTCGGCCACAACGCAAGCAGCCGTCCTCAGGTGAAGAACAGGTCTGTCTTCAGACGCTGTAGCCAGCAATTCACATGGTGAGCGAAGGTTTACAGGGGCTGCATCGCCCGGCTGGTACTACGGTAGCCAGCAAGTTACAAGTTAAACTAGCGCGGCACGGGCTAGAGAAGAGATGGGGCTGATGCGGTACAAGAGGACGCGGAGCCGAGTGGACTTGCCAATGACCGGTAGCAGCGGTGTCAAGATCGGCCTTTGTGGATGCCGATCTTGACATCGCTCCTGGGGAGTTGGAGGCAGTTGCCCTCCAGCAGCAACGGATGGCAGAGGAGCGACGCTCACAACGACGAGCAGAGCACGGGCGAGCATAGCTGGTGTGCATCTGTCAGTCATCTCAGTCGGTCAACCCACGGCACCTCGTTCTGTGCCGTGACCTTCCGTCAGCGAGCCTTCGACACTTCACGTGGCCACATGAACGCCGCTCAGCGGCAAATCGTGGTTGTTGCTGTTGTTCGCGTGTGCGTGTTAGCGCTCGTGTGTGTGTGTGTGTTAGCGTGTCGTGAACAGTTAAGTAATCTTTAACTTAGTCTGGAAGTACCAGCCAATTGTGAAAGGCGATTACAACTGTTCGCGAGAAACTGACATTGCCGGTTCTCGTCGCATCACGAGAAATGATAACACCACAGCAAAACCCGGACCTCCACCCACATGCGACAGAGAAAGCCACAAGCGCATGCACACAGAGTGGCGCACAGAGCGACACAAACAGCACCACGGCACGCACAGCACGGTAACATAAAGCACACGCACGCAGGGCCAGATTAACATACGGGGCTATCAGGGTCTCTGGCCAGAGGGCCTCTGGATTTTTTTTATTGTTTCTGTCCCTCTAGAAAAAAGTTAATGACAAAAAAATATATATAAATACACGAGTGGCGCACGCCAGTCAACTAGCACTGGTTCAATAAAAATGTGAACTCCACCTCATTCCGTCGGTACGGGATCGAGCGTTTCCCCCTTGCACGCGCGTTTTTTTTTCCCTTCTCCTTATGGTTAAGCCGGTCTCCTCCCACACATGTATGGACACGCGTCAATTGGCGGACACCACCTTAATATACGCAGGACCCCCAGAGCTTGGGGAATCGTTGGTACCCCTGCCCTCGCGCTCGTCTGTGGTTCCCCCTCCTGGCGCCTCTCTCTACGGGAGAGCGGACATCGCAGGAGGACCCCAAACGGACCGTGACCAACAGGGGACGAACACGCGAGCGGCGGGAGAGCCCACCGTGGACGTTAACTCGGGGAGAGATGACGTGAGTTTGGCACTGGGCACGGGCGTGCCGTGGTGAACCGGTTAGAGAGGGAGGGAGCTGAATATACACCACACGGTGGGGGGCGGAAGCAACTTTAACCAACCCCCCCCCTGAATGTTAATCTGGCCCTGCACACACACGGACGCACAAACGAGCGCGAGGAGTGCGTCTGACCAGGCTCCGCGACACTGGGCGTCTGCTGCTGCTTCTCTGCGGCCAGGCCACCTTCCTCTGCGTGGATTAAATCATTCCGGCTTTTCCGTAGCGTGGCCCTCCTCAGGACTGTGGAGAGATCCCGGCGCCGGGCTCGTTATCATCATCGTTATTGTCGTCGTCGTCGTCGTCGTCATCGTCGCTATTAGCATCATTGTCACCGTTATCAGCGTCGTTGTTATCACCATCAGTGTCATCATCGTCACCATCAGCGTCATCATCGTCACCATCAGCGTCATCATCGTCACCATCAGCGTCATCGTTATCAGCGTCTTCATTATCACCATCACTGTAATCACCATCAGCATCATCGTCTTCATTATCACCATCACTGTAATCACCATCAGCGTCATCATCTTCATTATCACCATCACCGTCATCACCATCAGCGTCATCATCGTCACCATCAGCGTCATCATCGTCACCATCTGCGTCATCATCGTCACCACCATCATCGTCACCATTAGCGTCACCATCACCATCACCGCTGTCACCGTCATCGTCGTAAATCACTCTTGTTAATGAGTGTGTGTTTTGTGTTGTGTGTTTTGTGTTGTGTGTGTTTATGTTGTGTGTTTTGTGTTGTGCGTATTTTAGTTGTGTGTATTTGTGTTCTATCTATTTGTGTTGTGCATGGGCGTTCGCTGTCGTTGTGTTCGTGGCTTCCAGGTGAGAGCGAGCGGCTCGCGAGCGGAAAGTCACGAGGTCAAATCCCGATTTGTGGGGGAGTTGACTCGGCCCCCATCATCATTCCTCCGGGGGTCGGATGGGTCGATAAATTCAGCACCACTTTGTGGCGGAAGTCAATCCCTACAGACAAGACTCGCCCTCCCTCGCCATAGTAATGTGGAATGTCCAAGACCGGCTCTGCAGGGCTGTGAACGGGAGATGAGCGGCGATGCCCCAATGCTCCTTTGAGCAGCAGGAGATCACGTGGGAGTGGTTAGCACACCGCGCCATGAATCCGCCAGACAAACGTGCTAACAGCACTTACCCCAATAGTCTGTTAAGTCTATAGGGTGGATCTTTATCTTTACCTTCGTCTAAATAAATTGACGCCCATTGCGAAATAGGCACTCTATCATCGTGTCTCCATGGGCATACATTATATTGTTATTAAGTTGTTGTGCCTTGCAATATCATGATTTTGTATACGTTTGTTGTTGTTGTAACGTTCTTACACCGTGCCCTTACTGGACATCTGTGAAAAAAATGACTTTATAACTCATCGGATTCCTCCTACCTCATAAATACAATCTTCTGATTCTGATATTTAATCTCGCGGGTTAAATAAAGAGTGGTACATCCACTAACGGAACCAACTGCTGGCGTCATGTTGTGGTTGACACGGGTCCTGATGCTTTATTTAGCCGACTCTGCAAACCCCTCGTGAGCCCAGCACCGGTGCAGCCGCACCGCCTGCACACTCGACAGCTGCACCACTTGCCCCTTTACCATGAATCGTCATCACCCTGACCACCGCCATCATCGTCATCGTGAGCACGCGGGGGGGGGGGGGTGTCTCTATCGCCATCGCCATCTTGCACCACAAACGATGGGGCCCAAGAGCGATCGCCTCGCAAACGCAAGAGGAGGAGGAGGTTGCCAAGAGCTCTGTCATGATTGTGCTGCATGCACTGCTGTTGTCGAACCACGGGGGAGGAGAGAGCATTATGGGTTGACTCCGGCGCAGGCCGCGGCAACACAAAGACAAAGATGCCCGTAGAGCCTGTATAAGGCTGTTGGGGCAAGTGCTGTAAGCGAGCAGCGTGCCTGTGAAAGCCGCCCCTGTGGCACGCGAGGGGGCGGGTGGCCGGCGCCACGCCCGACCGCCTTTGCCTCTCCAATGAGGATCTTTACGCACTTACGCTCAGGTACTTAATTACAGCTGAGTCGACCTAGGGGAGGCCCAGGACGGTGCTAGATACGTCACCTGCATTGGCCGCTGCACCGCCGCTCCCCCCACGTACTTGCACGCACACCCTCGCGAGCACGCGCGCTCGCCAACACCCGCACATGCGGACGTGCGCATGCACAGAGACCCCCTCCTCCGCCCCACCGATGCACAGCTCATGCCATCATCGCAAGTGAAAGTCCAAACCAGGGGGAAGGGTGGGGATGAGAGGGGCGGTGATGAGAGGGGGGGTGATGGGAGAAGGGCGATTGCCCCTCCACCCCCTAAAGATTGCCCAGGATGAGTGCAATGGGCACAGCGTGCCGCAGCGCTTTCCCTATCGAACGACTTCGCTTGCCGTTAGCAGTAGCAGCAGCCTGGAGCGCATCGTCGCAGCGGGAGCGAGCGACGGTCCACTGAGGAGCCGCTTTGCCCAGCGGTTGGGTGGGCGCCGTCAAAATACAGCCAATCGGGAAGAGGAGGAGGCGGAGGAGGTAGGTGGAGGTGGAGGAGGAGGCCATCGTCGTCGCGACCTCTGGGTCTACTCGACGCGCGCTCTCATTGGCTGAGCGGGCACCGTGTGATGTCACAAGTCCGTCACCAATGGACGCCGTGCGGGCGCCTCGTACAAGCGCCACGGCTCGGCAGGGCTTTCTTCTGCCCCCATTGTGACACAGACCTCCGGGATCATTGCGGGCTCGGGATGAATAATAACAACACGAGCAATCGACTTGATAATTTACATTTAACAAAGAAAGTAGTTAAGATCGAAACAGGAGGAGGATTTCTCCGCAACTCTGGCGGTCCGCCTGATGATGCTAGTTGTTGTGATTACCGTCGAAACAAGGCCAGGTACTCGAATTGTAAACGGAGTAGTGGGTTCACTCTCCAACACACAACCGGTTAGTGCTGGACTCGTAACGAATCGGCACGTTTTGTTGACGTAACAAACCCTCACTAATTGGCCGTGTCGAGTGGTGGTGGCGGGTTTAACGACACATTTATATTTATGCGATCTAACCCAAAAAAACCTCTATTATGGACAGAAAATAACTTAATGTTTTTATTTTCTTCTGAATGTAAGGTGCCCACATTTAGAGAGCTAATATTTCCAGACTGCCCCCTCCCCCCACCCCTCTCACCCCCGACGGTTCAATCCCCCACTCCACCCACCCAGTGCAGGATTAAGCGAGTGCGGAGCCTGTAACACATACACATTAAAACACGCAATTTTTTACTTCCATAGTAAAGTATTTGGATTTTTTCATTCGCTATTCAGCCAGATAATACGACAAATCGCTAACCTTAAACACCCAGTCGTTCATAAAAGGTGAAGGCAGTATAGTACTATAGTAATAGAGCAAGTGCAGAATCACTGAACAGGAATTGATAGCTTGAAAGCATTTAGAGCGGGGCCCTTGAAAGTGCGGGGCCCAATAGCATATGGAGCTACTTTTGCTACGAGGATAATCCGGCACTGCACCCACCGCACCTTCTACCGGCGTGGCGGGTGTCACTTCCACCTCTTCCAGAGACGTCCGACTCAGCGTGGAAGAGTAGACCAAATACCACGCGGAGAGGGACTCTCTCTGTCGGGCTTCCTCTACCGGAGGGGGGCCCCTGTGCCCAGCGGTGGCGAGAGCAAAGAGATTGCAGGGCTGCGCCTTTGACCTCTGCCCATGTGCTGCAAATCCATATGCTTGGACAACAGGAGTGGAATTACCCAACAGCACCTCGTAGAGCGATTCGAGCCACCGTGGTGCACTGCACTGCCCTGCTCGGCCCAACATAAGTGGCGCGTTCTATCCCAACTCGGAACAACTGCTCCTGGGACTTCCCCGCACGTCAACTCAGCCTCAAGTCTATACCTCGAGGGGTGGGGGGGAAGACAAAGGCGGCCGGGCGTGGTGATTGGCCACACCACCCCCTCTCATTAGGCCCGCTACGTAGAGGTTGCTCGCGGACCAGCACAGGCTACACGAGGGGAGGGGGGATCTTTGGCTATGTTTTGTGTGTGTGCATCCACAGCTGTTGGACGCAAGTGTGTGTACGTACACACACGTGCGTACACACATGTGCGTGTACCGGCGGCACAACAAGTGCCGCATCCAGGCAGCTAGCGGAACACGAAAGGTGGATTGGGAAACCACCCCCACCCCCCCCCCCCCCCCCGTTGTGGGATGGGCAGTCCCTTAATAGGCGCTCGCAAACCATCGTGGCACCTCCCGTATGTGCCTGGCGAGGTGCGGCACATGTCGGCCACCGTCGGGAATGAGCATGGCGATGGGTTTGTTCTTTGTTGTGTTTTTGTGGAGGAGAGACGGATTATTGTTTCGTAGTTATTGCATTGATAAACGTTTAAACACGTGGGCTTTCGCGACCAACATTGTCCATAAGAGAAGTTTGTTGTGGGTTTAATCTCTCACGCACCATTGTGCCACACTTGTAACGAATTCTCACGTTTTGTTTACGTTGACAAATCTTACTAATTGGCTGCACAAGGTGGTGGCGGGTTTAACGATACATTTACATATTGACGCAATCTAACCCCAAAAAGACTCTCTTGTGCAGTCATAATAATTCGCTCTGTCCACCCGGGAAGGCAGTGCTGCTCATACTGGGACGTGTGGCCATTCCCATTGCGCAGCATGTGGCTTCACGTGGGAGGTGAGCGGAGAATCCCAAACGAGCGTCTCCCCCTAGATCGACTTGGCCTTAAATAAGTACTTGGTGCGGTGCGTAAGCAAAATATCAGCACCGGTGGAGAGAAAGGCGGCCAGCGTGGTGCTGGCCACCCACCCCCTTGTGTGCCGGGTCGGACTTCATCGGTGCTACTCGCCAACAGCACTTGTCCCAACAGTCTGCTTGGGCTATACGGGGGATCTTTGTCCATGTGCGTGTGTGCGTGATCCCATGCGAACTACCCCAGGGATTGTGGAGCAGGGCAAAGCGTTTGATTGGAGGTCGCAATCAATTGTTGGAGGCACGCGCGTGCGTGGCGGGTGGGGGTGGCGTGGGGGGTGATCGATGGACTGCGGTGACGCGGCTGCTCGGGGGTTCGTGGTTGCTATTACATCGGCCGCCCTAGTTAATACTCATCATTATCATAGCGGTTGCGATTCTATTATTGTTCTATTACTAGTTTTATTTGATCAGAGAACGCCCCACTGAGCTACGCAGCTCTTTTTTCAGAAGTGATCTGGCCACGTGTAACGATAGCTTAACCAAGTGTCTTGTCATCATCGTGTGGACATTTAGAGCAGCAAAACACTCTGAACGCAACGTTGATTCTAAATGTAGAGGAACAAATCCGGAGGACCCGGAAAAATATCCACGTGACCACAGGGAGAGATAGAAACACGCAGACTCCAAATATACAGCAGCAGCAGCAGGCATCAGGGTTGGGATGGAACCCACGACCTCCTGCACACCAGGCGAGGGAGTTAACATCTCCTGGCCACCGCGGCGAGATGGTGGTAAGACGAGGCCATCAAGCGTAGGCCCAATCACAGTTTCAAAGACGATGTGTACATAATTATTAACGCCATGTTGGTTTGCATGTTTTGCCACAAGCACGTGCCGTTAATGCAGACTTGATGATGCCTTGCAAACGCTGTCTATTTGGCGTTTGAACATTGCCAGAAAGGGTAGAGGGGTCCCATAAGACACTGACTGAGCGCTGTTGGCCTTAATAGGCGCTCGCTAACGACACCAGCCGCCTCGCCCGCTGGAGCTGACCGCCTGCGGCTTTTGTCGATTGCTGGTGGGGGGGGGGGTGGGGGCCCTTACCGTCGAAGGCAGACTTCTCCTCTGCGTTCCTGTCCTCTTCCGCAAGCATCACCTCTTCTGGACACGAGAGACGACACGAGGGGGGAGGGAGGGGTGGGACACGCCACGGTTGAACACTCTTCTCTTTTGGAACTGCTTGTTGTTGCTGTTGTTGTGTTTAGTGACTTGTTGTCCCCCCCCCCCCCAGCGCAGCTCCGATTTGCACGGTTGGCTACGCATGGTGCGAAAGAGGTCCAGCACACACAAAAAACAAAGACAAAGATCCCCCGTGTAGCCTTAACAGACTGTAACAGCAAGTGCTGTTAGCGAGCACCTTTGAAGGCCGGAACGGTACACAAGGGGATGGGTGGCCAGCACCACGCCCGACCGCCTGTCTCCCCAGTGGCGATGTTTACACACCACACCAGGTACTCATTTGAGGCTGTGTCGACCTAGGCGAGGCTCAGGACCGGTTCAGATAATCGTCACTGGTGTTGGCCGTGAGCGGGAATCGAACCCGTGTTGCCAGGTTCATAGCGCAGCGAGCGAACCGCTACGCTACCGCTCCACACACACATACACAAAGGCCAAAGACACACATACATACATACACACACATATATACATGGACACAGACGAGAGAGTGGAACCATCATCCCTACCCCCGTCTCCTATCCAGAGGTCTGTTGGTGGGTCGAGTTGTTAGTAAGTGCAACTTTACTCCTGTCGATTCTAAACGTGTTGTATGGCGTGCACACTATACACGAGACGTGACTTTTAAAGTTGTATAATCTCCTGTAGATGTATATGCTAATGCGCCTTCATGTTCTGCAGATGTAGATGCCACTGGTTCTTCACGGTCTGTAGATGTAGATGCCACCACCGCCATCTATTGCACGGGCAAGTTGAACTTACGACTCTCGGTCCGAACAAGCAACTGGACATACGGACCAGGTTTGTTCGTATCTCCGAAAGTTCGTAAGTCGAATGTTCGTAAGTAGAGTATTCCCCTGTAGTGCATAACACCCCCTCTCCACTCCCCAGGGGGGGGGGGGGCGTGTCAAAAAACGCAACGCCGCTCATCTCCGGGCCCGTTTAGCGGCACATGAAATATTAATGTCGCCCGCATTTTCATTTCAGTTTTTGTGTTCTACGCCCCCCTTACAAATAATAAATTACCCCTCCAGCTGCGCGCAGAGTTACCCCACCTCCCCCCTGTGACACTGATAATGAAGACGCTGTTGCTGTGTTCCGTACACACACGCACACACACGCGCGTACAACACAAACACACACGCCCGCACGCACACACACGCGCGTACAACACAAATACACACGTCCGCACGCACACACATGCACACACACACGCACACACACGCGCGTACAACACAAACACACACGTCCGCACGCACACACACGCGCATACAACACAAATACACACGCCCGCACGCACACGAGCACGCATGCACAACACGCATGCACGCGTGCGCACACGCACACGGCGCGTCAGAACGGGGTGTCTTTGCACGATCATAGTGCAGCGCGTCTTTGTTGTTAGCACACCTGGCCGGCACACCTGGCCGGCACACCTGGCCAGCACATCTGGCTGGCACACCTGCCGTAATCAAATATTAAGCGGGTGGGGAGCGAGACACCACCTGCACCCCACAGAGACAAAGAACCCCTTCCTCGTATAGCCTTAACAGACTGATGGGGCAAGTGCTGTTAGCGAGCACCTATGAAGGCCGGAAAGGTACACGAGGGGGTGGGTGGCCAGCACCACGCTCGACCGCCTTTGTATCCCCAGTGGCGATACTTTACACACTGCACCAGGTACTCATTTGAGGCTGAATCGACCTAGGGGAGGCCCAGGAGCGGTTCAGATAATCGTCACTGGTGTTGGCCGTGAGCGGGAATCGTGTCGCCGGGTTCATAGCGCAGCGCGCTAATCGCTACACTACCGCTCCCCACACACGCACACGTAGCTACTCACACACACACACGTATCTACTCACACACACACACGTAGCTACACAGGCAAACGCAGAGAGAGGGACACAGGCACACGGGCGTGTGAACACACGCAGACACACACACACACACGCAGACACGTCTAGATACTCGTGCACAGACACAATCGCGTGGTGGTGTGCCGAGCGTTGTTGTGTGCCATGCGTTGTGGTGGTGGTGGTGGTGGTGTGCCGAGGGTTGTGGTGTGTGTGTGGTGGTGCTGGCGGCGGTGGTGGTGCTGGTGGCGGGGCGGCAGTGGTGGCGGCGATGGTTGCGGTGGTTGCGGTGGTGGCGGCGGTGGCGGTGGTTGCGGCAGTGGTGCTGGCAGTGGTGGTGGAGCTGGTGGCGGGTCGGCAGTGGTGGCGGCGGTGGTTGCGGTGGTGCTGACGGTGGTGGTGCTGGTGTTGGTGGTGGTGGTTGCGGTGGCGGTGGTTGCGGTGGTGCTGGTGGCGTGTCGCACCGGCCTTGCAGATCCACTCCATGTACCCGTTGAGCTCGCGCTCGATCTGCTGCTGCCGACGCAGCTTGAGGAAGGCGCGGCGGTTCTCCACACGCTCGCGCTCCTTGGCAAACTCACTGCATCCGCGGGAGTGAGGCGAGGGGTCCCAGACACACACACATACAGGGTTACGGAGGCACGTAGGCGCAGACACGTGGGGGTCATGGTTAGACACGTGTTGATGGGTGGGTGGGTGGATGAAGTGCATGGATAGATGAATCGGTAGATAAGATACTTGGAGTTGCAGTGCGGGCAGTGTTGAGCCTATGGGCAGTGTTGAGTCTATGGGCAGTGTTGAGTCTATGGGCAGTGTTGAGTCAATGGGCAGTGTTGAGTCTATGGGTAGTGTTGAGTCTATGGGCAGTGTTGAGTCTATGGGCAGTGTTGAGTCTATGGGCAGTGTTGAGTCTATGGGCAGTGTTGAGTCTATGGGCAGTGTTGAGTCTATGGGCAGTGTTGAGTCTATGGGCAGTGTTGAGTCTATGGGCAGTGTTGAGTCTATGGGCAGTGTTGAGTCTATGGGTAGTGTTAGTGTGGGCGGGACGTGTGCGTGGACGATGAACTTCTTTAACACCGGATGTAGCCAACCGTGCTCATAGGTGCGGGAGGTACGAGAGACGCACGGATAGATGGACGGACGTCACGCGTGGACGGATATGTGGACACGTGCAACGATGCGTGGCGGATCGACAGACAGACGAAGTCTTGAGACTCGCCAAGAGAGAAGGACCAAGGGGGGAGGAACGCACCCAGACAGGACTCCCAGCACGAGGTTGAGCATGAAGAAGGAGCCGATGATGATGAGGGGAACGAAGTAGAGCCAGTTCCACTTGCTCCCGTACACGTCGTTGGTCTGCACGCACACACAAAGACAAAGATCCCCCGTGTAGCCTCAACAGACCGTCGGGGCAAGCGCCGTTAGCGAGTAGCAGCACCTACGAAGGCCGGCACGGCACACGAGGGGGGGGTGGCCAGCACCACGCCCGGCCGCCTTCGTCTCCCGAGTGGCAATGTTTACTACGCACCGCACCGGGTACTCATTTGAGGCCGAGTCGACCTAGGGGAGGCCCAGGTCTGGTTCGGATAATCGACACTAGCGTGACGGCGAGTGGGAATCGAACTCTGGTCGCGGGGTTCGAAGCGCAGCGCGCCGCCAGTGACAACTGCCGTCCACGCTAAGTGGTGGCGAGGTCACCACGGCGCTGGTGCCAGGCCACGTGCACTTTGTGCCCCACGTGAAGTGTCCAAGGCTCGCTGGCAAGAGGTCACGGGGCAGACCCAGGTGCCATGGGTTGACCGACTGAGATGGCTGGCAGAAGCCACCAGCAGCTGTGCCCCCCCCCCCCCCCCACTGTGCTATCACCCACCGTCCCACTCACCCACCATTCACATGCAGTCACCCACTCACTCACCACCTACTCACTCATTCACTCACTCATTCCCTCACTCATTCACTCACTCATTCCCTCACTCATTCACTCACTCTTGCGAACGAGACTCGTTCTGGCCTCATGAGTTCTCACTTCTGGTGAACACCTCCGGTCAGCACGGTTGGCTACGTACGGTGAACGTCGGACAACGCGCGTACAACACGGCACAACACACCATGAACTCGAACATGGCCGAGGTTCGCCGTTCCAATCCAGCGGCCGCCCTGGTTAATACCACCGCTGTTGTTGTGCGGCGTGCCCACACGCTCCCCCCGTCTGCCGGCGGAGCCCGTGAGTGAAATTCACGGGAAAGGGCGACGCACAGCGGCAGTAGCAGCGATAGGGGAGCGATCAGGGGAGTGATAGAGGAGCGATCAGGGGGGTGACTGACTGCTCCGGATAAGCGAGGGGCTGAGTGAGTGCCGGCTCATCAATCACCACTGACTTGTTTCTGCTCCACCGCTCCACACCATCAGGCGCAGCACCGGAATGGGAACTGGGCGCTATTTAAACTCCAAGAAAATTTAAATACACACGAATTATAATTAGTAATCATTAGGCACGTGTGGACATTAAAGGGATCGCCAACGTTACAAATTTAGAATTTCTCCACCCCCCCCCCCCCCACTAAACACACCCCTCCCCACTCACCAGACCCCTCCCCACTCACCACACCCCTCCCCACCAATCAGACCCCTCCCCACCAATCAGACCCCTCCCCACCAATCAGACCCCTCCCCACCAATCAGACCCCTCCCCACCAATCAGACCCCTCCCCACCAATCAGACCCCTCCCCACCAATCAGACCCCTCCCCACCAATCAGACCCCTCCCCACCAATCACACCCCCCCACCAATCAGACCCCTCCTCACTCATCAGACCCCTCCCCACCAATCAGACCCCTCCCCCCTGATCAGACACATCCCACTGATTATCAGTGACGTCAGCAGGATCGATTGTGCCAAGCACGGCCCCTCTGAACGCAGACGAGCCGATCAATCTGCACGTGGGGGGGGGGTAACGCAGAACAAATCCAGAGCACTTCATTTGCAACGAGCGAGGGGCTCAGCAGCGGCGCGCATGTGTGTACATGTGTGTGTGTGTGTACATGTGTGTGTGTGTGCGTGCGCGCGCGCGCGTGTGCGCGTGTGCACGTGTGTGCAGGAAGCGGTGGTGTAGCGGTGAGGGCTTTACTGCGCTACGAACCGGGCGACCTGAGTTCGATTCCCGCTCACAGCCAACATCGGTGACGAATATATTTGAACCGGTCCTGGGCCTCCCCTAGGTCGACTGAGCCTCAAATGAGTACCCGGTGCGGTGTGCAGTAAACGTCGCCACCGGGGAGACAAAGGCGGCCGGGCGAGGTGCTGGCCACCCACCCACCCCCTCGTGCGACTCGCTAACAGCACTTGCCCCAACAGTCAGTGAAGGCTACGCGGGGGATCTTTGTCTTCGTGCCGCCCAGCGGTTGTTAGCGCCACGCTCGTGAGCCCGGCAGAGCCGAGCCGCTCGCAGCCAAACGTCAGCCCCCCCCCCCCCCCCTAGACGGGTGGCCAGTGCGTCTCCGCGCTGCGTAGAAACCGGCGTCGGCAACGGGGAGACAACAAAGGCGCTTGGTCGTGCGGGCGGGCGACACTCGATACCCGGCACTTGCCCCGATGATCCCGAGTCGTCAGCTACACGGGGGACCTTTGTACGTACTATGTTGCCAACCGTGCTGCTGCTCAGAGGTGCGGGGGAAGGACAACAAACTAAACACTAAAGTAGTTCATTAGTCTTCAATAGAGATGACGATGACGATCTAAAAGTGCATCACAGCTCCCAAGGCCTTCTAAACTTCTGGAAGGAAAGAGCTTTCCAGACGGCCGCAGAAGCGGCGCGTGTCGTTCACCCAGGGCTGTCCATGCGTACGCACGCACACACGCGCGTACGTACGCGCGTACGCACGCACGCTGAACTTTTCTCGCAGCACCGGACGTCGCCGACTGTGCTAATGGGAGGCGCGGAGGGGGCGGGGGAAGGCCAACAAACTAAACGCGGTCCTTGGGAAATGAGTTGTCGACCGAGCAGCGGCGCTCCGCTCACGTAGTAGAGGAGGTCTGTCCAGCCCTCCATGGTGATGCACTGGAAGACGGTGAGGATCGCGAAGAGGATGTTGTCGAACTTGGTGATGCCGAAGTTGGGGCCGATCCAGCCCGACTGGCACACGAGGTTGTTGGGGCAAGGCCGCACCCCGCACAAGCGGTCGTCCTCCCAGGATTCTGCCGGAAGATGGACGGGGAGGGTGGAGGATGGGTGGAGGATAGAAGAGGAGGATGGGTGGAGGATGGAAGAGGAGGATGGAAGATGGGTGGAGGATGGAAGAGGAGGGTGGAGGATGGAAGAGGAGGGTGAAAGATGGAGGATGGGTGGAGGATGGAAGAGAAGGGTGGGAGAGGAGGATGGAGGATGGGTGGAGGATGGAAGAGGAGGGTGGACAGGGAGGAGGAGGAGGAAGAGGGGAAGACACCATCGTCGTCATCCTCGTTACCTAGTTGCGCAAATAAACGCCGTTAGCGACCGAGGTGGCGGTGACGTCACCACGGTGCTTTGTGCCAGGCTAGGTACGCGTCGAGGAGGTCACGTGACGTGGACAGACCCCGGGCGTTATGGGTCGACTGACTGAGATGAGCGGCAGATGTACCACCTGTGCCACCCGTCATTCACCCACAGGGACGCGGCCGTCGTGATGATGTTCGCGACACTGCCGCTGATGATGCTGCTGATGATGATGATGCTCATGATACTCATAACACTGCCGCTGATGATGCTGCTGTTGATGCTGCTGCTTATGATGATGATGGTTTTGATGCTGCTGCTGATGATGATTGTGATGATGATGGTTTTGACGATGCTACTGATTGTGATGATGATGGTTTTGATGATGATGCTGCTGATTGTGATGATGATGGTTTTAATGATGCTGTTGATTGTGATGATGATGGTCTTGGTGATGCTGCTGAGGCTGCTGAATGTGGTGATAATGATGGTTTTGATGATGATGTTGCTGCTGCTGGTGATGCTGCTGCTGCTGGTGATGATGATGATAATGTTGCTGCTGATGATGATGGTGGTTTTGATGATGATGGTTTTGATGATGATGATTTTGATGATGATGATTTTGATGATGATGATGTTAATGCTGCTGGTGATGCTGCTGCTGCTGGTGATGATGATGATAATGTTGCTGCTGCTGATGATGGTGGTTTTGATGATGATGATGATGGTTTTGATGATGATGATGTTGCTGCTGCTGGTGATGCTGGCGAGGGCTGAGAGCGCGCACCGGTGACGTTGTTGTAGCAGGTGCTGTGCAGCTTGCCCATGTAGAACTCCATGCCGATGATGGCGAACATGAGGATAGCAAAGAAGAGGAGCAGCTCAATCTGCAGCAAGGGGATCATCGCCTTCATGATGGACTTGAGTACCACCTGCAGACCTGCACGGCATCAGCAGCACCATCGTTACCATCAGCAACAACAGTATCATCGGCGTCGTCATGAGCAGTTGCAGCAGCATAATCATCATTAGTAGCAAGCACAGCAGTATCGTCAGCATCATCAGCAGCATCATCATCAGCACCATCGGCATCATCAGCAGCATCAGCAGCAGCAACACCGTCATCAGCAGTAGCAGCAACATCATCAGCAGCACCATCGTTATCAGCAGTAGAAGCAGCAGGAGCAGCATGACCAGCAGCAGCAGCAGTATCGTAATCAGTAGCAGCACCATCATTACCAGTAGCCGCATCATCGCAATCATCATCAGCACCACCACCATCAATAGCTGAACAATCATCATGAGCAGCATCATTTTCATCAGCAGCAGCAAGCAGCACCATCATCAACATCAGCATCATCATCAGTCGCAGCACCATCATCATCAGTAGCAGCATCATCGCCATCATCATCAGCATTACCATTATCAGTAGCAGCATCATTGTCATCATCAGTAGCAAACAGCACCATCATCATCATCAGCAGCAACAGAATCATCATCAGCAGCACCACTATCAGTCGCACATCATCATAAGCAGCACCATTAGCAAGCATCATCAGTAGCAGCATCATCGCCATCATCATCAGCAGCAGCATAATCAGCAGTTCATGCCGACACCATCATCTACATCATCGAACGCAGGCATCGAGAGTGTGAGTTGCTAGAGACGGGAGAGTCTGATGGAGTGGGGGAGTGGGAGTGCGAGGGAGTGGGAGGGAGTGCGGGGGAGTGGGAGGGAGTGTGAAGGAGTGTGAGGAAGTGGGAGGGGGAGTGGGAGGGAGGGAGGGGAGTGTGAGGGAGTGCGAGGAAGTGGGAGGGAGGGGGTGTGCGAGGGAGTGGGAGTGTGAGGGGGAGTGTGAGGGAGGGGGAGTGCGAGGGAGTGTGAGGGAGTGTGAGTGCGAGGGAGTGTGAGGGAGGGGGAGTGCGAGGGAGTGGGAGTGCGAGGAAGTGGGAGGGAGGGGGTGTGCGAGGGAGTGGGAGTGTGAGGGGGAGTGTGAGGGAGTACTTGGGATGCCAGACACGAGCTTGAGCGGCCGTAGCACTCTGACGGCACGCAGAGTGCGCAGGTCGTAGTAGCTGCCCATGTTAGCGAGCAGCCTGGCACGCACACAAAGACAAAGATCCCCCGTGTAGCATCACAGACTGTTGGGGAAAGTGCCGCGAGCGGGGAGCAGCACCTCTGAAGGGCGGCACGGCACACGGGGTGACGTCGACACACACCGACCTAGGGGAGGGCCCAGGGCCGTGAGGTTCGTAGCGCGGCGCGCTCACCACCAACAACAACAACACCAACACCCCCACCACCACCACCAACACCCCCACCCCCACCAACACCCCCACCAACACCACCAACACCCCCACCAACACCACCACCACCAACACCACCACACCACCACCAACACCCACCACCACCAACACCACCACCAACACCAACACCCCCACCACCACCACCTCCAACACCCCCACCACCACCACAACCAACACCCCCACCACCACCAACACCCCCACCAACACCAACACCCCCACCAATACCCCCACCAACACCAACAACACCACCAACACCACCACCAACACCCCCACCAACACCCCCACCACCACCAACACCCCCACCAACACCCCCACAACCACCAACACCCCCACCAACACCACCACCACCAACAACAACACCACCAACACCAACACCCCCACCACCAACACCAACACCCCCACCAACACCCCCACAACCACCACACCCCCACCAACACCACCACCACCACCAACAACACCACCACCAACACCACCACCAACACCACCACCACCAACACCAACACCCCCACCACCACCACCTCCAACACCCCCCACCACCACCACAACCAACACCACCACCAACACCCCCACCAACACCCCCACCAACACCCCCACCAACACCCCCACCAACACCAACAACACCACCAACACCACCACCAACACCCCCACCAACACCCCCACCACCACCAACACCCCCACCAACACCCCCACCAACACCCCCACCACCACCAACACCCCCACCAACACCCCCACCAACACCAACACCCCCCACCAACACCACCAACACCACCACTAACACCCCCACCAACACCCCCACAACCACCAACACCCCCACCAACACCACCACCAACACCAACAACACCACCAACACCACCACCACCAACACCAACACCAACACCCCCACCAACACCACCACCAACAACACCACCAACACCACCAACACCAACACCACCACCAACACCACCACCAACACCAACACCACCACCAACACCACCAACACCACCACCAACACCCCCACCACCACCAACACCACCACCAACACCAACACCCCCACAACCACCAACACCCCCACCAACACCACCACCACCAACAACAACAACACCACCAACACCACCACCACCACCACCAACACCAACACCCCCACCACCACCACCTCCAACACCCCCACCACCACCACAACCAACACCCCCACCACCACCAACACCCCCACCAACACCAACACCCCCACCAACACCAACAACACCACCAACACCACCACCAACACCCCCACCAACACCCCCACCACCACCAACACCCCCACCAACACCCCCACCAACACCCCCACCACCACCACCCCCACCAACACCCCCACCAACACCCCCACCAACACCCCCACCAACACCACCACTAACACCCCCACCAACACCCCCACAACCACCAACACCCCCACCAACACCACCACCAACACCAACAACACCACCAACACCAACACCACCAACACCACCACTAACACCCCCACCAACACCCCCACAACCACCAACACCCCCACCAACACCACCACCAACACCAACAACACCACCAACACCACCAACACCAACACCAACACCCCCACCAACACCACCACCAACAACACCACCAACACCACCACCAACACCAACACCACCACCACCACCACCAACACCACCACCACCAACACCCCCACCACCACCAACACCACCACCAACACCCCCACCACCAACACCCCCACCACCACCAACACCCCCACCAACACCCCCACATACACAACACCACCACCACCAACACCACCAACACCACCACCACCAACACCCCCACCAACACCACCACCAACACCCCCACCAACACCCCCACCAACACCAACACCCCCCGGCCACTTGCCACTCGGTGACGTCACCACGGCGCCAGTGCCAGGCCAGGTGCACTTTGAGGCCACGCGCAGCGGCGAGGGGGTCTCGGGACAGACCCAGCAGGTGCCACGGGTTGGCCGACTGAGATGACCACTGGTAGATGCACCACCAGCTGTACCCCTACCGTGCCAGGCTAGGTGCAGGAGTTCTCGGGACAGACCCAGCAGGTGCCACGGGTTGGCCGACTGAAATGACCACTGGTAGATGCACCACCAGCTGTACCCCTACCGTGCCAGGCTAGGTGCAGGAGTTCTCGGGACAGACCCAGCAGGTGCCACGGGTTGGCCGACTGAGATGACCACTGGTAGAGGCACCATCAGCTGTACCTCCTACTGTGCCAACTCGCTGTGTTTTTTCCGCCCAGCGCTCCGCTCGTTGTTGTGAGCATCGCCCCTCTGTCCTCTGCTGCTGCTGGAGGGCGACTGCCTCCCACAGAGGCCGATCTTGACACCGCCGGTACCAGTCTTCGGCAAGTCTACCCAGTTCCACATCCTCCCGTACCGTATTAGTCTCTAGCCCGTGTCGTGATCGTTTAGCCCTCTCTGTCCGGCCAAACAGAAGCTGCTTGGGCATGCGGTGGTTGGGCATGCGGGCTACGTGACCCAGCCAACGCAGCCTCGCCTGCCGGAAGAACTCACCGATGGGAATGTGTCCAGATCTTTCAAGGATTTGGGAGCTCCTCACACAATCCAACCTGGCATGCCAGTCTGAATGTTGGTAACCAGCGCAGGTGTTTAATTAGCGAGGTCCACGTTTCAAAAGCATAGAGGAAGAAGGGCATCACTATAGCCGATAAATACCAGTGTGGTGTGAGTGTGGTGTGGTGTGAGTGTGGTGTGGTGTGAGTGTGGTGTGGGTGTGGTGTGAGTGTGGTGTGGGTGTGGTGTGTAGAGAAGAGGGTTTATTTTTGTGCTCGTGACCGGGTCGTGGATGCGTCCTGATTTTCAATCGAGCGACGGCGGCGGGAGCGGAGAGAGAGAGACGAGAGAACAAGGACACGCACACAAAGACAAAGACCCCCCGCCTAGCCTCAACACACTGTAGGGGCAAGTGCTGTTTGCGAGCGCCTACGGCACGGTACACGAGGGGGTGGGTGACCAGCACCGGGCCCGACGGCCTTTGTCTCCCCGGTAACGATGTTTACACACCGCACCGGGTACGCATTTGAGGCTGCGTCTACCTAGCGGAGGCACATGTCCTCTTCAGATAATCGTCACCGGCGCTGGCCGTGAGCGGAGCACAGCGGAGCACAGCGCGCGAACCGCCGTGCCACCACCGTGCCACTGCCGTGCCACCGCCGTGCCACCGCCGTGCCACCGCCGTGCCACCGCCGTGCCACCGCCGTGCCACTGCCGTGCCACCGCCGTGCCACTGCCGTGCCACTACCGTGCCACCGCCGTGCCACTGCCGTGCGACTACCGTGCCACCGCCGTGCCACTGCCGTGCCACTGCTCCCCATGGCCACCAACGACAGCTCATCGAAGTGGCGGCTCATCATCATCATCACTCACAGTGGAGGTGTTTGTGGGTGAGATCGTGTAAATATATAAATGTGTCGTTAAACCCGCCACCACCCGACACAGCCAACTAGTAAGGGTTGTCACGTAAACAGAACGTGCCAATTCTTCACTAGCACAGCACTAGTGTATAGTGTAGTGTATTGTGTATAGTGTGTAGTGTATAGTAGTGTAGTGTATAGTAGTGTAGTGTATTGTATAGTAGTGTATTGTAGTGTATAGTAGTGTATAGTGTAGTACAGTACAGCACTAGTGTATAGTGTAGTGTATAGTGTGGTGTATAGTGTATAGTAGTGTATAGTGTAGTAAACTAGTACAGCACTAACCGGTGTGTTGGAGAGCCAAGCCACAACATTTACAATCCGAGTACGACGTTTCACCAGTTATTACAACTTGCTTCATCAGGCGACAGCAAGATTTGTGGAGAACTCCACCTGTTTCGTTACGAAATCATCATCATCATCACGTGGAAATGTATAGCAGCAGCCAAATGTGGAGCGAAAAACCGGAGGACCCGGAGAAAATTCCACGCGACCACGCGGAGAGAGAGACGCAAACTCCAAATATACAGTGGCAGGCATCTGGGTCCGGATCGAACCCACGACCTCCTGTGTACCAGGCGAGGTAGTTAACATCTCATAGCCGCCACCACCACCACTCTGCTGCCATACCTGGCACGACCCTCCTGAAAACAAGTCACGAGACTCAGAGAGGCTCTCTCCTGGGTGAACGAGCAAAACGATGACATCAATAATAAATAAATAAGAGTAAAGGAACAATCAACGCCTTTAACTTGAAATGGAACGTGCGAAAGTGAGAGAACGCCTCGTGGGCTATAGATATTTTGTGAAAAGGTCTCAGGGGATTAGGCGTCACCGCACAAAGCCTTGGCCTACTTTAACTGCAATCGCCCTTGGTTGTACAACGCTAACAAAATGCAATTATAACGATAACCCTGAGGCATCGGGCAATCCGCTGCTGGATGAAGGCCTCGCCACGCCGTGCCGGTCTCATGGGGGCTGTCTGACCGTAATTCAACGCGCTGCTTCGGTGCGCATTCGTGATGCCGAGGGCTGCCTGGGACCGGCTCCGTGAGCGATCGGCGTCGCTGCTGTTGGCGGTCGTAGCCGGGAATCGATCTCAGGTGGCCAGGTTCGTAGCGCGAGGCGCTAACCGCACACCCACACGCACACAAATGCACGTACGCACACACGCACACACACACCATGTACACACACACCCGCATACCACATGCACACACACGGTACGCACACATCACACACGGTACGCACACATCACACACGGTACGCACACACCACACACGGTACGCACACACACACACGCACACACAAACGCACACACACACACATCACGCACACACACACGCACACACTCACACACACGCACACACGCCCACCATCAGTGCGAAAAAGCCACGCGCCACTTCCCATCAGCATCCCCTCACCCGGAAGCGGGGAACCATGGAAACGGGTCGCCACGGCAACCAACAATGGGGTCCACAGGCATCGCCATGGAGACTGGGGGAGAGGATGATGGAGACAACCATGCCAGAACAGAGGTTTTTCTCCTCTTAAAATGCACACGCGGTCAGCGTGATCCACTTTTCACGTGGGCATTTAGGGACTGGCGCTCGCTTCCTGGGTATAGACCTGCAGAGCCAGTGGTGGAAATTCCACATTCCTATGGCGGAGATAGTATTTCTATCGGATAACTGCTCTTTACTTTTCTCCGCAAAGTTACCACCACCGCCATCACCGCCACCACCACCACCACCATCGACGCCACCATCACCGCCACCACCATCACCGCCACCACCATGACCGCTACCACCACCGCCACCACCACCATCGACACCACCACCATCGACACCACCACCATCAACACCACCATCACCACCACCACCACCACCGCTACCACCGCCACCACCACCACCGCCACCACCACCATCGACACCACCACCATCGACACCACCACCATCAACACCACCACCACTACCACCATCGACACCACCACCATCGACACCGCCACCATCGACACCACCACCATCAACACCACCACCGCCGCCACAAACAATCACCACTGGCACGACGCCGGGTGCATCGTTCGCGAGCTCCATTATTTTGGCGGAAAAAAAGAAACGAAATAAAACGACGCCCTGCGGAGTGAATTTGTTGATAGTGAGAAGACATTCTCCTTCTCGCTAAATTACATCTCCCTCTCTCCCTTCACCGAATGCCAACGGTTATTTAATCTCTCTCTCTCTGGAGAGAAAAGTCAACGCGGTCTGTCAACGCTCGTACACGGAGGGAGACAACCTCCGGCTTGCCCAGCTGAGTTTCCCACTCGTCCATCCGTGGAGTCGAAGGTGGGAAACCCCCCCCCCCCCCCCCACGATAATTACATCTATGACGCCAGCAGGCTCCGCCCGTCACCTCCCGTCCAGCGGCACACGTGGACTTCCTATTCTCCCGACCATTTTACTGCCGTCCGATTGCTCGAGCGGTCTCAACCGACGATCGGTCGAGTGATTGATCGCTCAAGTCAGGGGCAGATGAAGATATTTCTCAGGTAGTCTGCAGTGTACTTGATTCATTGAGTAGTCGGGACAGTAATAGGTTTCTCAAGTAATGAATCAAGTAATCTCCAGTGTAGTTGATTAATTAAGTAATCGGGAGATAAAGAGATTGTTTAAGTCATCGGTAGAGTAATAGGTTACTTAAGTAATCTGCGGTGCAAACGTTTAATCACGTAATTAGTCGAGTAATATATTTCTTACACAATTGGTAGAATAATTAATTACTATAATTTGTATAACACCGCAATCGGTTACTTTTGTCATCGGTAGAGTGATCTGATTACCAGAGTAATCTTTAGAATACTTGGATTACTAGAGTAATCTGACATTTTCTTGCTGTGGTTTTCACACCTGATGATGATTGCTTGTGTTGCAATCGAAACGTGATAATTTTATTGTTTAATATTTTTATTATTTAATTATTTCCCTTCTATGCGACTTCACCGAAAGAACCATGAATATAGAGTAATCTCGATCATCTTCTGATTACTCGAGTAATCGGTAGAGTAATCCGATTACTCAAGCAATTTGTTGAGTAATCGTATCACTTGAGCAATCGGAAGCGTAATCTGATTACCACAGTAATCGGATTAACAGAGTGATGGCATTCCAGGCCGGCTCTGTCGTCAATGGCTCAGCTGTAGCGGTCAGCGAGGAGCCGGTCACCTTGACAAGAGGATATTGCTTGGACCGTCCCGAACAGAACAGCACACAAAGACAAAGAGTCCCTGTGTAGCCTTAACAAGATTGCTGGGTCAAGTGCTGTTAGTAGCGAGTAGCACCTACCAAGTCCGGCACTGTGGCACACGAGGGGGGGGGGGGGGGTTGGGTGGCCAGCACCACGGCCGCAGCGGCGACGTTTTATAACATCACTCCAGGTATTCATTTGAGGCCGAGTCGACCTAGGGGAGGCCCAGGACCAGTTCAGACAATCGCCACTGGTATTGGTGCCCGTGAGCGGGAATTGATCTCGGGTCGGCTGGTTCGTGGAGCAGCGCCCTAACCGCTGTGCCACCGCTCCCCAACAACACTCGGTGTGACACACTCGTGCAGCAGCAGCAGCAGCAACATCTCACACTCACACAGAGACACAATTAAATATTTATCCGCATCATTATCGCCGTCACAGTTGGGACCCGTCGATGCTCTATAGATAATAAAGTGATGGGGGGTTAAATGTTTTTTCCCCTAATTTTCGTTCACCACGTTAATCTTACGAATCGGGCGGGAAGTGTCACATCACACTCAGAGCAGGAGACAGGCACGGGGCGCAGCCCCTGCAACTTGCGTCGCTGGCGACCGCCGCTGGCGGAGGCGACCCCCCCCCCCCTCTCCGCTCGAGATCCGCGCTTTGGGGGAAGCCCCTGCCACGGGATACACGGTGGCCCCGCTTCTTCCGTCAGACGGGCTCGTTCGTGTTCTCAGAATGGACCAAGGACCGTATACCAAACATTGCCCCGAAGGTGGACACCACCGGGCAAAAGGAAACTCCGGGAGACCCGAGACCACCTGGCACAAGACCGTGAAGGAGGAGCTGGCATCGGCGATCGGCTCTCTTTGGGCGAGGCTCAACATGTTGCCAAGGGCAGGACTCATGTCTCATAGGGGATGAAGGAGATTAACTAAGTAAGCGATACCCACGCTGTATCCCACCGCCACGCGCGGCTCGCTGATCACAGACTGACTGCGGTTGGAAGCCGTTGACGCCGCCGGGTGGACAAAGGCGGCGGCTGGGGTGGTGGGCTTCAGAAACTTGTCGAGATGGACTCGAACCGGATGGCAAGTCAAACACACTGGCACCACCACCGTGGCGAGGAGATGTTAACTTCCTCGCCTGGTGTACAGGAGGTTGCAAGTTTGATCCCGACCCTGACGCCTGCTGCTGTATATTTGGAGTTTGCACGTTCTCCCCGCAATCGCGTGGATTATTCTCCGGGTCCTCCGGTGTTTAACCTCCACATTTAGCATCAGCATCACGCGTGTAGACTCTTTGGCTGCTGCGATAAATGTCCACGTGATGATGATGATAATCCACTTCGTTGAGTTATCATTTGTGATAGCCATGTTCACTTCTTAAAAAGAGCTACATCGCTCAGTGGGCATTACACCTGGTACATTTAAAATAGTTTAAAGTTTAAACAGCTGTGGCAGCGTCCATGTCCTAATTTCTCTCTCTGTCTAAATCAGTTCAAGCCTCCCGTACACCACGTGACTTCTGTGCGTGCCCCCCCACCACTCTGAACCCCTCCCCTCAACCCCAACCACAACCCCGCCCACTGTGACAACAGACGCTGCTCCTCCGTGAAGCTCGCTGCTGCTGCTCGCTCCTTCCTCCCTCCCCTCTCATCATCATCACCATCTCGTCATCACCATTATCACCATCACTCTCTCATCATCACCATCATCACCATCACTCTCTCATCATCACCCTCTCATCATCACCTTATCATCATCATCACCCTCTCATCATCACCATCTCATCATCATCACCACCATCACACTCTCATAATCATCATCACCCTATAATCACCACTACCACCACTACCACCACCCTCTCATCATCATCATCTCATCACCATCACTCTCTCATCATCAACACCACCAGCACCATCACACTCTCATAATCATCATCACCCTATAATCACCACCACCACCACTACCACCACCATCACCCTCTCATCATCATCTCATCACCATCACTCTCTCATCACCATCACCCTCTCATCATCATTATCACCTTCTCATCATCACCATCTCATCACCATCACGACCACCACCACACTCTCATAATCATCATTACCCTATAATCACCCTCTCATCAGCATCATCACCCTCTCATCAGCATCATCATCACCATCTCATCATCACCACCCTCTCATCATCACCATCTCATCACCATCATCACCATCACCCTCTCATCATCACCATCACCCTCTCATCATCACCATCACCCTCTCATCATCACCTATCACCCTCTCATCATCACCATCACCCTCTCATCATCATCACCATCACACTCTCATCATCATCATCATCACCCTCTCATCATCACCATCACCCTCTCATCATCACTATCTCATCATCATCACTCTCTCATCACCACCACCACTACCACCACCATCACACTCTCATAATCATCATCACCCTACAATCACCCTCTCATCAGCATCATCACCATCTCATCATCATCACCACCATCCTTTCATCATCATCACCACTCACTCATCATCCCTAAGATCTTAGCCCGGTCACCCCCCTCCCCTCCTCCCCCCACCTCCTCCACCTCTTCCCCCTTCCTGCACCGCCACTCCTCCTCTACGTTTTTACCCTCCTTCCCGGTCTTGTACCAGAGCAGGTTAAATGTTGAATTGTAGTAATAATAATGATGCATTATCATTGCCAATCCACTGCTGGATTCATGCCCCCCCCCCCCCCCCCCATGACGTGTCGGGGATCAGGGTTGTTTTGAGCGTACTTCACCACACTGGTCAGCACCCTTGAGGTGATGGCCGGGGCAGTTTCAGCTGAGATCACTCACGACTGGCGTTGGCCGTGGACCTGGGAATCAAACCCTGCGTAGGCCGGCCTCGTAGCGCAAAGCCCTTAACCGCTGCGCCACCGCTCCCTGCCCGCCACCACCTCTGTGCATAATCACAACGACAGTTGCCGTGACGAACTTGCTATTGTTACGACGCCCCTACGGAAACAAAAGGACTCTCATCCTATCCACCTGTCGCCATCACCTGCGGGCCTTGCCTCTTTGTTCGGCACGAGAGGCGACGGACGCGTTAATAAGTTATGACACCCCCCGAAGCCACGTGATGATGCCCCGCGGCAGTTTTGTCTCGGAAGAAGAAGCGCCGGTCGGCAAATGGGCAGGACATGAACAGCCATCACCACCGCCGCTGCCACCATCACCAGCAGTAGCAGCAGCAGCACCACCACCAACAGCAGCAGCAGCCGCCGTGCGGCAAGCCGGCACCATCAGCCATTCCCCCAAGCTCTGCAGTCCTCTGTATATATCCCATCAAGGTCCTTCAGATCTTCCGGTCTCCGACTGCTCGGCACTCCCAGGTCGCGCTCTCTTGGTGACCGGGCTTTTGTTGGCGTGGCGCCGAAACCTCGGATCGCCTCGCCACTTGAAATCAGGGCAATCGGAGTCGGTAGATTCAAGTCCGCTTTGAAACCCCATCTCTTTAAAGTGGCCTTGCCTCTCGAGTTCGGCCGGTTGCCCCCTGGTTCTGTCATTGTCTCCTGCTCTTCATGCGTTGCGCACTGCTGGCTATGAGAATGGTTGTTGTTGTATATTACGATGTGCGGGAGGAAACCGTGGCGGCCGCAGAAAACCCACCGCGTGCAACGAGGAAATCGTCGCTCAAGAGTCTATCCCACGCAGAAGGGACAGGAGATTTTAGTCCGCACTGCGCCGAGCCGCCTCTCCTCCCGGCGAGCGAGGGAGCGGACGGACCACGCAGGGTGGACACGCACACGGACACCCGGACGGACACACGGGCGGGCAGGCGGACAGACAAACGGACAGACGTAAAGACACACAGACACACGGACAGACACACACGGCCCAAAACTAAAATCGCAAGCAAGCGGAAGCGTGAGACAAAGAGACGGACCACATCGTTCTAATCACCTAATAGGGCCACATTGGTGCTTGCCAGCTCGCTGAACGCTGTTTTTGCGAGAGAGAGAGTGAGAATGGAGTGAGTGTCAGAGTGAAAGAGTGAAACGGTGAGAGAGCGACTGAGTCAGCCGAACCTCGACGGGCGATGAAGCGAATTGCGGCCTCCATTGTCTCATGCTCACGCGACGCAGATCGCCTCCCCCCCCCGCACCCCACCACAATCCCCCTACCACCTCCCCACAACGCCCCCACCACCACCCCACCACCTACCAAGGATGTCCCCACGTGTAGCCCGCACGCGCAGATGGCAGAGGCAGTGCTGCTGCTGCTGCTGTGAGTCATTCATCGTCGAGACCATCGCCAACTCACTCCGCTAGAGAGGACCCCGTTTAATGACAACTCGGTCTCTGTGCGAGTCTGTGGGTCTCTGTGCGAGTCTGTGGGTCTCTGTGCGAGTCTGTGGGTCTCTGTGCGAGTCTGTGGGTCTCTGTGCGAGTCTGTGGGTCTCTGTGCGAGTCTGTGGGTCTCTGTGCGAGTCTGTGGGTCTCTGTGCGAGTCTGTGGGTCTCTGTGCGAGTCTGTGGGTCTCTGTGCGAGTCTGTGGGTCTCTTTGCGAGTCTGTTGGTCTCTTTGCGAGTCTGTGGGTCTCTGTGCGAGTCTGTGAGTCTCTTTGCGAGTCTGTGGGTCTCTGTGCGAGTCTGTGAGTCTCTTTGCGAGTCTGTGGGCCTCTGTGCGAGTCTGTGGGCCTCTGTGTGAGTCTGTGGGCCTCTGTGTGAGTCTGTGGGTCTTTATGCGCATCTGTGGGTTTCTGTTTGAGTCAATGTGTAATCAAAATTACCCACAGACTCACAGCCTCGGTGTAAATCAACTGCTGGATGACGGCTTCTCCCACAGCTTCTCAGTCACATGGAGGAAGGGTGGGAGTTGTTTATCACCATACTTCACCACGCCGGCGTGCTAACAGATGCACCGCGGCGGAGTCCCACGTGACCGCTGAGAGCTGAGCGCGCGTGCTCGGATTCATCATCGGGGCGGCCAACTATTCTGGGAAATATTTTTCATTACTTTTTCAAATCTATCCGATTATTAAAATCTCGACGACTGCTTTCAATTGTCACCGGGGGGTCACCGGGGGGAGGAGGGGTGCAGAGGGGTGGGGGGGGAGATTGATGCCAATTCCCGCAGAGGTCTCCCGGCAAAGTCCAGGACAGTTGGCAACCCTCCATCGACTGCAGCTCCAGCGGTGAGCCGCCCCCCTTCTCTCTCTCCGGGTGAGAGGAGACGAAATCCCACGACCTCGGCGGCCCGGCAAGGTCACTGCCACACTGTACGTGACCCCTGACCCCTCTCGCGCGCGGCACCGGGAGATGCTTAGCGCTACCGGACATCTGTGCCAAAACAGAGTGCTTCACGGCTCATCGGATTCTTCCAGCGCAAACAAACATATTCAGATTCAAATGTCAAATGTGTACTGCGATGCCCGCGGCACGCGACGGCAGAACTCAACGAGGATGCCCACGGGATGCTGAGATCGCGTGGCGGAGTCGCAACCCAAACCCCCCCCCCCCCCCCCGAGTGGCAACCCAAACCCCCCCCCCCCTCCTTCTAGATTTGAAGCTTTCGTGACTGCAAGGATTCATATTCTTAGGTTTTTTCGGTAAAGTCACGGCAGCTGTCCCTGCGTGGCTAAGCCGATGTGCACAGCACACGACCCGAGTTCATACTTGGGCTGCCACGACAAGGTACATGTACGCTGATCACCCTACGAATAATCCAACCGGTAATGGATATCCATTGTAATTTATATGCATACATTACCCCCCCCCCCAACACACAACCGGTAGGTGCTGAACTAGTCACGTTTTGTTCACGTGACAAACCCTCACTTAATCGGCTGTATCTGACAGTAGCGGGTTTAACGACACATTTATATTTAAGCGATCAAACCCAAGAAAAATCTACTGTGGATAATATATATATACACTTCACGATTCATAATGAGTTTCGGTTTGGGTGAGATCGACGTGTGGGTATAATGTCATCACTATTTTGTTGTTGTTGGCACGAAAAGCCCTCTACCACCCAGCGGCAGAGATCATTAACATCGAGTTGGAACGCCGTGGGCGAATATGCCGATTGATTTTGGCTCATCAGCAAACAACCTGGAGGAGGAGTCATGTCTAAAAATCCAAGCAACATTTTGGACTCTAGTAAATAAAACGACGTTTCGTTGGACTGAATACGACACCACCATCAGCTGTTTAACAAAGGTTCAGCTCTCCTTGCGTGCATGCACGTACTACATTGAACGTCTTTCGCACCGTACATAGACAATCGAGCTCATCGGAGATGCAGTGTTGAGGGGGTGGCCACAACGCAGGATCCACCTCGACCCATTCCAACATCAAACACATTCACAACCAGGACTTCATGTCAACTCCAGTAGGATTACCAACCCCAACACAGACCCCCACCACAACACAGACCCCCAACCCCACCACAGACCCCCAGCACAACACAGACCCCCACCACAACACAGACCCCCACCACAACACAGACCCCCACCACAACACAGACCCTCACCACAACACAGACCCCCACCACAACACAGACCCCCACCACAACACAGACCCCCACCACAACACAGACGCCCACCACAACACAGACCCCCACCACAACACAGACCCCCGCCACAACACAGACCCCCGCCACAACACAGATCCCCAACCCCACCACAGACCCCCACCACAACACAGACCCCCGCCACAACACAGACCCCCGCCACAACACAGACCCCCGCCACAACACAGACCCCCGCCACAACACAGACCCCCGCCACAACACAGACCCCCACCACAACACAGACCCCCACCACAACACAGACCCCCGCCACAACACAGACCCCCGCCACAACACAGACCCCCCGCCACAACACAGACCCCCGCCACAACACAGACCCCCGCCACAACACAGACCCCCGCCACAACACAGACCCCCGCCACAACACAGACCCCCGCCACAACACAGACCCCCGCCACAACACAGACCCCCACCACAACACAGACCCCCACCACAACACAGACCCCCACCACAACACAGACACCCCACCACAACACAGACGCCCACCACAACACAGACCCCCGCCACAACACAGACCCCCGCCACAACACAGACCCCCGCCACAACACAGACCCTCACCACAACACAGACCCCCACCACAACACAGACCCCCACCACAACACAGACCCCCACCACAACACAGACCCCCACCACAACACAGACCCCACCATAACACAGACCCCCACCACAACACAGACCCTCACCATAACACAGACCCCCACCACAACACAGACCCCCACCACAACACAGACCCCCACCACAACACAGACCCCCACCACAACACAGACCCCCACCACAACACAGACCCCCGCCACAACAGCCAGGTTGCCGTGGGAACACTGCCGGGTTGTTAGTCTTTTTTTCTTTCCCTGGCCCCAACGCATCCCCTACCCGGTAACGACGACCACGAAGTCCATCACGTTCCATCCGTTGCGCAGGTAAGAGCCCTTGTGCAGTAGGAAGCCCAGCGCCAGGATCTTGATGCCCGCCTCGAAGCAGAAGATGGCGATGAAGTATGGCTCTGTCTCCTCCTGCAGACGCCGTGGGAGATGGAGGGAGGGGGAGGGGGAAGGATAGACAGAGCGAGAGAAAGTCAGTCACATCACCATCGTTGTCATCGTCATCATTGTCGCTGTGCTAATTGCACCTCCGATTAGCACGGTTGGCTACGTACGGTGCGAAAGAAGTTCAACATACGTATAAATACTTACTGCCCACAGACTAACACTGCCCATCGACTCAACACTGCCCATCGACTCAACACTGCCCATCGACTCAACACTGCCCATCGACTCAACACAGCCCATCGACTCAACACTACCCATAGACTCAACACTGCCCATAGACTCAACACTGCCCATCGACTCAACACTGCCCATCGACTCAACACTGCCCATCGACTCAACACTGCCCATCGACTCAACACTGCCCATCGACTCAACACTGCCCATAGACTCAACACTGCCCATAGACTCAACACTGCCCATCGACTCAACACTGCCCATAGACTCAACACTGCCCATAGACTCAACACTGCCCATCGACTCAACACTGCCCATCGACTCAACACTGCCCATCGACTCAACACTGCCCATAGACTCAACACTGCCCATCGACTCAACACTGCCCATAGACTCAACACTGCCCATCGACTCAACACTGCCCATCGACTCAACACTACCCATAGACTCAACACTGAGCATAGACTCAACACTGCCCATAGACTCAACACTGCCCATCGACTCAACACTGCCCATCGACTCAACACTGCCCATAGACTCAACACTGCCCATAGACTCAACACTGCCCATAGACTCAACACTGCCCATCGACTCAACACTGCACCTCCGATTAGCACGGTTGGCTACGTGCGATGCGAAAGAAGATCAACTTACACACAAACATACGGAGAGAGCGAGAGAGTGAAAGTCACATCACCATCGTTGCCATTATATTTGCCATCATCATCGTAGACATCATCATCGTAGTCATCATCATTGCCACCCTCATCATCGTGATCCTCAAGGGTGGTAGTATCTAAGTCTAAAACTAAACTACTTTTACTTCACCAGATGTAAGGCCCCACTGAGCTACGTTGCCCTCTTTCTGAAGTGACTTGGCCAACTTTAATGGTAACATCGAAAAACTGCTGTCACAGCGCCTGGTACAAAATGCACACCAACTACCCCGCCGCCGACAGACCTTCAGGCCATGCTACCAGACCCCGTGTGCAAGATGCCGTGTCACAAGATTATGCACGACCCCTGCCAAGCCTTGCCCCCCCCCCCCCTCAGTTGCCAGAATATTTCTCCCTGGCCAGGAGCTCCCTGGGACAGGAGCTCCCTGGGAGAGGAGCTCTATGGACAGGAGCTCCCTGGGACAGGAGCTCCCTGGACAGGAGCTCCCTGGACAGGAGCTCCTTGGGAGAGGAGCTCTATGGACAGGATCTCGCTTCTTATTCTTCTTCTTCACTCTCCAGTCCGGATATGAAAACCGCCTCCCTGATGTCAGAAAAATCACCGATTCTGGTCTTCAGGCCTTCGAATGCCCAGCGCACGCACACACGGGGTATCTCCCAATGTCACCACACGCCTTGTAGTGTCTTTGAGCTGCAGTGAACCCAATTATTATGCTGATCAGATGTACGAATGTTGTTCACAATTGCACCCAATACAAAACAAACGGTTGTACCTGTGAGCTGTCTAGATGCAGACAGAGATGCGAGGGGAGGGATTCACAGTGGGGGTGGCCACGCAGACACCACGTGGCGTACGGGAGGCTCGATCCGATTCAGATAGTCTCGAGATTCTGTGTTATTGATAAATAATGTACTTACAACGTGTTCATTAAGGCAGTGGTTCAGCATAACCTGGGGTGCACGCACTCCCTGGGGGTGCGAGATGCCCTTTCTACGGGGAGCGAGCCATGGCCAGATTTGTTTAGAAGGTAAAAAATCGAAAACACCAATGAAGTACGGGCACGTTAAATTACAGCTGACTTTGTTTCATCAAACCCTGTGTATTTATTAACATTATAGTGCACGCCTGCAGTAAAGGTCAACAACTGCATTAAAGGTGTATTTTTGTTAAATTCATAATTTGTACTGAAAATATTTATTAGCTAATTAGTACAATTTGTACTCGCTATTTTATTAATTTCACTCGTCATTTATTCAAAGATGAAAATCGATTATACGAGTCGGCCTGTTGCCTTGTCTGTAGCACGAAACCTCTGATGCTGCTGCTTGTGTTGCTTTAACTCAACAGCAGGAAGTTGAACCTGCTTAGGCCCCACCACTTCCTCTTTAGGCCCCACTACTTCCTGTTTAGGCCCCGCCCCCTTGCTCCTTAGACCCCTTCCCGATAAGGCCCCACCACTTCCTAACCACTGTGCCCCCCCCCCCCCCGTGACACGAGGCTGGGTTGGTTTGGGCAGCGGGGAGCGTTGTTTTGGCTATGGGGGTGGGCAGGGTCAGCGGCGGAGGGGGGAGGTCAGTGGGGGAGGGAGTGGTGGATTCGTGGGAGCACTTTGCGGCGACAGGCCGCGTCACCTCCGACAGTCACGAGAGACAAGCGGTCGCCAGCCTCTTGCCGCGCGTGTTGCATCGCTGACGATTGCGCAACAGCCAACGCTGACGATTGCACAACAGCCGTGCTTGCACGGACGGACAGACAGGAGGGCAACGAACACAAAAAAGAAGCAATGAAAATTCGCGGTTTCTGGCGGTGGCTGTTAAATGGAGCGTGCCGGTGGCTGCGTGCGGATTGTTTCGTTAATTTTTTTGGGTGGCCAGCGGGCGGGGGGGTGGGATGCGGGGGGGGGGGGAAGGATCTATGAGTGACAGAACCGCGCGGAGGGGAGGCAGAGAGGGCAGCGGGCGGTGAAACCGGCCTCCGCACGAATCATGCAAATTTTCAATTGCCGAGGCCGAGTCGCCGCTCACGCTCGCTCCGAGATCGCTCCGAGATCGCGGGGTCCGGAGCGGTAGAGCGAGAACGGCGCGCAACCCCGTTCCAGCGGCGACGACACGAGCGCGCGCGTGTGTGTGTCCGCGTGTGTGTGTGCGTGCCTGTGTGTGTGCGCGTGCCTGTGGGTACATGTGCATGTGTGTGTGTGCGTGCCTGTGTGTAGCCAGCGGGCATTCGACACTTCACGTAGCCTCAAGGTGCACATGGCCTGGCACAAGCGTCGTGGTGACGTCACCGCTACTTAGTGGCGAATGGCGGTTGTTGTTGTACGTGTGTGTACGTGTGTGTGTCCGCGTGTGTGTGTGTGTCCGCGTGTGTATTCACGTGTGTGTGTGCGTGCCTGTGTGTACGTGTGTGTACGTGTCCGCGTGTGTGTGTGCCTGTGTGTACGTGTCCGCGTGTGTGTTCATGTGTGTGGCCGTGTGTGCATGTGTGTGTGTGCATGTGTGTGTGCATGTGTGTGTTCACGTGCGTGTCCGTGTGTGTTCACGTGCGTGTCACTGCGCTACGTACCCGGCGACCGAAGTTCGATTCCCGCTCACAGCCAACACCGGTGACGATTACGTGAACCGGTCCTGGGCCTCCCTCAGGTCGACTCCGCCTCAAACGAGTACCGGGGCGCGATGTGTAAACGTCGCCAGACAAAGGCGGCCGGGTATGGCGCTGGCCAACCACCACCTTCTTCATAAGTGCTGCTCGCTCAATGGCACTTGCTTCTAACAGTCGCTTACAGGCTACAACAGGCGACCTTTGTCGTTGCGTGCCTTTGGGTCCCGTGTCCGCGCACGCACGGCGTGCGGTGTGCCGACGTGTGGGCCCACGCGAGGTCCCTTACCAGCTTCTTGGACAGCGGCGTCTTGTCCTCGTCGGGAAGATGCTGCTCCAGCGCCAGCACGATGCAGTTGGCGATAATCGTCGTCAGGATCATCCACTCGAAGGGCGTGATCCCCGGAACGACGGACGAGTCAAGGGCAGAGAATGAGAGGACGTATCCACCAACCAATCGGAGGACCCAGAGAGAACATACAAAACTCGAAATATCCAGGTGTCAGGGTCGAGATCGAATCCGTGACATGAATACCAGGCGAGGTAGTTAACACCCCCTTGTTGGTTGAGGGTGTCTGGCTGGCAGGGTTGGTGACAGACAGACAGTCACCGCATCATCCAGACAGACACTCTGAGACTTAGACAGAGACCAGAAGGCAGAAGAATATTTAAATCGACGGACATACGTTTATCTGTGGGACCCTTTCGCCAGTATAAAGATATTGAATTATGGATTTTAAAAATAGGCTTTATCCTTTCTGGCATGAACACAGGACGTGTTAAGATGTTCAAATTCCAAATAGACACCTCATTCGTGGCTGTGTCTCGCCGGCGCCAGACGCTAAAGGCGAACAGTACAAGGACAATGCAAACACCGAAGCATTAATAGCTCGGGCTAGATAGACACACAGACAGACAGACACACAGAGGGACAACCCCGTACACATCAGGCAGGCAGACAGACCAGCAGGGAGACAGACACAAACAGTTACTCTGACAGACACACAAATAGATAGACTGCCATATATTTACATAGACCTACTTACAGACAAAGACAAAGATCCCCATATAGCCTAAATGGACTTTTGAGGCAGGTGCTGTTCGCGAGTAGCACTTATGAAGGCCGGCACGGCTACACCAAGTACTCCATTTAAGGCTGAGCCGACCTAGTGGGAACCCTAGGACCGGTTCAGATAATCGTCACTGCTGTGAACGGGAATCTAACTCGGGTCGTCGTAGCTCAGCGCGCTAACCGCCACGCCACCGCTCCTCCCGACAGGTACCACCAGACAGACAAATACTTGCTCAGACACAGACAGACAGACAAATACTTGCTCAGACACAGACAGACAGACAAATGCGTGCTCAATGCGTGCTCAGACACAGACAGAGACAGACAGACAAATGCGTGCTCAGACACAGACAGACAAATACTTGCTCAGACACAGACAGACAAATACTTGCTCAGACACAGACAGACAGACAAATGCTTGCTCAGCCACAGACAGAGACGGACGGGCATAGACAGGATGCTGATACTCAGCAATTAAATTGGGGCACACGACGCCCTCCAGCCGCTTCCCTCGTGGGGTCAAGAGGTCGCCGATCGATCACCGTGGGGCAGGCGGGGGGGGTTAGAGGAGGAGCCGTACCCCTTGGCTCTGCCAGGCAGCAGGCGGTAGAGAGCAGAGTGTGGAGTCTTGCTGTTCTCTCTGTACGGGATTGAGTGTTCGCTGCCACTGTTATTGGTTCTGAGCGCGAATCAAACCCGGGGTTCGAGATGTGGCGCGCTAATCGCTTGCACGCCTTTAACAACCACGTAATCACGCAGATGTCTTCACTCGCACGCACAGATCTTTATAAACTGAATGTAATTCGCACCCTTGTCTCATCCAGGTAATTATCACCGTTACTTTGACACTATTAATTTTTTTGTAAGCAATCAAAAACGGATGCGTTAATGTAAATGCTCTCATCAGAGTGGAAAGGCAACTATTGGCGTTATCCTTAAAGTATTACTTTGCTGATAGCACGAGTAAGGATATGGCCACTCGGTGATGCGCTTGGCGAGTTTCCTGAACGGGTTGTCTTCTCCCAGAATGAAGAGCGATCGGTTGGGATCGAGGCACCCTCTCCTAGCTGGCATCGGATTGTAGAGGGCCATCGAGCGGGCCCTCTGGGCCATTGTCTGCTTGTAGGCCCTCTGCCCAGGCCCACCCGGCCCTCCCGCTCCCCCTCCACCACCTCCGCCACCTCCTCCTCGGGTGCCAGCGCCACCGCCACCGGCGCCACCGCCTATCCCGCCCATCCCACCACCGCCAGCAGCAGCCGGACCCGACCCCACCATTGTTTGCTGCTGCTGGATGCCGGCCCCCGCCGCGGTTGGCCAAGTCGGAGGAGAGTGGCGATGCCTCGTCACCTAGCCGGGACATCCTGCGTGTCACAGACAGAGAAGGCGATCGTGGTGGTGATGGTGATGGGTGGAGCATCGGCCAGTCATCTCAGTCAGTCAACCCATGGCACCACCTTGGTCTGCCCAGTGACCTGCTGCCAGCGGACGTTCGACACTTCACGTGGCCTTAAAGTGCACCTAGCCTGGCACAAGCGCCGTGGTGACGTCACCGCCACTCGGTGGCGAAAGGCGGTTGTTGTTGATAGTGATAATAGTGGTGATGGTGAGTGGGTGGATGCGTGTTCGTCACGTGACAAATTAAAACCGATGCGTCCAATTCTCACAAAGTGGAATGCAGTTCCACTTTGTGGTTTAAGTGAAATATGATTTAATATTACGGGCATTTTTACTTGTATCATTCATTCATTCACAAACGTTCTCAGCCGCGAGTTCATATCCTCGCATCCGCTCATTCATCCGGGTAGTTTCATGAAAAACTCTCACTGGAGAAGCCACGGTGAATGGATTTGTGTTATCCATGTTCCGGGGCTGGCATTTACCCCCCTCCCCTCGGCCCCCCCACAACCTCACTACCCCCCCCCCCCCCCCCCACTAAACTATAAGGAGCAGAACGCAGATGAGCGATAACAATGTCAGGGAAAGAGCGCGGGAGAGGGGGGGGGGCTCACTGTGAAGAGAGGCGGACGGGGGGAGAGATGAGAGAGGGATGGAGGGAGAGGGGGGGAGGGAGAGGGGGAGGGAGATGGGAGAGGGATGGATCGATGTGAGGGGACAGCAAGAGAGTGTGGAGAAAGAGAGAGGGGGGGGGGAAAGAGGGGGTAGAGCGAGGGGAGATAGAGATGGAGAGAGGAGGGAGAGAGAGGGCCCGAGGGGGAGAGTGAGGCGAGGGAAGAGAGATGGAGCGAGGCTACAGAGAGAACAGGAGGAAGATGCAGAAAGGAGAGAGATGGGGGAGATGGTCGGGAGAGATTCTGTGAGAAACCTAGCGGGGTGGAGAGTGGGAAGGGGGAGAGAGACTTGAGAGAGGAAAGCGAGGAGAGGGGATGGAGGGGAGGGAGAGACAGTGGAACGTGGATGAGGTTGATGAAGGCCACGGAGAACGGGAAGAATTATCATAATTATCATAATATTACAAATATTACATACAAAACATAGGGGGAACATAGACATGGAGTCGGGAGAGAGGGGGTAGAGAGTGGAGGGGGTAGAGAGAGGGGGAAGGGGTAAGGAGAGCAGAGCGTGACATCTATTGTGAAATCTTTCATTTTAAAAGGGAGGGGGGGGGTTACATAAAGCAAAGCATAAAAAACGAAATGATGAACGAAGCCAAGTGCCGACTACACCGAGCGTCTTCTTGTTTCCTCTGGTCGTAAACAGAGAGAGAGAGAGGGCACAGAGAAGGCACCCTCCGTGCTGATGAGGCGATGGCAGAGTTCACCGCGATGTGAGACGAGGTGGAGGGGGTGTCAAGAGAGAGAGTCAACACTGTAAAGCGACAGAGCAGAGAGAGAGAGAGACACGGGGAAGAAGGGAGAGAGATGAAGGGTCAGGGGTCGGAATCAGGGATGGAGAGAAGACCGTGAGAGTCGGAGAGAGAGAAGGGGGAGAGGCTGGGGGATAGAGATGGCCAGAAGGTGGAGGAAGGGGAATGGGAGAGACAAGAGAGGGATGAGGGGAGGATGTGTGGACGCGTGAGAAGGAATCAGATGATAGTGAGGTGGGGGGGGGGGTACAGGGAGAGAGAGAGAGGCAGGGAGAAGGGAGAGGGGGAGAGGGAAGAGAGAGGGGGGCAGAGAGGGGGGGGGGGGCGAGGTGTGAACGTGCGAGTTCCCGTGGGGTTAACAAAGACGGCTCCTCGCCTCGCTTCACTGACACCGCCGCTTCTGCTGCTGCAGCTTCATCATCATCAGCACATTCACCATGGTCATCATCATCGTCATCAGCAGATTCACCATGGTCATCATGGTCATCATCAGCACATTCACCATGGTTATCATCATCAGCACATTCACCATGGTCATCATGGTCATCATCAGCACATTCACCATGGTCATCATCATCATCGTCATCAGCACATTCACCATGGTCATCATCATCGTCATCAGCACATTCACCATGGTCATCATGGTCATCATCAGCACATTCACCATGGTCATCATCATCATCGTCATCAGCACATTTACCATGGTATCATCATCGTCATCAGCACATTCACCATGGTCATCATCATCATTGTCATCAGCACATTCGGCATGGTCATCATCATCATCAGCACACATATCATCGCTATCGTTATCATCATCATCATCAGCAGCAGCAGTGATACCGTTTATAACCATCATCACCATCTCTAAACTGTTTCTGTTTATTTGACCAGCTAAGGCCCCACTGGGCTAAACAGCTCAGTTGGGGCCTGACCTGTGGGTTATCATGTAAAGCAGCCAAACACTCTGGGAACACCCAGAGGACTCGGAGAAGAATCCAAACGACCACGCCCAGCCGCCTTTGCCTCCCCAGTGCTGATGTGTTACGACTCGGCACAACGAATGTCGAATCCAGTCCTCTGGCCTAGACACATCTGGGCAGTTCACCGGCGTCGACTCAAGCCAGGCCTGGCTCTGCTGACGAGGCAATGAATGTCGAAACAAGCTACTCATTTAAGGTCGAGTCTACCTAGGGGAGGGCCCCCAAACCGGTTCGGGGTAACCGTCGCTCGGTGTTGGTCGTGAATCGAACGGGGCGGGGGGGGGGGTCTCCCCGGGTTGGTAGCGCAGCGCTCGCTAAACCGACGACCCCAGCTCGACTCGGCCGGTGCGTCAACCTCAGCAATGGAGAGACAAAGGCGGCCGGGAGAGACAAAGGCGGCCGGGCGCGCCGTTCTCCACTCCGCCGCCTCGCGTGCCGTGCCGGCCTTCACCGGCGCTGCTCGCTGACGGCGCTAGCCCCGAGGGATGCGTCAGAGCTGCTGCTGCAGTTGCAGCAGCAGCAGCAGCTGCAGCAGCTGCTGCTGCTGCTGCTGCTGCACGGGGCTGCTGCAGCAGCTGCTGCTGCTGCTGCTGCACGGGGCTGTGCTGCTGCGCGCTCGGCGTCTGCGCCGGGAGCGGTGGCGGCGCAGTCGCTGGGCGCACGGAGCCGCCGTCGGGAGACGACCGAGTTGGACTCCCGGCCACGGCGAACCACCGTGGCCGGGAGCGAAGAGAAAATCGAACCGGTCTCCTTGGGCCCCCCCCCTCCTTCGCCGACCCCCCACGTTGAGCGGCGTGGTGAAGTACGGCCAAGCTACTGTGACGGCTGACTCCCCGAATTGTCTTGGAGGAGATGGGAGCTACCCACGCTTCGCCCCACCGATCGGATTACCTCCTCCGGAGTCGACGAATCCGCTGTGAAGCGGTCGACAGTGAGAGGCGAATTCATGCGAAAAGCACGAATTTACGCGGGGGGAACAAAGACAAAGATACCCGTGTATACGCGGGGGGAAACAAAGACAAAGATACCCCCGTGTAGCCTTAACACGCTCTTGGGGCAAGTGCTGTTAGCGAGCGCCTATGAAGGTCGGAACGACACGCGAGGGGACGATGTGGACAACAGCGCGCCCGGCCGCCTTTGTCTCTCCATTGCTGATGTTTATTACAGAGCACCAGGTCATCACATTTAAGGCTGAGTCGACCGAGGGGAAGGCCCAGAACCCAATGTTCGCAGGGCAGCGCGTTAACCGCTGCGCCACCGCTCCCCCATACAGAACTGAACACCACGCGCGTGAACACGTACACGCGTGCGTATGTATACACACACACACACACGTGTACACAGACATGTCTACAAAGATCCCCCCGTATAGCCTTAACAGAGTGTAGGGGCAAGTGCTGTTAGCGAGCACCTATCCACACACATGTACACACACACACACACGTGTACACACACACACACACGTGTACACACACACACACACGTGTACACACACACACACGTGTACCACACACACACGTGTAGACACACACACGACACACGTGTACACACACGTGTACACACACACACACGTGTAGACACACACACACGTGTAGACACACACACACACGTGTACACACACACACGTGTACACACACACGTGTACACACACACGTGTACACACACACGTGTACACACACACACACGTGTACACACACAAACCTCTGCCTGCCGCCTTGAATATCCGGAAGCGAGCCCAGTCCCGCTACCTTCTCTTTACCCACGTCCGGAGCAGAGCAGCCATCGTGCTGATGATGCTGCTGCTGCTGATGATGATGCTGCTGCTGCTGATGATGATGCTGCTGCTGCTGCTGCTGATGATGATGATGATGATGCTGCTGCTGCTGCTGCTGATGATGCTGCTGCTGCTGATGATGATGCTGATGATGATGCTGCTGATGATGCTGCTGCTGCTGATGATGATGCTGATGATGATGCTGCTGATGATGATGCTGCTGCTGCTGATGATGCTGCTGTTGATGATGCTGCTGCTGGTGATGCTGCTGATGATGCTGCTGCTGATGATGCTGCTGCTGATGATAATGAGCTAATGCCCGCTGAGTCTCAGCTGACCACAGTCAAATAATAAAATTATATTTCACACTGACGACGCTGCTGATGATGATGCTGGTGGTCCACTGTGCTGCTGCTAGTGGAGATGCTGCTCTTGTTACTGCTGCTGATGATGAATGCTGTCGCTCCTGCTGCTGATGCTGGTGGAGATGACGCTGCTGGTGACACTGCTGCTGATGATGACGCTCCTGCTGCTGCTGGCGGAGACGTGACTACTGCTGATGATGATGTCGTTGCTGCTGCTGATGGTTACACACCGTCGCTCATTACGTTCCACCCGCGTCCCTCACGCCTGGTCGAAATTGTACCTTCTACCCGTGCACACGCAGGCGTGTACACACACACGTGTACACACACACACACGTGTACACACACGTGTACACACACACGTGTATGTACACACACGTGTAGGTACGCGGTCAGCTGCAGCAGCTATCGGCAATGCGGGACTGAGAGAGAGGGAGAGAGGGGGGGGGTAGAGGGAGAGGGGGGGAGAGGGGGAGAGAGACAAAAGGAGGGGGGGGGTTGCGGGGGGGAGGTGATGGAGGGAGGTGGGGGTTGGAGGAAGACTAAATAAATAAATAAATGCGTCTCATTCAAGAGGCAGAGGGGAGAGCGACTGGGAGAGAGAAGGGGGAGATGGATGGGAGAGCTGAGGGATATGTAGGACAGTGGGTGTCACCCACATTTCATCCCTCCATCTCCCCCCCGTATCCCCCCTCCCCACCCGTGTCCCCCTCCCCCCCGTGACCCCTCTCTCTCCCCCCCGTGTCCCCTCTCCCCCCCGTGTCCCCACCCCGTGTCCCCACCCCGTGT